>NC_046632.1:13587500-13927500 GCF_900324465.2 Anabas testudineus | reverse complement strand
TGTGTGTGTGTGTGTGTGTGTGTGAAAGAGCGAGAGAGCATCTGTGTCTGCATGTGTGTGTGTGTGTGTTGAGAGTGAGAGGTGGATCGGGGTCATTAGACACAATTTTACCGTAAGAGGCCCTCTTAACTTGTTATTGTGAACGTTCTTAATCTCTTGTAAGTTTCTTGTGACTTCTTATTATGTAGACTTGACAAGTAGCAGCATGATGCTATGAAAACAAATGTGAGGTTTTAATTCCTCCAAGTTGTAGCAACTTCATATTTTATCTTCTATTATAGTAAACTAATTACTTTTGAATTTCTATAGTCAACTCTTCTTTAATTCAGTCGCTTTAAAAGGCCGTTAGGAGCCTTCAGCATAACATCTAAAAAAAGGAAAGTCATATTTCTTTGCAATGAAAGATGGAGCTGTGTTTGTTGCTCATATGTTCTTAAATTGGAGTGGAGTGGAGACTGACAGATATTAACCAGGCGCAGAGGCAAATCAGTTTAACTTACAAGTACTGTAGATACTGGAACCACACCATGTATGAAAATTCATTCAGACATAGAGAGTGAAAAATCTCACAAAGGTCAACCTTGTTGCACTTTGCACAATTGCACAGAAAATCTCACTGCAGCTTCCTGTGCCAGAGCATCTTCTTCTCATATGTTGTAGATTAAAAAGTGAGAATACTTTATGTGCAATAGTATGCATGAAGGAGAACTGCGGAATTGTGGCTATGCGATGCTAGTGGGTGGAATCTGTCATTTCTGTGTGTGTCCATCTGGTATGACCCCCTGTTCAACTCCTCCAGCACTAATGCACATATGGACCATACACACACACAAACTGCGCAGCTCATACAGACTTGCATGAGGAAACAGCTGAAAGAAACTGCCCACCCCCTCTACCCATCCTCCGACCTCTTTGATTTCTCCCCTCCTCCCTGCAGAGCCTCAGGACTCATCCAGGTGTCCACTTTCCTCCATCGGCTCCTCTTCTGTCTCCTTTGACCACCATTGGACCATTGTTCATGTTATTTAGTGTTACATTCTTAACAAGTAGAGATTTTTCCAGTCGTATAAAGTGTTGTTATAAAGTGTATGCCGAGTGTCTAAATTAGTGTAAAAGCCATTTAGCACATTTTGAAAGTAAGTTGGTTTGTAAGTTTCT
This sequence comes from Anabas testudineus, assembly GCF_900324465.2. NCBI lineage: Eukaryota > Metazoa > Chordata > Actinopteri > Anabantiformes > Anabantidae > Anabas > Anabas testudineus. The sequence continues at coordinate 13,926,342 of NC_046632.1, read as the reverse complement.
TGTTACTTCTCTCTGTGCTCCAGCTTCTGTGTTACTCTGGTGTATGTGTGTGTCTGAGAGACGCACCATCCTCTGTGGCCATCCAGTCACAATCGAACGTCTAGTATCTTGGATTCCATTAAAATAATAAAAGGATACTTGCAGTGTGGATAATTTATGAAGGTCAAGTAGTGTTTAATTAGAGCTACTAGAGAAACTATGAGCGGCCAAAGTGAAGTTAGCAGCAGGAGCAGAACTTAAGCACATATTGGCACACAGAGGCCCAGGAGAGCAAACCTGTGCTCCACTGGCAATTGCAGTTAATGCATCTTTATAAATTTAAGACTAATTTATAATTTTTTGCAATTATGCCCATTTGAAATTATGTTAGCACAGCTAAAAACATGTACGTGCCCCCAAACTTTTGAAGAGTTGTTTTAGATGAAGTAAGTATTAAAAACAAAGGATAAGAAGCAAGAAGAAAGGCAATAGAGAAAGAAATGAAGAAGGGCCGAATGAAGGAGGCTTCAGTTTTGTGCAAGAGTGCAGTTTCAGCTTCTATAAACCCAGGAGCTCTGAATACCGCTTATTAAGCAGGGACCCTGTTTGTGTGCGTGTGTGTGTGTGTGTGTATATGTGTGTGTGACAGGGTGATATATTGAAACACACCTCTGTGGAACAGCTGCAATGATGAGACAGAGAGTAGGGAGTAAGAGGTGTCGTCTACCTTACACACACACATAAACACACATTCATGCATGCAGACACACAGAGCTGAGCCAAGTTCTTTATTGTATTACTGAGGCCAGCTTGTATCAGTGGGAGAGAGGAAAAGAAAGAACAGGGAGAGAGAGATGAATTTGTTGTGACTGCTCTGGTGGACTCAGCTTTTTAACACAGCACTTCTTTTTTTCTGTTTTCCTCCTTTCCCCTGATTTTTCTCTCTCCTCTCTTCACTTCTCTCTTTTCCTTTTTTCATTCCTTTGCGCATCCTTCCTCCTCATCCGTGTGCTTACTTATTACATGACGCAGATCGTGAGACAGATCCAGGGAATGACAAATTGAGAAAGACAGACAGTCTAACGTAAAGGGAAGGCTCTAAAAAGAAGGAGGGAATTAGAATTAGGGAAAAGAAAACACACAGAGAGGAAGAAAGAGAAAGATATGGAAAGGGACCAACGGATAGAGAGAAAGAAAGATTGAATAGATGAATCTGATTTATCTATAATGAAATCAGCCACAGTCTATATAGAGGAATGTGCTCCATTCAGCCTTTCTGCTGTTACAGACAGATTTACCCGTTTAATATTCTAAAGATCAGTGCCAGGAGATACATGCAGACCATCTACTAACTGGCTAGTCCTACTTTAAATGCAAACTTAACACTTCAAAACATTTAGGACGCCGCTGAAGGTGAAAGGACCATTTCAGGCAACAAATAATACACATAAATGGTCACTAAAATCACTGTGAACCAAGTAGAGAGTGGCTCGGTGCCTCCACACTCCCAAATTACATTTCTCTGTGTCATTGAATAACAACTAGATTCATCTGAATTTAATGTATTAAAGTGATTTATTTTAATGACTGACTAACTGCACTAAGTGATCCATCAAACAAAAAATACCAGATGTATGAGGGTTTCTGCTTCTCTCATGAGAAGATTTGCAGCTTTTTGTTTCATATCTTTCTTGGTCAGACAACATTGATTGTTGAGCTGTATTTCTCTTTTTCATCCTTTTCTCAAACTTTATAGTGTAACTGAAGTAATACGCAGTAAATAAGGCGAAGAAAAATACTTTTGCAGCCATAAAAGCTAAATTAACTAGTGATAAAGAGAATAAAAAAGGATCTGAATAACCTGAATAATCCTCTCCTGTTGCCTTCCTTTCCTAGAAACATATTGAAAATCTCTCTGTTTCAATGTTAACAATGATCACGTGTGTTTATATGTCTGCATCTTCTAGGTTTGTGCTTTAAGGAGACGTGCACTTTCAATTTCCTGTTTGTTCATGCATCCATACATGAATCCTATCGCAAAGGTTTTTTCCTGTTTGCACTGTGTGGGAGCATGCTCTTTCTCTCTTTCTACCTTTCATGTCCGTCCAGGCATGAAGCAATGCACTCACACACACAGTCCGCCTCAGGCCAGCATACACACACACACACACACACACAGCTTTACACATCCATGCTCTGCCACATTGCCCACGGCTACATATTTGGTCCAAGGAAGCTGTTTTTTACTCTTCAAGTTGTTTGTTTGAGTGGATTTTACACAACGCCGTTGGCATAACATCACACACATACACACATTCACACGCGTGCATTCAGAAAGACACACATGCACATTTTTAGGCCTGATTGTACGGGCTTCTGCTCCTGTGGGCTTGGCATAATAACACACAAACACGCACGCATGCACACTCATATACAAGTTGTAGCTGCAGCCATGGTACGAGGTGCTACCCAGAACCAGCAGACAAAGTCTAGCTCACCTTGCTGAAACATTAAGCATTAAAATTATTCCGTAAATGTGTGCTTGTGTGTATGTTTTCCCAAATTCTGTCTACTTCTGCAGCTTTCGTATGTTTTACTGATGGATGTGGATCTCTTGTAAATCAAAGGATGGAGCTGCAACAGGCTGCCATGATGCTCTTTGCGGTAATATTGTGCAGTCATTTTGGAAAATTACAGTCCGTCTCAGGGGTTTTATGGAGTAAATGTTAAGTAAATGGTCCACATTGTGCATCGCCAGGGGATTTGTTTATTCTGAAAGGAAATAAAAATGTTGTGATTGCACAGTCCCAGTCGGAGGACAGAATGGGCTGTTAATGCTGGTAAAGTGAGAAACTGGTTTGATCTTCTCTTTCATCACATCTTTACTTCGTCTCTCTCTCCTGCCCGTGTCACTATCAGTTTCCTCATCCACTCTCTTCATCCCTCTCTCCCTTCCCCCTCCCCTGCAGGACAGCAGGCAGAGAGGAGTGGACAGTTAAAGGAGATGATCCCTCGCTCCCTCTCTCTCTCTGTCACTCTCTCACCGCTGCTCTCTCAGCATTACAAAGCCTCTTGTCCACTTTGATTACTTACATTAACATGAGCAAGAAAAAGACAGCAGTCTGGATCTGCCTGTGTATGTGCTTCAGAGAAAGAGAGCATGTCCGAGTTTGTCCGTGTGTGTGTATGTGTGTGTGTTCAGCCTAAACACAAGTCAACAACCAAACAGAGCAGTGATTGTTGGGTTGTTGTATAACCAATGGTTTCCTTGTGTGACAAACCAGGGAGGAACCAGCATTTTCTGCCTCGCTGCAGCAAACGATGCCGCTGACATGAAGGAAGGAGGCAGAAGAAAGCAATACAGTGTGTGTTTGTGTTTAGTGGTGATTGAGGGAGGCATGGTTGATCAAACGAAGGTGAGAAGGAGGAGGGAGGGATGGAAAGATGGACGTAGATAGAAACGATAAATGAAAATGCGGCCAGTTAGGACTTGTTTTCCATTATCAAGGTTCCAAACTCTTCACAGAGCAAACACAAACAGCTTTAATTACTTGGCACACATTATGGCGTACGTGCCACAATGGGTGATCGCTTGTGAATGTGTGTGCACGGACGTAAAAACAAAAGGAAGAGAGTTTGTGTCCGACAGGGGCAACAGTAGAAAAGATAACGCTGTGAGAAAGTTTAAAAGATGTAGGGCAGCACTCTCACACGAGTGCACATGAGGAGCTACAGGACGTCTAACTAAAGTTGATCATTTGTGCTTAGTTAGCAATGTATTAATGTTGCTTGGCTCAACTAAGAAGTTGTGACTAAAACACAGTAGTGTATGTCACCAACTCTGCAGTTGCACTTTTGGTCCTAATTTACTGTCATCCTTATTTATCTGCACATCACTGTTCACCTCTTTATGTGTGTCTGTAATAAGTTTGTGAAGATAAATCAGCAGCTTTGGATTTGACTGTTAACAATTACTACAATACTAAAATAGCTCAATTAAGTTAAGCAATTAAGCTGAATAATTTTTGTGGTAATTGACAGGTTGGTTATAAATTAATTCGGTTTGCTTTTGCTTGTTTGTTTGTTCATTTAAATAATTAAATCTAAAGAACGACGCTGTAAACTCGAATGTTTTAAACTGGCTGCTTTTTGTTAGTGATAATCATCAATTCCTGAGGGACTTAATGCTGCTACACTTTCAGCAGCATGTGCTCCTGAATATTAAATTATCTCTGCCTCAAACTAATTTGAACACATGTACACTTTAATGCCTGAAAACGGGGCTGGAAATGAGACTGAATTTGATTCCTGACCTTGGAAACAGATGGGATGGATGTGTTCATCTGCGAGACAGTGTAGTTATATGTATCACTGCTGATTTGTCTCAAATTAAAACATTATTTTAAAGCTTCAGGCAGCCTGTTGAGCTTCTTATCCTTTTGTCTGATCTTCCCAGAGGCGTGCATGCGAAAAACGAAATGTACCAATAACAAAAGTATCACATTAAACTATTTCTTCCGTGCCAATTTTTTTTTTTCGGTTAAAGATCCTGCAGAGTCTGATTTCCTGGTTTTCTTCAGCAGGAACTAACAGCTAGTAATAATATCATAGGTTCATGTGCTGCATAAATCAAATGTTATGGAGGAAATCTGTGATACTATAAAGTGTATGTACTGTGTGAGCTGATTTGTATTAGTCAGTGTGTGCAGCCTGTGCAGTGCTCTTCTCTTGGTCCTAAGTCACTGGATGAGATATTCATCATTGATGTCCTGCTCTGTATCTTCTCCCACGACTCTGACATTAGAGGGTCCATCTTAGTATCCATGGTTGATAAAACATGGTCTGGTGCCCTGGAGCAATAGGCCACAGCCTCTTAAAATGTGCACACACACACTCCCCATGAAATGGGCGTTTCAGGGTCAGCTACACGGCTGCCGTCCTTCGATGTTTTCTTTATCTTGGCATTTCTCACAGCTTCATCATATCTTCTATTAGGTCCTGCAGCAATCATCAAATATAAATATGGTTAACAAATTAAATATTTTACTATTTTTGACCTTTTTCATGAACCCTTTTTGCACCGCAGAAGAATGGTCACGCTTAATTACAAGCTCAGGTAGACACTGTTTACTGACCAGTTGACCAGATATGCATGACTGTCCCTGTGTCCTGAGTTCACACAAAGAGCCTTCTCAATTAGCTTCACATGGTTTCACAGGTGCCTGGAAAACTGTGAAGCGATATCTGATGGATGCCAAGCAGTGCACAGAATGTGGTAAATTATCTAAAACGTCTACAGCCTTTTTGAAATAGTCCAGATTTGCCAAGTTGCATCTAGAGCTCAGTTGATTATTTCCAGATTCATTGAAAATTAATATGCCACTATTTTGATAATAAATTACATTACAGTTACTACTACTTCCGTTTTCTGCATTCATAAATCTAACAAGACATTTGTAAAATAATTAAATAAATCACTGATCAAAGTAACTATTAGTTGCAGCCCTGACTGCAAGATCATTAATCTTCTTGCAGCCGCTTGAGCTTGTCAGCGGTCAAACCAATGGTCAACATGCATTTAACCTTTAACCTTTTTTTTCAGAAAGGACCCAGTTGAGCATGTCTATTTAAAGAAGATAAAGAAATTTAACTAACTGCTTTTTTTTTTTTTTTACTATAACAAATTAACCATCTTTTTTTTTACTTTACTGTAGATTCTGAGCTTTAAAATAGTAGATCGAGAGTTGTAGTGTTGTTTTCCTTTGGCAGCCAAAAAGAAAAAGTCTCAGCTTTGACATCCAAGGCCACAGAGTTTTTCCTGAAGAAATGCTGACAGGCTTTCAGTGACCCAGAGTTCACACACAAGTGCTCAGTACTGAAACACTGAAAGACAAGTCGCTGTCTTTGTGTGTGTAAGTTTGCAGGGATTCAAAGCAGCAACTTTCCACTCACGTCTCAGAACATTAAGACTCAAACTAGTCCATATATTTGTCCGCTGACCTCAATATGTGCAGAAAGAGGTACAGTAAATCAACAAAGAGAAGGGACACATTTAACAGTGGTGTCTGGTATCTAATAGTGAGTGTGTGTGAGTGTGTGTGTATGTGTTCATTGTTAAATGACAAAAGCTCTGGCCAGGAAATGAGTCGAACCGGTTTCTGACTCACATTCAGGTTACAGAGCATTGCCTAAAGCTCTTATACACACACACACACACACACACACACACACACACACACCTATTAAAAGACCACCACCCTGTAGGTAACCGGCCTCTCCCTCCCATGAGCCGCTCCTTAGCTCCAAGACACACAAACTCAGAAACATAATAGTTTGTATAACTAGACTTGTGAAACTGTGAATAATTACCACAAGGTGAATTAGCATAATTAGCTAAAACGTCTTGTTTTCCAAATGATGCCAGATGAACACCTTTCATTTTTCTAATCATTAAACTCACACAAGGACACAAGTATCGAATACACGACCATAATGTTTCTCCATTTCTGTCTCTGATGTACGCACACTGTCCCACACACTCACTCACTTACTCACATACAGTATTTCCCTGTTGTAAAGTGTAATAACAGCTGTCCTCGGGCAAGTTACAGCTATCGTAAAGAGACGACAACTCCCAAAACTCATTTACCACACACACAAACACACACACACCGTGAACCTGGAGGGAGGAGTGGAGGTCTCGGTAGCATTTATTTTGCCCTTTCTTTTTTTCTGTGTCCCTCTATCACAGTCTCTCTCGCTTTCTTTCTCCAGTTTCTCTCTTTTTTTCCAGCCTGCAGTGACGTTTGAGCACATTTTGAGCTGAAGGTGACAATGTGCACACTTTTGCTCGTGCACACGCGCTACAGTATGTGCTCTCTCCAGCATCCAGGCTAGTGTGTCTTGCTGTGTTTGTGAAGGAGGGAAGTGAAAAGAGACAGAAGAGAAAGTAGCAGGTTATTCCTGTGGTTTCTTTTTTGCTGTGCTTTGAAGAATAGATGTGATTAAAACATGAGATGCAACACAAACTCACAATTTGTGTTTGAGCAGTATAACTGGCCTGTCACAGCTGGGGACACATCTATTCTGATGGGAACTGGAAAATACTAATTTCCAGTTTGAAGGGAAGTATAAAACAGACTGACTTCCTCCTCCCAGGGACTCCCACAGCTATCTATGACGAGTACAGTAGATTAGTCCAGGTTTGACATAACACACAGCTTGATTTAAAAGAGGAGACTCTCCCAGGCTGACCTTGGTCATCACTGTTCATTTGTATTGTTGCGTTAATTCTTCGCATAATTGCAGCAAGTGCATTAGGTCATAATTTAACTAGAAAGTCATAGCAAAGAAGTTTGACATTAGACAAGATTTGGTTTAAGGGAGCAAAGAGTCCCAGGTTGGTTCTGATTGATGTTGCTACTATTGTAGGGTAACGACAATGTGGGCCAGCACACTGTCGCCTCTCGTGGGACTGCACTGTAAACGCATGTATGCATTTCTTGGTGCAGTTTAATGCGATTCAAGCAGGTTTGTGAATAAAACAACATAAGATATTCTTGAAACAGCAACTGAACTGCATAGTTACAATCATGTCAGACACAGGAAGAACCATCGTATGACCCAGAAGTTTGGAAACGAGCAAACAGTCGAGTAAGATTCAAGTCAATTAATTATTTAGCATTAAAGACAAATATACACCTTTCTTTCGATTTAAACAGGCCACACTGGCCCCAGCACTAACCTAGCTGTAAATGTTGAGTTTTACATTTTATACACATGATCTTGGCCCTGATGACAAACAGCTGTGGCCTTTATTTATACCTGTTATCAACGCAGCCGTAACACACCGACAAAACGCCATCCCGACAGGCGAACAGAAATTCGTAATGTATGTTTAGCTTTGTAAACAGTCTCAGAGCTAGTAGATATCTGCCCTGCTCGCGTGTTATTCCCAATCGTATGTTATTCCCTTTGTTTGCGTCTCTGTGGTTTCCACTGCTGTGTAATGTGCTCTTCTTCTGCGCTGGCAGTGAAAAGTAAATTTCCTCCAGGACAGTAAATGCTATCGTTACGTAGCTTTTGTTGTTCGACAGAACTGTGTCACAACCGCAGATAAAAGAGCTTCTCTGACACATTATTTTTTTTTTAGTGCGAGATATTTTTTCACACTTGATTTTTATTGGTTTCAGAAGTCCCAGAAACATTTTTCCAATTGTTATTTTAGGCCCTTTTTTTCTTCTTTGAAGTTGGATGTTTTAGATGCTTCTTTATGTGTCTTTATTTGTTTGTCTCTGTCTTTTTTTTTTTTTTTTTTTGCTGTCGGTCTCTCCAGTATTAGTGCTGTTTCAGGTTGTTCTTTGTGTGTTGCTGTGGAGAACTGCTTTTTGTCAGACAGGCTGAACAACAGAAGTGCTTCTGCTGCACAAACACAGGATAGACTAAATCCGACCCACTAGTCGGTCAGTCAGTAAATCAGCCAGCCAGCCTTTGAACTCGCTTGCTGGACAATTGGAGACATCATCCAGGCAGTTCAGTGTGTCACCAGCCTCTGTGCTGACTTTCTAAGCTGGCTGCCTCAGATTTAACCTGCTTATAGCTCAGGTTTCTTCCCCCTCTCACTTGTCGGACTCGTCTTTTTCGTGTCGCTCTCTCTCTTCTTTCTCGTTGCCTCTTGTTTTCCCTTCCTTCCAGTCCATCTGGCCATCCTCGCCTTGTGTGTCTGTTTGAGTGAGTCCATGTGTGTGTGCATGTCCGTGGGGGTTGGTGTTTAATGTGTGTTTGTTCTGCTCTTATCTCGTCCACACCAGACCTGCTTTTGATTCCAAAACCTCGACTGTGGCCTGATTGGCTCCGAAACGGCCTGCCTCTTGTCTGGCCTGTGATTGGCCCATTCAAATCCTCCACAATGGATGAAGCATTATTTGATATATTCTCTTGGTCATGTATCTGTTAGCTATCAGGGAGAATGATGAATGGTTTAACATCTATGTGCAAAAAAAGTTCGACTGGCATGTGGGTACATACGAGTACAGGGCTCACATACAGCCCACCAACCATTAACAATCATCCTGACCCCATTCAGTACAGTATTGATCCCTTTACCATCCAACCTCTTTTTCTATAACTCAATGGGACTTGTCCATTTAACCACATTCTCAAGTGCCATTCAGCTGTAGAGAAAAGAAAAGCATTACTGCATACATCTTATGAATTACAGATCACTCACATTATGTTAAGATGATTTGCAAGAAGATCTGCAATAAAATATTAATCGCTTCCTGGATTTTTCCCTCTTTGAGTCATAACACGTTTAAAGTTTATACAGACTGAGTGTCTGTAGTGAGTCAGCCAGTCAGCATTTTTGAGGTCAAGTGTGCAGTAAAGGGTGGAGAGAAGGAGCCTGCTGGGACTTGTTGTTTGGGGGTTTTACTTTAAAGAAAATACCAGCTGTGCTCTCAATTCTGAGCCAAGCTGAGCACTGTCAATAGTTACTCCCCCCTGACTCATTCAGAATGACACACAGGCATGGGCTCTAATGGTGTCGAAGGTTTATGGATTAGTACGCTGGCCATACTTACCTTTAACTATGTGTTCATGGCGACCACACCCTGCTTTGATTTTGAGCGTTGGTTGTAAAGATGCAATACTGTGTAGGGCAGAATCAGATTACCTCAGCAGCAGGTTTGAGGGAAGTTGACAAGGAATAAATGATGTTGGGGATCAGGGATGATCAGGCCCTAATCTGCCCCTCAGTGGATAACCTTTTAAATGATAGTGCTGTAGTTTTCTACATGTATGCGCTGATAAAAAGCCATCGTGCCCTGGCCTTGGTCGTTCTCTTAAGTTACACTTCACCCATTTAGTGTCCAGAATCATCTTAAGACTTAATGGACAACCATTAACATTTCTCTATGTTTCAATTCGCCTCTTATTGCCCCAGGACGGGGAACAGTCATGATCCTCAATCATCTGGTTGATGTTATCTGGAAGTTGAGTTATGACTTATTTGACTGGTGAATGTGCACTTCCATGATGACAGAGACGGAAACAAAGAAGTGGGCAGACTGTAAACAGAGAAGTGGGCGTGGGGAGCGGTAAAAGGGGTAACAAGCACACAAAAAAGAGGGAGATGGTTCAGCTTTCCTGAGAACGAGTGAAATCCGACTCCCTCCGGGGTTTATGACTGAACTCATTCACAGACAGGGAGGTGTGAAGGGGGGAGGGAGGTAAAGGCGAGGTGAGGAGGATTTCCCAATTTTCTCTGTGAACAACAAGCTCCCCTCTCCATATTTCTATCACCCCACCTCCTCTCTTCTCTTCTCTTCTCTTCTCTTCTCCTGCCTTATCTGCCAGCCAGTCAGTCAGCATGTGAAGTTGCTTTAAATGTCACCATTTGAATAGTAATAGAGATTAATGATGGAGAGATAGACAGGGAGCGTAAGAGGGAGCGAGAGAAAGCACAGGAGAGAGGTGAATGTCATAAAGATAGTGTCTCTGGAAGGGTTCGACCCCTGCTAACAGCTATCTGGACACACACAACCACAAATCATTGTGGTCAGACAAAGACAAAGAGAAAGAAAAGACACTTAGAGAGGAAATGTTTCCACAGACGTGTGACGTGTGCGGCAGCTCCACGACAGGCAACATAAGAACCCGTTGCAGGGCACAGGTGATGCAACATCATTGAAAAATGTGAGAGAGACTATTCTCCATTTTCAGACTGAACCTTTTAATGTTCAGGTTCCAATGTGAAACCAAATAGTTCAGCAGTAGTAGCATCAAAAGATGGTTCATCAATGCTTTAGTCTGATTCCTATTGTGCTGTGTGATAGCAGGTCATTAGTAAGTTGTTCTTTCCTCATTGCCTGCTGATTGTGCTTTTTATATGTGGTCGTTCAAGCAGAGATGTGTTTCCAGCCTCCGCACAGCAAATGTCTATGTAAGGTCAGGAAAATACACAACTAATACAAATACACACAGAATTGGAAGCGACAAAACCACCGTGCACCTTACCTGTTTGCTCCATAAAGAACATTTAATGAAAACCTCAGTTAGTCAATGTAACACCAATATACAGAGATGGAGGTCATGGCTGCCTTTCACCAAAGAGCCTACACCACCAAGTCATCAGTTAGTGGAAAATAATGTGGCACTTGAAAACTGCTGGAGTTTGAATTTTAATTGAAAAGCTGCATTAACCTCAACAGAGGAGCCGGGTGAGGCAAGAAGATAGTCAGGGATGGAAGGACAGAAAGGCTTCTTACAGAAGGAAAAATACAAATTTCTGTTTTACTGTTACTGTCAATGGAAACTCCTGAATCAGCTGAACACACACACACACACACACACACACACACACACACACACACACACACACACACACACACACACACACACACGTCTCAGATTCAATTACAGCATTGTGAGATGAAGGAGAAATTCTTCAGCCTTCAGCACTTCCAATTAAACTACTGCTCTGAGTGTGTGTGCGTGCATGCATGAGTGACAGTGTGTGTGTTGCTGTGTAAGTCGTGTGTATTTGAGTGTGCGATTGCGCATGCCAGTGTGTATGTTTAACAGGCGAGGTGTGTGTAGATGGGTCTTGGCTTTGATGGCGTCGCGCTGCGCTGCAAGGGCCACTGAAGCGTGACGAGCGAGAAGTTGTGTGTGTGTGTGTGTGTGTGTGTGGCAGCCTCTCTGATGTCACCTTGTATCATTTCAGGCTAATTTCACCTATTCTCTGAGATGGAGAGAGAGAACAAGAGGCAGAGAGAGGGAGAACAAAAAAGTAGAGACAACACAGGGAAAGTAAATGATAAGGTACAACTTTATTAGTGTCCTTGAGGCGGTCAGCGTCAGGGCTACACAGTGATGCACACACCGATTATAAACAACAAACAGAAGTAAGAGTATAGTGCGTAACATACGACAATACAGAGCAATGTCAAGAGAACATCATAAAGGGAAGGAGTATAACATTATAATGCAGTATGATGGCGTATTGCTAATTAAATAGTCATCATATACACTCAATTTTGCATTAATTCCCCCTCCCTATCAGTCCCCTCTCCTCTGCTAAGCCCTCTTCATACATTTGAGTCAAAAACATTAGAGTGATTCGCAAGTAGAAAACGGCCCACAAAGCCACATATGATTATAAATCTGGGTCAGTAAATGTAATTAAGAACTGGACTTGGCCAAAATTGTAATGATTTGGAAGGAAACAGGATTACTGGTGGATGGAATTGGATTTTAATGATGTAAATGTAATTATTGTCCTTGAAAATGATTTCCACTTGCAAAATGGACGTTCTCTTCTCTTCTCTTCTCTTCTCTTCTCTTCTCTTCTCTTCTCTTCTCTTCTCTTCTCTTCTCTTCTCTTCTCTTCTCTTCTCTTCTCTTCTCTTCTCTTCTCTTCTCCTCTCCTCTCTTCTCTTCTCTTCTCTTCTCTTCTCTTCTCTTCTCTTCTCTTCTCTTCTCTTCTCTTCTCTTCTCATCTCTTCTCTTCTCTTCTCGTTGTAAATCTTATGCCATTAAACTAAATAGACATCGATCCTTATTAAATTTCTTATTAATGCAGGAAAGGCAAAGATAGGCAGGGATAGAGACACGAGATAAAAGGCAAGTGAAACAAAGAAAGCGTTTATGCATGTTTACTGTATCGTATAGTTAATCAACAGGCTTAGCATGATCTCCCCAAAATTAATTTAAAATCCATTTGTTTTTCTTCCTGTCGCTTCTCTTGTTGTACCCATTCCTTCTTTTTCACCCTCTCTCATTCATCCTGTCTTATCTGCTCTCTAGTGATAATATCTCAGCCTCCAGACTGAAACAGAGCTCTGATGATAAATACTAGACAGTGGTGTGAAAGAGCAGACAAGCGAGAGTTTGTACTGTACGTAAATCAGAGAAAGAATGTGCCTTGCTTGAGTTGGGGTTGGGTTGGGTGGAGTAAACTTTGCTATAATATTATTCTTAAACTGTTGTTTGACATGATCTGGAGTGAAGAATAATTTATATATCATATTGGTTTATAAACACAATCTAGCACCTTCACATGCAGAACACAGTCTTGAAATGTTGAAACTTGATGGCAATGTTTAAAAATAAGCTTCTTTAACTATATGTATCTATGTATGTTCATTATTATTTTGTGTTTTCTTCTTGTTAACTCTCATCTCACAAATAAAACACAGAGTAGCATTACATAAGGATAAGTAGCTGACAGCAGCAAGGTTCTTCATATGTTTTTCTGGGGGTGTGTTGTGCTGAACAGACAATTTATGATCTCTGTTCTGAACTTGAGACAGTTGTTTTCCGATGCATCTATTACTAGAAGACACAGCAACAATGGCAGCATTTAGATTTTTAGGAGTTGCTCCTTCTCTGTCCTGGTAACTTTAAGTACGTAACGTGTCAAAGAGTCGATGTAAATCACTGGAAATCTACGAAAGGCGACTGCATCAGAGGAGATTTTCAAAGATGTTAAGCCTTGCTTAACTCTCTCCTCTAGCGTATCTGGGTTCTTGTTGAAAATGAAATCGCTGGCCCAGACTTTTGAATCCATATATGTAAGAACATGTACTTCGGAGAAGGCCAAGTTCTGTTAAGCTGCTTTAACACATGTACTGAAACCCTAAACATCTGACTTTACCCAGGTGAACTGCATGTGAGAACGCAAATGTCCGAGTGAGTCAGCTCGGAGATTACCTGGACTTTATGCTGTGAGCCCCCCCAGTACAAAGTCTGTGTCCATGTGAGCTTATGTGCAAATACAGCAGATAATAGTCTCAATAGTATTCACAGCGATGGTGGTGGTGCCCTGTTTCAGTCGATATCCTCAGGACAAAACCAGAAAGAATAGGAAATATTAAACAAGCTTTCTGGTGTTGTATCGCGTTTCTGAAAAAAAAAAAAAAAACAGGGTTAATCAAGTAACTGACTCTACTTTGAAAAGCTGCAAACAAAACACTGATTTCCACTGAGTACCTTTTTTGTCATGTCATTGTAGAGTGTAGAGCATGCTCAGTACCATCTCCTCCTTAGGTAACCACTGTTGACCCCTTTAAGCAATGAAAGATTAAATAGCATGTGTGAGTCAAATAGAAATAGAGTGTAAGACTTCTGTAGTTCTGTATAGCTGTTAATTATTATCATTATTAACATGAAAGCTGTGTAACACAGATCTGTTTTCTTTCTGTTATATGATATGTACACCGTCTGAGACAGTCAAGGCAGAGTGTGTTGTACAAGGGCACAAAACACTGAATTCCTAGATTAGTTATAGTTAGTTTACTTTGTCATAATAGACTTTCTTTATTTGATTTAAACCTGTCCCAGGGTCATATCTGAGCAGACGATGTCAGTTAGATCTGATTTAATGCTGCCTATTTTGCCGATCAGTTGGATCAGATTGGAGGGATGGGGAATAAAGCTAATCAGACAAGCCATTGTTTCACATTCTTGCCATATTGCCAACTAATAATCTTCCTCTAAACTAATAACGGAGAAACGACCCCGTGGGGGCTTTCTGCACCCATGTTTTTGAACAGTTTCAGTCAAAGCACTTTAGTTTAACTCACCTCCTGGAGGTGGAGGTCAGTGCAAATCACCACAAAATGATTTTGAGTGACGGTGGCAGATGTTGTGTCTGATGCCATTCAACAGCCTTTTAGAAGGACTGCGGCTTCCTGTGTCACTGTGATTGTGTGTGTGAGTGTGTGTGTGTGTGTGCGAGTGTGTGTGTGTGATTTCCTCTCTCTGCCCTTGAGCCTTTATCAAGTCCTTCTAATTATTTTATTATGTAAATGAGTCGCCATTATTTCATTAGTGAAGCAGCCAATCACAGAAGCTGATTAGAAAGTAATTAGCATGCAGTTGGTTTTTCTGTCTCTCTGTGTCCTTGTGAGCGGAGGGGAGGGGGGTAATAATGACCCATCTGGACACACACTTGTGCATCTACTTTGCAAACTGATGTCAGGATTTGTTAAACCATATTATACAGTTAACACATGAAGGCAGACACACTACAAATGCATAATGGATCCATATCAGGAATATTTAAACTAGAATTAATGTTTTTATTAGGATGGCTCAAAGTAATATGTGCAATATGAAAGTGGAGATGATTCTTTCAGCTCCTTTTTTAGTTTTCCAGGTCTCAGGTTTACTGCTTCGGGTCATTGTGCCACTGTCATTGCATAGCAGACAACACTGCAGATGTACCTGCACAGCACCAAATGGCAGACAGAGACACCAGTAGCTACTTGCTAGTGAACATGTGGAGCATTTTGCAGCTACAGAGGCAGATATTTCCCACAGGAGCTGATACAGACCACAGTCGGAGCCAAAAAGAGAGTGAACATTGGACATACATAATAATAAAAGTCGACATCTGTGTTAAAATATTTAAACAACAGCCTCTCTTAGATACTTCTTAGACAGAGAGATGTAAACTCCATGCAACAGTTGGGCAAGACCGGGCTCATCACTGATTCTTCTCTTTCCTGCAGAGGTAAAATAGTAGTTTAAGGTCTGCTCTTCTCATTATTGGCAACAAGGATTTACTGTCAGATGTGTGTTCCTGTGTTTGTGTGTGTGTTGGTTTAAGCTGGCAGGACATTGAGGAAAGGGAGAAGTGTTAACTGAGAACGTGGGCGAGCTAGTGTTTCTGTGTGCGCACACAGTTTCACACATATTTCCTTTCTGTAAAGCCCCTTTTCATCACACACATGCACAAGCATGCACAGCTTTTTTGTTTAGTATGTTAGCCTATCAGAGGTGTGCAGACAGAAAGAGAGGAATACTTTACGATGCAGAAATGTTCTTTCAAACCAGTCAGCAAAGTGGAATTTAAAACAAGGACGTGTTTTTCTTCACTGCTAAGCCAAGGCAAAACAGCTCTTCTACCGTGGCACTATATCAGAGCTGAGTGGTACTCTGTGTTTGTGTACACAGTTAAAAACCCACAGTTCATATTTTAAATCCAATTCCGCTGTAAACTGAATACTGCTTTCAGAGGCACAAAAATCAGAAAGAAGCTTTGAAACTTAACAGCGCTTATGTATGTTCTCTGTAGCTGCAGTCAGGTTAAACAAGGCCAAACAAATGCTTTGGCAGGTAAGCCAAGGTTAGAGGGTGCTGCAAAGTCAAATGGTTGTAAACCGAGAAAGCTTTTCTCTACATACCAGAATGCAAAGTAATAATAATAATAATAATAATAACCTGTTTTTATTCAGATGTGGAAGCAGATCTGCATTTGGTGGTGTTAAATGTGATGAATATCATGTGAAGTCAATTAAACAATCTGAGTTTTTCTTTTTATAATATACAAATGCAGACGTTCAATTCCTTGAAGTCACATCAGTCTCAAACTGTTTAGTTTGAGCTATTTTTTTAAGATGCATGGTTTTCACAGGACTATAGGGATGTGTAGCATGAGAAAACCTAAACCTATAGTACTAGTTAGTAATAGTATTAACTCTAACAGTTAGCAGGTCTGTTTACTGTTTAAGGTGAAAACACTTAAAGTTATTTTCCACTGTTGATGAAACATGCACACAAGATTACCCTTTTGTATACATGCATCAATGACAGTAAACATTCCTGTGGTAAACATATCCTCACTACTGATAAACTGTGGACAGCTGAAAGATCCCCCTTCAAATAACTTAGTAAACCAGAATGAAATGCTTCAGATTTAAACACAGTCACACGAACTTCCACCCAAACCCGATAATATATTATTTAAAATGAGCTCTTTTATGTCATAGATGTTTGTCTCTGTTTGTTTTATACCTGTAGTAGATGTACAGTAATCCTGGATATGAAATACACACACTTACACACTTTGCTTCTTTAACCCATGCAGAGAGAGCTACCTGGCAGCAAGATGTAAACTGACACACACACTGTGGGAGACAGGAAGTCATGGAGTTTTACACAAACAGACACACACACTGAAACAGTTTTATCCAAGATGAGTGTATAATACAATAGTTGAGAGCAGAGGAATTCGTGTTGTTGTGCTGTACTTTGTGTCCTCTACATGTCTCAGTAATTTGCTGTGACAAAGACTTAATTGAATTGAATGAGAGTGAACTGAATTGCACAAAGAAAGGCCGGTTTAAAGAATGCCGCCGAGAGGAATGTGATCCAATGCATCTCTGAGGCTGTGAGTCATAGCCAGCCGTACAGCCGGCAGCCGAAGACAGTCGCTTAGTTTGATGTTAACTTGTTTCTCCTCCGGCGGCGGCTGTCACCTCTTGGTTTCTCTGTGTAGCAGGAGCTCAGATCAGTGGGGTATCTGAGGGCCTGTCGTTCTGCTCTCCATCACAGCTGCCGCAGCTCGCTCTAGGACACAGGTAGCAAAGCTGTAACACTAACTGAATGCTAGGAGATTTATGTTGCTGGCAGTGCTGGTTGCCGATAGTGCTTCATGGTGGCTTGCCTTTTTTCCCAGTGTTTTGTTTTTGGATATTAACGTCCCACCTGTGTATCTTATGTATGTTACAAGAAGAAAGTTCAATAATACCTGGAAATGTGTACTTACTCACATTATGTGCTGGTTATCTATTTATTCCTTTAATAGAATAAAAATAAACATGTACATACATCTCTGTGACCACTAACTACCACTGACTTGAATCATACGGTATTGAGGCTTTTCTTGAGGAGTCATAAATCTCTTAGTCATTTACTTAACACAAGGCGTGCACCACTGCTTGGTCGATGAATCAGATGGCTTGCAGTACCCAACATGCTATTCCTATCAGCCATATTATCAGTTCACCCCGCATATCATTGCAAGTTGATTGGTTCAGCTAAGCATTAGGGGACAAGCGACGTCTCTCTGTATTTGAGCGACTTCCAGTTTAGGCTGAGCCACAGGCGGCCTGCTCACACATGTGAGTCCAGAGGCTGTGATGGTGGGCTCAGATGATCAGCTGAAGGCCCTGATGCTTGAGTCAGAGGTGATCCTAACTGGCCCTGAGTGATGACTGTTGGAGCTCAGACTCCTGGTGGTTTGTTAATGAGCTGAGACAAACACACGCACAGAAAAAAAACACATACAGAAAACACCCAAAAGTTTCAGTGGAGCTGTATTAATCAGAATTAGATCATCGTCTATTTAATAGAGGTGAATTAAATCTGAAATTATGTTTCTCTTTACAGGAAGCTGCACGTTTGATGAGGGCTTCACTCAGTGTGATTATCAGCAAGATCCATATGATGACTTTGACTGGACGCACATCAACACACAGGAAGTGCCATACGTGTCCCCAGATCTGCCACAAGGTGAGAACCGATCCCCCAAATCTTCTCTTAACCATGTAGTGTTCAAGTCCTACTAATTTATTTCCATTTTATGCCTTTTACTTATATAAAACTACTATGTTTACCTAAAAAACGTGAATGTTTTATTAAATGCAACTCTTAGCCCTAGTGGTTTGCAGGTGTTCGGCTTGTGGCTACTTGCAGACGAGTCGGAAACTGGTATCTGTGAGCAGTTCTACCAAAAACACTTCTTTTTCTTATTCTGTTTAAATTGAGTTTTCACTGTTTTGACAATAGCTTTGTAAGCAAAATGCATTTTCACAGATGGTTTTAATTAAATAAATAAACGACAAAAAGCCTAAGGAGGTTAAATTATCCAACTTTGCACGAAATAAAATCAAAGAGTCTACAAATTTATACAAATATTGCTGACACCTCATCTGCTGTATCCTATCCACATCTACTCGCTCTCACTTCTTTTCCAAGACATTGTCTCCTCTCCTCTCCTCTCCTCTCCTCTCCTCTCCTCTCCTCTCCTCTCCTCTCCTCTCCTCTTCTCTCCTCTCCTCTCCTCTCCCCTTTAATCAGTTGTTTTTTTCCCCTCCATGATGATGATGAAGGGGAAATTAAATCTTTCTGCCTTAGGGCTGAGGGTCTAATTAACAGAATATGAGGTCATTAATCAACAGCAGGGAACAGGGAAGGTTGCCTACTTTACAATGTTAAAAGCAAAACGTTCTAACAATAACCAGCTACCCAGTGTTGACATAGCTTAGAAAATTAAAACCAGAGGTAGTTGTTGACTGGAGTATGAACAATGAACAATGACTTTAACCAAGAAACATGTTAAAGTGAATCAGCCAATAAGTTTGTTCATTTGTTTTATGGCCGCCTGTGTCTTCCCCTCCCTGCTCTTTTATTTCTTTTTCTTTCCTCTTCCCTCCTCTCCGTTGTCTTGCTTCCTTTCCTCTTGTCTCCTTCTCTTTCTTTCTTTTCCTTTCACCTCATCTCTTATTCTCTTCTCTATTCTATTTTCTTTGTCTCCTTTCCTTTCGTCTTCTTTTTCTTTTCCCCTCCTTTCTCCTCTCCTTCCTTCTTATTTCCTCTCTTATTCTGCTCGCCTGTTGTGGAAGATTATGACTTTGTTACCATGACAATATAATGCCGTTATTTATCTTTTATGCTTATCATCATGACAACCCAGCGTCGGTGACATTTAGAGAAAGGTTTAGTTCAACACCAAGTCTTTACAATTTTCACACACACATTTCCTCTCAAAGTGTGTGTTGCTGTGTTGGACATGTGGCCTTGCATAAATTTAAGCTGCAACACAAGAGTGTGGTGCCTTGCCCAATGGTACAGGGCCAAAGTCTAGCATTTAGTGTTAATTTAGTATTAATACCAAGTGGCATCACTATGCAGAGAGGGCAGAGTTGGTGGTTTGAAGAGGTTAAATACCTTGCCCAAAAGCGCAGAGGTAATGCCTGGAATTAGCATGGCATTAAAGCCTGTAGGAGCCAGTGGATTGAGCAAGGGCATGAGGACGGCACAGCAGGTTAATAGTTTGGAGATGTTGGTTGCTGAAGGGAGGGCTCAGAGCCTTGCCTAAAGGTACAGGAGCATGAACCAACATTTGATGTGTTAATAATCCCAGCAGGGTGTGGGCCAAAGGATAAAAAAGGAGGTGGCTGGAGGGGATTACAGACACAGCTCTTGGTAAGGTTTTCTATTTGGAAGGAGTTGTAGGAAATGGGTGAGGGCTCGAGTTGGTAGCCTAAATGCCTTGTTCAGGGGCACATGGGTAGTGTCTGTTATTAGAATTGTTGTTTTCTCAGTCAGTCCTGGCCACCAGTAATCTACAGGTACTCCAGTCTGGCTAGTTGCAGTCATCCCTGAGGGCATGGCATAATTTAGAGCAGTGGCAAGAAACCTTTTTGGCTTTTGAGTCTTGAAAACAAAAGGAAATCTCCTACCTTTGTTTAGGAGGACATGTTAAGACTATTTGGCATCTGAAAGACCTTTGGGTGTGGGTTTATTCTGCTGATTAGTAGTTCAGGGGGGTTATATATTGTCAAAGGTATTGACAGATGAAAAGGAATCATCTCAGGGCTTTACGCAGAATCATTTTTGCGCTTGAGGCAGTATTCAGTGTGCAGGGATGGCTTGGCAGTTTTTGTAATAGAGATAAAACTATTCTGTGTGATCTCTCTGGGGGTTGATGCTGGCACTAGTCACCATTGCAGGGGTCTAGATGCTCTGTTGGCAACATGCGTTGTGCCAGTTGAACATTCATGGGCTGGGGCTCTGTGGCTCAGTGGACTAAAGCAGATACTCTTGACTCATAATGTTGTCAGCCAGTACCACTCTAAACCTATTTGGCATGCAATTCTCTCTGTGTCTCTCTCTTTACTCATGTTCTCCACTGTGTACTGTCTAATAAGGGAGGAGAATAAAGGCAGGTCCCTCATCCACTGGATGTTTTAATAATGACTGAATAATGATGGATGCAGCAGCCCAAACTAAAAATTATTATTTAATCACATCTCTCTGCCACAGCGTCTGCAGGACTTGGACATTCAGAAATCAGTATTTTCCACTTGTTTGCATTATATTTTAAACTTATTCACCACATGTGATTTTAGTTTCAACTAAATTGTGGGTTTTTTGTTAAGATTATTTTGATTTTTATTGCACAAAATAGCTGAAATGGTCAGTTAATTCATTGAATTATCAATTTAAATAACCTTTGATAAATAATTAAGCATTGAAATCACATTTCAAGTTAATATATGCTTAAAGTAACCTCATTACAGCTTCTTAAATGCTAAGTATTACTGTTCTTTGTCTTGGTATGTATGCAATTGTGCAGTCTTAATAGCATTCAAGAAAGTGAAATAAACAGATAAAACAAGTTTTAAAAAGATACCAGTGAATGAAAGCATTAAATCGTGAGGGGCAAATGATTCCATCAATAGAAAGTACTTCATCACGATTAGATTTTAACTGTGAACATGGAATGAAGACCAGCGATTGGCTGGTACATTGAATTTGGCCTTAGGTGATGCATGCTGCTTCGATCCATGCGGGGCTTTAAAAGAAAATAAAAATGATCACAAGATCAATTCAGAATTTCATCTGTAGCTGCAAAATTGTGGCCTGGTTTCTCTTATTGTTACCAGTGTGGAGTCATGCTTCTGCGATCTGGAGTGAGCTGTATATTTTATTATCATATGTTGATTTGAAGAAATCGTTAACTATTTTGCACCTTAACATGCTGAAGTACAACTCCGGTAGCTGTTATTTCAACAGTAGGCTGTTATTGTTTTGCTGAAGAATCCTGTCCTCTGCCAGCCACACAGCTGCTTTTGTTGTTATGTGACATATCTGGGTCTTAAGGCTGTCAGGGGGTATTTTTAGCCACATCATTATATTGTATCATCATTCTATTAGCGGCCATTTTATTTAGACTTCAGTTCAAAGACATCAGCCATTTTAGAAACTGGCAGACTTCAGATGTCAGATGTTCTTGGCATCACTACTTTCTTAGCTTGGGTGTTGTATCAGTTTCATGTACTGTCAGGATTTAATTGCTCATATTTCCCAGTGCTATTTTTGTTTTCAATCAGGCTGATATTGATGCATTTAAATGTTTTGTAGATCATATCAATATTACAGTCTATAACCATGCATGGGTAATTTGACTTTGGCACCTGTATACTGTATGTACTGTATTTACCAAATATTAGTCACCTTTTCTTACTTACTCCTAATCCATTTGTTGATATAATTTTGCAACGCTGGGATTAGCTGAAATGCTCAAGGTTATATTTTGTGATGTTGTTGTGTGTTATGACATATCTGGGACTCGGACTGATAGAGTATTTTTAGCTGGCACACCATTTTGGCAGCCATCTTAGAGACACTTTTCTCATGTCACCATCTTAGAATCAGCGCCAGAAAAAGAAGGAATAGGAGTGACATCGTTTGTGTGTTTATTTTAGATGGATTTAGATTGTAATGTTGGAGAGAGAGGGGGAAATGGAAAATGGTGCTGGCCTTGTTTCATTTCCAGTGGTCCTGTTTGGACATACTGGTTTTGGGTCTTGTAGGTGATCCAGAACCAGGAAGTATCATCCTAAAGCTTAGACAGTAGGGAGTTGGGTACTAAATACAAAGAGGAGAAAGGACCAAACCATTAACTAGGATACAGTGGTTCTGAAAGGCGACATGTGTTTGGGTGCACAAGTTAAAAGCCTGTTATGTTTTTTCATTGTTCTGCAGAGAAAAGATTAGCCAAACAATAACTGATCATCACTATTGTCCTAAAGCCTATTGTATAGAGCGTACAGTGCATAGCGAAATATGCAAATTGAATTAAACAGTAAGAGTGAAAGGCTCAGACACTGCATTGTATTGTTCTTAGTTTATGTGTTTAATTATATTTAATTTTATGCGTATGTGTCTCTTTAATTGTGTTTATAGAATTGTATTCTTTTCTGTTTTTATTCTCTTTAGTGCTGTAAGTAACAAAACAAATTTAATTATTGCATCTCTCTGCCAAAGCCAGTTTATAAATTGTCCAAAAGTACATCAAAAAACAACCTAAACATTTCTTTGAAAAATGATTTGACATGATTGATGTGCTGATTTGATTAAGTGTTTATCAAAGATGTACTAACTAATCAACTGATGTAGTATTTCCGCTAGAGTTCCAGTTGATCCAATTTGAGAATTCAACATTATCATAGCTACTTTCCCTCAGTAGATGAGCTAATGTGAGATTGTGGGATTAAACATCAGGCAGGAAAGGATCGCATTTCATCATATTTCACTGGTACAACATTTGGTTGAGGTCTGAGCTGATTACTAGAACATCTGGATGGGCTGACTGACTTTCCTGCCAGCACACCCAGATTATGTACTATTTCAAGCTCCATTTCCTGCAGTCAGCTTCTTTTGGTGCACGGTATAGTACCTGACGCCCATTTATTAGTAGTTTATTTTCTAGCAGAGATCGAATACCAACATATTACAATGGGAAAACTGTTTTCTATTTGAATTTGGCACAGAAAGAAAGAACATATGCAATGCAAACAAAAATTAGCTAAGCAGAAAATTTGTAGCCCAGAGGATGGTTATGATAAATATCACCCACCTTGTGAGGCCGCTGGGTGAAGTAGTTGCAGGTAATGATATATTGCGTTGTGTGGAACATTTTGACTCAAGAGAGTCGGTGAAAACTGCAACGACTGGTGTCCACGTAGCGTGGGTGTAAAGACTTACAAATTTTGACCACTGCTTTAAAACTCACACATTTGACATCACTATTACATGGAAACCGAATTCATACAAGGAGAGAAATAGAGGAAAGAGAAAGAAAAGAAGAGTAGAGAGTGAAGAAAATTGTAGGATCTCAAGAGAACTTAAAATTAAGGGTATAAAAGAAACAAAGGAGCAGCTCTTGTTTTTTTTCTACACTTTTGCATTTCCCATGTTTATTTGTTGTTGGCAAGCTAAGAAACAGACCCACAACCACAAAGGAGAAATAAATGACACAGTCATAGAAAGAGGGGTTTGTTTTATGTGTCTGGGGGGAGCTGATTTTTGTATGGTAAGCCCAAAAGGAATGAAAGGGGAGAGAAACATAAAGGGGAGAATAAAAGCATCTTTAACGGTTGTGTTTCCATGACAAGGAAGACACAAGTTAAAAGTGAGTTTGTTGAAAAGGGAAGGCTAACCTAGGTGGACAAGTATAGTAGACTGAAGTTCTTAGTGTCCTGCTCTGAATTAGATGTCATGCAGAGAGGATAACTGAACAAAATATGCAATATTATTTTCAACAGAAAATGCTGTAAACAGTAATGTTTTACTACAGAAGAGTATCATGTTTAATTTTAAATAAACCACATTATTCACTGACACGTGATCTCAAACAGGTTGAGCAGATAAAATCAGAAACTGTATATATACTCTACGCTTTAGAGGACTCCATACAGTGTATAACTGTTCCAATCTCTTTGTGTGTTCTATGTGAATGCATTTCAAACTACACAAAAAGCAAAGCGAGTTCATTTGTTCAGGTACTGTAGGTGTATGTGACACAAGCTGTGGGCATGCAGCCTACTCTTTGGCAAATCTAGTCATAGTACTCGCTGTGTCTGCACATTGTTAAACTGTTCAAGTAGTGATTTTCACACAGTGTGATGTACAAGCACAAACAACTGCAGCCAAGAATGAGTTGGTTCATGTGTAATGATTCAGATTCACAAACACAGGGAATCTGATTCGCTTTGAATTATAGATGATACGGCTCTTTTATCTTTTGTAACCCTGCCCTTGTCTTTGTGTCTGTGTCTAGGCTCCTACATGTATGTGGACGTGTCTCAGTATGATGTTGGGGAGAAGGCCAGGTTTCAGCTGCCTGTCATGAAGGAGAACGATACTCACTGCATTGACTTCAACTATCTCCTCACCAGCCCCGACGGCTCCAGCCCTGGCACCCTTAATGTCCTGGTGAAGGTACTGAGCATCAACTCATTTGATACAACAGAAATACAGTGGTTTGTCTGTCATAAGGGAATAAAAGTGGTTGTACTTCTTTCTTCTTTATCCACAGATTGTATTAATGCATTGTACTCCATCCATCATTGTACTGTGAATGATTTACAGCCAAATGTCCACACCTAGTTAATTTTGACACATCAGCATTTTAACTAAATCACATGTGCACCTACTTACTTAAATTGATATTGTGAAAGACTGGGTTTGATTTCATGGGACACACACAGGCAGAATTACGTTTTTCTGAACTAAACATAAAGTGAAATAGTAGTGAAGCGGTGAAGAGACTCAAAACAAAACAGCATTAATGGAAAATGTGGTATTTGTGAAACTCAACCACAAGTGATTCAGCCATTGTGGGATTGAAGCTCCTGAATGCAATGTGTGTTAAGCAAGACCAAATTAAGCTTTAAGATTATTTTATTTTGTTGGACGTCTATCAAAGTCTGGAGAAATGAATAGGAGCTGACATAGTATCTGACTCATATTATGATGCAGTCACCCAAACTTCAGCTCCCTCTACCACAGCACTTTTGTCTTTGCAAGAAGGCAAAGGCAAGGTAAGTGAGCAGAGGTCTCGCCTAAGGACCAATAGTGGAGCGCACCACTGCTCGATCAAGCCACTCAATGAGAGTCTGCATTGGACTCACACCTTCTGGGTGCTTGTTGTAATTGTTCATTGCATTTGCCTACATCTCAGTGTAGATCACTAAATTCATGTTTCTATCATTTCAAGGTTAACAAAGGACCCTTGGCCAACCCCATATGGAATGTGACATCCTACACTGGTAACGACTGTCTCACAGCACTACTCAAACTCTCATTTAATAACTTATCCTCACACTGGTGTGATGTTATTAGCTCATGTTGACTCTAATGTTGTTATTCAGGAAAAGACTGGCTGAGAGCCGAACTTGCTGTCTCCACCTTTTGGCCTAATGAATATCAGGTAACACCCTAAATAACAACCAACGGCTGCACTAATACATAATGATCTTTGTTGTTTGCGTTTTTTATTTTTTATGTCCAGTTTTGTTCACGTGAATGCACAAACACCACACGCGCACAGAGATCTAAACACATACACACGCTGTGAGGCAGGCAGCTGATTTATTTGTGTTGACTGAGGCTCAGGAGGTGACGATTAGGCTAGAAAGATCCTGAGATAAATGAGGTGTGAGTTTATGTGCATGTGTCTTTGAATCCATGGGTGTATGTCACCATGGCTGGATACTGACTTGGTTGTCAGTGTCTTGTATGTGTTTTAATAACCACCTGTCTAACCTGAACATTATAACATTCAAAGAGGTGGAAATTATCTCAGGACATCTGGAGCGGGTTTTCAATATACTGAGCATGTTTGTATGCGTGTTTATTGCTTCTCTCTTAATTTATGTCAATCATGTGTGTTTGTTGGCTGGTGTTGACAGATGTGTGCATGTTGCAGGATGTCTGCTGAATGTCCTAGCGGGCATACACACACAGTGATCATGTTAACACACACAGCCTGGGGACCCAATAATATTACTGTAAGGCGAAGTGTGAAAGCATCCTCCAAATGGCCCATCTGGAGTCCAGTCCCCCTCACTGACGACAGGGAGGGATCACTAGCCCCGAAACTCATGTGTCAACATGTTTTAATTGAACATTATCATCCCAGTTTGCTGAGGCTTATGTAGGTTTTTCAGGCTATGAAAAAGGTTATTGGATTTGAGGTTATGAAACTATTTTTTCCTCGTTTGAACATGTTTCTGCGTTAGCACTTTAGCTTGAATTGTAATGAGACTGGTATCGCCAAGGGAAGACTAGGCACGTGCAGACACATGTAGTCATGCACACCCTCTCCATTGTTCGAACAGATGCACATACAAAATGCGCACACACACTCCCACAGTCGTTAGAGTTTACTTATAGCAGCACAGTTAACCAACCTCAGTTATTTAGCTAAGAGATGAGAAACTATGAGCTTTATTAAAAAGGGAGGTTTTAAGTCTTGTATTAAAAGTAAAGAAAACCAGAACTTTGATTCAGTGTACACCTGGTTTTAAAACACGTCTTGTGTGATAAGATCACAACCGCAAAGAAAACATAGTTGTTCTACTGATTGTCAACATGTCAGAGGGCTGTTCAAATGCATTGATAGCAGGCTGGGTGCAGCTGGCCCTCAGGTTAGTCTTATTTTAGCAGATGTGACATTGCAGTACACGTGAAGATGCTTGTATATGGACAGGTGTGAATGGCGGTGTGTCTTGGCCGTCTGATTTCCCCAAAACGCATTTTGCAGCCAAGTGTAAACAGGGTCAATGTTTAAGTATCAGCAGGTGCCTAAACTCAGCTCACATATCTTAGGATTCAGTCTAGAACATGAAATAAAAACCTCCTCCCCCTGCAGGTTTGAACATTTTGATTCAGTGCCCATACATGCATGCATCACAGTGATATATGATGGATTCATAAGAGGATGTACGCTGTAAGCCAAAACTACTCTCCAGTGATAATATGTCATTCTGCAGCCTTCGGTGTTTCAGAGTTGCTTTGCAGAACTGCGAAACAGAGTTGCTCAGTAATCCTGCTTCACACCAGTGAGACCAGTGAGCCATGAACAACATACTATCTACATCAACAAATAGCTTAATTATTCTGTATGATGGGTAAATTCAGGAAGCAAACAGCAACATGGCCGATGATTATGTCCTAATTATAAAGGCCCCAGGCTTTGAGAAGACATGTATGTAAATGTATGTATTTGCACACATCAGTACAGTACATATGCACATGTCAGAGGAGAAGAAATCTCCAGGTCGTATTATGGCTGTACACATGTGGCAGGCAGACAGGCAAGCAGGTCGTCAGACAGACAGAGGTGAATGTATTAAAAGTCAAGTGATGTCTCTGCTGAGGTCCGCAGTGAGCTATGAGTGAAAGATGATAGGAGAGAGAGACAAGATAGATTGGTAGGGGAGGGAGACAGAGAGGGGGAGAGTATGACAAGCAGGGGATGATAAGCTATGGGTAAACAGTTCACGGCAGTTTTCCGTTTACAGGTGATGAATGACAACAACTGCTCATCCCCTCGCTCTCTTTCTCTCCCTGTCTCTCTTTTTGACAGCGACCTCCTCTTCTCTCCTCCCTCGTCTTCCTCGCTTCATTACTCCACTCTGAGTAAACACTGTTAGAAAACAGAGATGAGAAGAGAGAGGCAGAAAAAGAGAAGTTAGAACAGAGAAATGCTTAGAAAGAGGGATTATGACAGTGGAAATAAAGAGTGGAGGGAGTAGGAGCGCTAACTTATGGACAAGGAGGGTGGAAGGAAGTTGAGATAGATGAGGATGAGAACAATTGTCTTTATTCACATCCTTAGTTGATGAATCGTGGTGGAGGAAAATGGAGGCACCTGTTGACGGCAGGATGGATGCTATACTTCGAATATGCAATTTTTAACCCAATTAACATATACAGAGTCAAAGTATCAGATTCTCTAGCCTCCAATAAGTGTTACGAAGAGCTCCTGCTACTGTACATCCTGCTGGAGTATTTCTGCTTCCCAGGGGATCAAAGCAAGTGCGACATTCTCCATGTGATGTTTCTGACTTCACTTTAAAGTCTTAAAAGCAGCAAAAGAAAAACAAATGAAGAACAGATAGGCTCTTAATTTGCTAGCTGGAATAGGTTGCATTGCTTTTTATAATTTCTCTGGCAGCCATTTTATGTTTACCCAGAGAGATTACTATGATCCAACAGGAAGTAGCTCATTTATCCTTCCTGCTTTTTTGGCCAGAAAGTATAAATCCACCAGCAGTCAGGATGGCATCTTTGTATTTATCCAGTTTTATGCACATCACTAGCACCTGTCACAGTATTCCTTGGCAGTTTAGATTAGATCCATCACTTTGACAGCAAATTTAAAAGGCAATACTCTTGTAGCTTCGGTGCACACAGGATCCACCTAAAACTCAGTTTCAAGGTACAGTTTGTGATTTCATAACAATACTAAAGAGAGTTAGTGATGTGCAGGAAGAGCATTTGTATGTGATGTAATTTTTGTTTTCTCCTAGGAACAGCATTTCCATTGTTTTTTGCTATTGTTGTGCAGACTTTTGTGTTTTTGTTGTGTGCAAATGTTGTATATGAATGTTCAGAAGTTACATAAATGTCTAATGATCTGTTCTTTTTTTTCAATATGTTATGTAATACACTCAATACAACACATTTGAAAAAATAAAGAATGAATATTGTCAGATGTTCTTTTAAAAAGCATGTACTTAAGCATATTAATTGTTAGGGTGGTTAGTTAATAGCTAATTTGTGTACTTTTCTGTGTAGTCACCTGGGCTTACAGCAAAGTGTACATGTTTATTCTTGTGCACAGGTTTATATAAAGATTTTATGAAATTAATTAAAAATCTCGTAATAATGATAATAATGAAGACATTAATGACTAAATCTCGTCTCTCTTTTTTTCAGGTCATATTTGAAGCAGAGGTTTCGGACAGCAAAGCCGGCTTCATTGCCATAGACGACATTCAGGTGCTCAGCTATCCATGCGGTGAGTCATTAGCATGCCAGCAATTAGTCCTAGTTCGCTGAATAGACGCTGATAGCTTTGGCCACTAATTAGACTGTACCTGGGATGGTTTCTGTTGCAGTTGAATGGGTAGATAAGTGGGAAGGTGACACAGGAGAGGAGGGATGCAGTGAGAGGAGAAAGACGAGTCATAGAGAAAAATGAGAGACATAAAGGGAGAGAGAGAGAGAGAAACAGAGAGAAAGAGGGAATAGGAGAGTGTGAAGCAGGAAATGAGACAGTATTAGGGCAATCATGAAGAGAGAAGATTTTGACCACTCAGCATTTTCTCTCTCTCTTTCACTTTAACACACACACACACACACACACACACACACACACACACACACACACACACACACAGTGAACAGTAGCTGTCTTGTCTCACACTGACAGGAAAGAGATGAGGGCTGCGATCCATTTGAAATTCTTGCTACATCTCAAGTCTTCTCTCCTTCGCTTGAGTGTCTCCTTACTGCTGGAGGCCAAAAAAGAGTTGCAACGACAAACTGAACAGAAGTGTCAGTTAATCTAAAGATGCTAAAGCCGCAGGCAGGTTCCTGGACAGTGCCCATGTTGGAAAGGAAGCAATTACAACTTCTTTAGGTCATCTGTCGAGCTGCACAGAAGGATTTCGGGACAATTTTGTTTCTATATAAATTCTATTGATTATAAGTCATAGAAATAAACTGTCTTGCAGCATCCCCTTGTACAGTCTCTCTTTACAATCTTTCCTGTCTTTGTCTGAAGATGAACATAAAAGATTTGTAGACAGCCAGAGTCTTTTAAACACTCCTAACAGGGAGGAGCAAGCATTTGAAAAGGAATTAGGACGTAGTCTCCACAGTGGAAGCATTCATTCTCACAGCTGCATTTCTGGACACACAGGTTTGTGTGTGCGCACACGGTTGCATGAATGCATGTGTGCAAGCTTATGTGTGTTTTCATTCAACATAGGAGCAGCTATCTATGATTGCAGCCACCTCCCTAGAATAAAAATGTCATAGGTGAACAGCATCTCCAGGGTCTAAAAGGCTTATTTCATATCTTAGTGTGGAAGTAAAAATTGTGTATGTGAATAATATATACTGGATGTGGCATTAATGTTGCCTGACAGCGACAATGAAGCACTGTGGCCGGGTTTCATGTGACACCAGTGAAGTCTCGCAGGAAAAATAAACATATTTCTGAAACCCTATATGATGTTTTGGTCTGTGAGACACATTTTAAATGTTTTAGTTTTAGTAGATTATAGTTATAGTCACCCCCATATCACCGCTACTCAAACACCCTTGCTGTTTCTCCCACTTATTTAGACACACCCTCCCAGTTTTGTGGTGAACTAATTACTGACAGACAACAGGTCGTAGCAGTGGTACATTTCAAGCGCAAGAAATTCTTTGGTCTCTCATTTTCCCTGAGCGTTTACTCTCCACAGTCTCATGGGAACCTGTACTACACTACAGGTAAATGGGTTCCCTTGTGTCATAGAATAGAAAGATGTTCTGTTCAGCAAGACACAGAACAGATGTTGAGAGGTTGCAAGATGTATTTAGGAAATGAGGATCATGTCTCTGTCAGTTTGGAGTCTGACAGTCTGAAGTGGATGAAGAGGGTGAGACGGACTCTAGAAGACAGACAGAACCCAACATCCAATCTTTCTGTAAGCTGAGTCTAACGTCTTTCATCTGTTTACTCTTATTTCCTGTAGATAAATCACCACATTTTCTACGTCTCGGAGATGTGGAGGTTAACGCTGGACAAAATGCCACATTTCAGTGTATCGCTACGGGGCGAGATACATCGAACAATAAACTTTGGCTACAGGTAGAGTCACACACACACACACACACACACACACACATGCAAATCATGTTTTTGTATTTATATTTTACTATGGTGTGTTTGTGTTATTACAAGACTATGGTGTGTTAGCCTCCACCTAAGTAAAACAGAAGTGAATACAACTGTGTTTGTTATGCTCTCCATGTTTAAATTATATGTAGAAACTTTCACAGCATCACATCCTGTCAGAGTTTGTTTTAAATGCACATTATCAATGCTGTGAGTTGTGCATTTTCTAATGTGGGGCCAGGCGTCTCAGAAACAATCTCTCTATCTCCAGCAATATCTCAGAACCTTGGCCAACAGAAATCAGTTTTGTACTATGACACCCTTCATCTTTCCATCTTTGCGGTTGCTCCATTTTATAATTCTGGCAACGGACTAGAGATTTACATTTCATTTACATTCTAATGTTGATTTATGAACACTGTCGCTTATAAATAAATAAAAACAAATGCAAAATGCTAATATATTTTAATATTCTGTCAATATAAGATTGTAGAAATAGACAAACACAAATAAAAACAAAACAATGTACTAAATGGGCCACCTCTTAGTACATCCAATAATAAAGTTTCTCACACACACACACACACTCAGACTGTCTCCAGGCCATACATCCTAGCAGCTAACATGATTAAGAGTTTAATAGCTGCTGATGTCATTATGGCGCTATTGTAGTCATGACCTTCAAACCTGCTGTCGGTGAAGCACAAGGCGATGGGAGTGCTCTTGTGTGGTCCACTGCTGACTTATGACCTTGATCAAGGCAGTTAACGCTCCACTGCAGCACCTGATCCTGTCTGTCTGTCTGTTTTTGTCTGTGATTCAGAGGAGAAATGGAGAAGATATTCCTGTGGCTCAGACCAAAAACATTAACCACAGACGGTTTGCTGCCTCTTTTCACCTCAAAGAAGTCACTAATCAGGATCAGGATCTGTACCGCTGTGTCACCCAATCTGAACGTGGCTCCGGGGTGTCTAACTTTGCAGGTCTTATCGTCAGAGGTAAGGAGGATTTAAAAAAGAAAAAAAAAACATACTGGGTTATTTGATGTCAACTCTGCATTTTGTGTTCTCTGCTGTTTTCCTCCTGATATTACATTTAACACCCAGTGTTCTGTGTTAGTAGACAGCCTTTAGTGAAAAGGAAAGATGGTGGTTCAGAAATTTTTGAGGCCAGCTGGCTATTAGCTGAGCTGTGCTCGCTTAGTTACTGTTGTTGTGCCTTTCAAGTCCATCTGTTCCCACACTGCAAATACTATGTAGTTAACAAAGATAATGGAAGTTGTTACTTAGAGTATAATCAAGGTAAAAAAGTGACAAGCTTATGGTCTATGTAGAAGAAACATCATCGTTTCTGTAGTTTAAATGAATCTTTACGTGAACCTGTTGTTGCCAAAAATTATTTTCTAGGCCAGTTGCCAATTTTGTGTTATGACTGTCCTTGGATTGTGTGCAACCTTTTGGAGTGTCGAATGTCTTCCCAGTCCAGGATGCACATCATTTTATCTGACTGATAAGATGTAAATTACTAACACACTACAGCCTAACTAGGAGAGATTGTGTGTGAGTGTAGTATACTGTACATAGATGGGTGTATAGCTTGTGTTTGTGTGTGTGGGGATGGTTGTGTGGGTGTGGACGAGCTGCATTTGTGTCTGTGTGCACATGTGCATTTGCCGTGTGTGTGTGTGTGTGTGTGTGTGTGTGTGTGTGTGTGTGTGTGTGTGTTTGCTCCAGCTGTCATGCGCAGCTGACATGTGGTTAATAAGGTGTCACCAATGTGTTTTTGAGACGGCTGCTTTATTCATTCACATCCAAAAGCTTACATATTCAATTCATCTCTCAGAGAGAGACAGAGGAGGAGGGCAGGGAGGAAGAGGGTAAAAAGAGAGGAATGTTTTGCATGTGCATATTTGTGTGCTTTATATACTTTTATCGTTTAGATTTAATATGAAACACAGTGAATCTCCCTTTTGAATTAAATGTTCCAACAATTTAGTTCTGCTTTCATTTACTAAAGACAAAAGTGATTTGGAAATAATGACATGGGAGGAGGTGTGGGAAGTGATGGGAGACAGAGGAGGGTGAGCAAAGAGAAAAGTGGAGCTGGTGGAGAAAAGTTAAATGTAAATAGTCAGCTCATTATCCCAAGAATATCCATATCAGAATGAGGAATATGTGTGAATATGTAAACAGCTGAGCAGAGTTATGTTTATTATTCTGCATAAGAGATGGTGGAGGAGAAAAAAAGAGAAATCAAAGCAGAAGCCAGCAACATGAATATGAAAATAGCCGGAGTAGCTCAGATAATGGAGCTTTTACACTGTCCAGTTTAGGTTGAGGTTCATCTCTCTTTGTTGCTTGAGACACTGACACAGCCGGGGCTAGGGTTGCATTCCCTTCTGGGAATGAATGATTTTGTTTTGTCTTCGCTCACAAAAATCTGGCGGTTGTAGAGAACCACTTTCTCTGCGGGACTTTCCTGATTTAGTAAGAATACATAAGTGGCTAATGTTTATTTATCAGGAACATGTTTTTTTGAATATAGGAAGGCAAAGAGGAGTGAGATGAGAAATCTGCACAGCACAAGACATCTGTCCAAACTTGAATAGGACCAATCTACATATATGAAAATAGATTGAGCATCAATAAGACTCATTGAGTCTTATTGTGTGTTTCATAGCCAGGTATTGGCTTGAAAACTAGCTACGCTCACAATCTGTGAAAAAAAAAAAAGCTTTTGCAGCTATGAGGGATATTGCCAATTATAAATATTGATCCAAATCTGACTGTTCTGAAAGGTATCACAATAAAAGAATGAGTACTGCATGTATGAATATTGAAGGAGATGAGCCTCATGTTTATTTATTAGAAATATCAGATGGGAGATGAGAGCCAGAGAGAAATCAAAGAAACAGGGAATATGTTTATTTCACTTCTTGAAAAGTGTGCATGTTGAAGATTTGAGGTTCCTGCAGGACACTGACAAGCGTGGATATGGACAAAGTTAAGCTGCATTACTAATGTTTTTACTCTGATTTAATATTATTTATTTATAGTGAAACTGGAGCGAGAGGTAGAAGATGAGAGATGGGATTTTACTGAAACCATGAATGTGTTTTTTTAAAGAACAAAAAGAAGAAATTGAAGAAAGTGATAAATGTGACTTGTGTATGTTAAAGATGGGACAGTAACCTAGTTTTAATCTTTAAAGCTTGAAAAGTGGTCCACTAGGTGATGTGAGATCGCCTCAGTGCAGGTACACACATTGATATTTATAACATGTAGATGATAGAGATGTGCTGTTATCATCTGTGTGTGTGTGTGTGTGTGTGAAGCTGTCAGGATCAGAGAAAAGAAACAGAGACAGCGGTGCATCTTGGGAGAATGACAGAGGCGACACAGGATTCCCAGATCTTGTTTTTCTTCTCCAAAAAGCAGAAATATAAAACTGGACAAAATATTTTGCTTGTGAAAAATATCCATCACAGATTCCAGCAATGCAAGGTGAAATATTTTGGTTTGTCCAAACAAATCAAAACCCAACGATATTCAGTTCACTGCTGAAAATGAAGGAAACAGGCCTACACGTTCTGTCTTTTAGTTTAAAACATAAACAAAAAAAAAAGGAAACTGTTCAAAATACTTAAATATTAACAGAATAGTGATAAAAACTGATGAATACATCAGAAACGTGAAAATCTCTTATTTTGTGACAAACACGTACTTAAATTAAATCAGTTCTTCAAAATCAGCTCTTAAAATAATAAATAAATATTTAAGACTTTTCAATAAAAAAAGGCTGAACACATTGGACAATTATACAAAATTGTGACTGAACCAATCCAAACATCTTTCTTTTATTAGGGTGAAAAGGGTTAAATGAATAATTAATTATTTCATGACACTAAGAAACAGTACTAAGAAGAAATTCTACTGTTGTGTTACAGGTATACATATATTTAGAGTAACCAGGTTATTACAATGCATGTAAAGACACTTACAGTCAAACACGTCCTCCAGAACGAGCAGTGAGTTGCATTATTTTTCAATGGGTATTTTAAGCTGGCATTGAGCTGTTTAAATAAATAAATAATAACATGAATCATATTGTAATAGTTTTCAATATTTAGTAATAGGAGAAAATGCTCGTGTTAACATTTATTACCCAGCGCTGTGGGTCAAAGCTGTTTGGATCCAGTACGTGATGGAAAGCAGGAAACGTGTTTTACTGCATTAGATGAACAGTGTATGTTATAGTTGTGTGTTTAAGATGAAAAAGAATCTGAGTCTGTGTATTCAACTGTATGTGTGTGTGTGTTTGAGTATGTGTGTGTGTGTGTGTGTGTGTGTGTGTGTGTGTGTGTGTGTGTGTGTGTGTGTGTCACTAGTGGTTTGGTCACAACCGAGCTCTAATAAAGCCGTGCCCTCTGGTTCCAACAGTGACAGAGTGCATCATCACGCCAGCTCGTATCACACACACACACATGCGCGCACACACACAAATACATCACCATGCCATCCTGCATTACACACAACTCATGGCCTAAAAAGTTCCTGCATTATTGCTGTTACACAAATAAACACAAATACACACACATATTGGAATTAGGAGACGGCGTAACTGAGTTGAACTGTCTTAAACCTTTAATGGTCCAGTTCTAAAACCTTCATACACACACACACACACTGTAAGTAACTGTGACAGGTGTAGCTTCAGGCGTAATGGAACTACAGAAAACCTACTACCACTGTTGGCTGCCGATAGAGCTGAAGCACACACACACACACACTCGTGCGCTCGTGCACGCTCTCCTCTTGCAGCTCTGGAGGTCAGATGTCCTCCAGTGAGTACCACAGTGATGTCAGCAGCGGTTTGTGAAAGCTAAACTTTATTGACAAGGTTGCTGACGATGGACAACAAAGAAGAACATGCCTAGTGGGCGCCAGTCAACGGCGAAACATCTCTCTGTCCTCTTTCTCCCTGTATGTCTGTGTCTATCTTGACGTGTGTTCACTGCATCATAAATCTTAAGTCACAAAATCGACGAATATTAATCAAGCAGATGTGTAAGGTCAGAATCGACACTCGCATTTAAAGTTTTCCCGCTGTTGATTAGTTTTGTTATTATCATTTACACTTGACCCAAGAAGTGAGAAATGATGAGAGGGTTCACACATGATTAATAATCAAATAGATGGTGGCAATAAACTCATCGCAAAACAAGACCGCTGATGATTTGTTATATTTCTTTTTAGGTCAACTGTGCCAACGACAACTGATGTAAACAAAAAAAGAAAAAGAAGAAAATCTAAAGCGTGAACCCGTTCCAGCTTTTGTTTTTTCTCTGGAGTCACATAATGACCCACTTACACTTCTTACTGTTTCATTTGTATGTCTATTATTTATCTTTCAGATAGTAGTTTTTTAAGAAAACACAAATATATATTGAAGTTAACGCACGAGCTGCAAACACACAAACCTACTGAATAAATTTACCTTTGTGATATTTCCTTTATTTGTCTGTTAATCACCCCGTTGTTTACTTTGTTTAGTTGATGGCATTGCAAGCTGACATGTTGTTGACGTTGTTGGTTTTCTGAAGTCACTTCAACATTCATTATCTGAATAGAACTGTGCCTGCATATGTGTGTTTGTGTATTTGTGCGTCTGCATTTGCACACGCGCATGTGCTGTCAAACTACTTTGTTTCATCTGTTGCTAAAAAGACACTTCCCAGCCTGCACCTCTCTGACAGCCACGTCCAACACACACACACACACACAAACACACACACAGAAATGCAAACACTCTGATTCAGATGCTCACAAAGAGAAGAAGTGACAGCAACGGGAAAATAACTATTAATGGAAAAACGTGCACAGTAACACACGCTCGCACATACAGTATAATTTAGCTAATAAATCACTTTGAAATGATTGAAGCTGGATTGTAAAGAAAAAACACATTTTTCCATTTTCCTACAGATAGTAATAGTGCCAGGAGGTGTGCTTGAGAATGTGTCTGAGAGAGATAAAATCTGAATGATTTACTGTATGTGAGATAGATTTCTGTGTGTGTGTGTGTGTGTGTGTGTGTGTGTGTGTGTGTGTGTGTGTGTGTGTGTGTGTGTGTGTGAGAGAGAGTGTTGGTGATTAATTCATGTGTGTGTATATGTGTCAAGCAGATGAATCTTTGATGCAGAGTGTTTTAAGATTATGTGTGTGTTGTGTTCTCAGCTTGTCAATCACAGATGCCTGACAGTTACTGTAGTTCTGTAGGCCCTGAACCATAACACGTCCATCACATTTATTATATACACACGGTATTTGTTTGATGAGAGCATCATGGGATGTAGTACACAATTGGATTTCGAGAAGTGTAATAACAACTACAGGCTGCATAGTGGTTAACAAAGTTTATCCGTCATTAGGTGTACACACGTATTATTTTGATGGCACAAACCGGCTGTTTGAAAACCCAATTGCATGATGTTTATTTAGTAAATCTATCAAAAAATGACAGTTCAAGAAAATAAAACATTCCCATCTATATCTATACCTGTTTTTATTGCAGTTTGCAGGTAATCACACCTAAAATACCATTCAGACACGCAGCTCATTACTTAAATGCGATGCCAACTTAACATTTAGGGCTCATGTCTGTACGTAAAGGTCACAACAGATGGCGTCTGATTAACGTGCACTAAAGGCTGCAGCTGGTGAAGAAAGAAAATAAAATCATTTTAATACACAACAACAGAAAAACTAAGTTGTTGACAGATGAGAACTGATGAGAAAAGTTTTTAGAGGATTCATTGGAAGAGGAGTGAGGGAGGGTTGTGATGTGAAGGAGGCCTGTTTGCATTATGTTTGCTATAACTCTACTAGCTACTAGCTGTCTATAAATAAAACATATCCAAATATTTTTAGGCTAAAAGTAAATAACAAACTGCAGGATGGAGAGTGAAGTCCAAACAGCAGCAGCGTCTTCTCTCCAGGCTCCTAAATGACCACGCTCATTAAGCCACTTCCACTGTCATAATATTGCAGGTCACTGCAGTTGCCCCTCATTAGGGTGTCCGTATTAATTTGTGGAATTACTGTAGCTGTCATTATTTACCAGTCGTTTGTATAAAAAGCAAAGCTCACGCTTGTCACATCAGCTGAGGCTTTGTATCACAAACCACAATATGTTATTTCTTGAGCCTCTTCTGTCATGTTGTGCCCTCGTTTCACTGTGTTGCTTTCATCCTGTGAGCAATTCTTTTATCTTCTTCTTTTATAATTTTATTTACTGTTCTCTCTTCTCAGAGCCTCCACACCCCATCGCCCCTCCTCAGCTGCTGGGCGTGGGCCCTACGTACCTGCTGATTCAGCTCAATGCTAACTCCATATTTGGAGATGGACCCATTATACTGAAAGAGGTATGTTCATAGATTTTAAGCAATCAGGGCATGAAGTGAAGATGCACTGCAATTAAAAATAGTTTAAATATTTTTTAAAAAATGGCAATAAGTGACCATATCAGGGAAAACAGAATGAGTTCACATAAAAATAGTCCAATATTTTAGGAATTTATCTTTTTTTGACAGGTATATGAAAAGTTAGCAGGCAATTAGCCTAGCTTAGCAAAAAGAAATATTATTTCAAGCTGTCAAACCAATAATTTTCTATTTGGTAGCAAATTGTTGATTAGGTAATGTAGGTATCTGAAAATAGATTGTGTAATTTTTTTTTATTTTATTATTCATAATTTTGAAGCTAATCACACTGATCAGTTAAATAATTCTATCATGTTCCCTGTGATGTGTTTCTGTAGGTCGAGTACCGAATGACATCTGGTACCTGGACGGAGACTCATGCTGTGAACTCTCCCAACTACAAGTTATGGCATCTTGACCCAGACACAGAATACGAGATCAGAGTCTTACTGACCAGACCAGGAGAGGGGGGGACAGGCAAACCTGGACCACCACTCATTACCCGGACTAAGTGTGCAGGTAGGTCATAGACACATCCTGAGCATGCAGAATCACTACAGGTAAGGTAACTACAACATAAATGGTTTCAGTCTGTGTACAACATGAAACAGTAAAATGCACATGAACACTTAGCCGTCTTCTTGTGCTCACAGCTTTTTTCTGCCTGTCTGATTATCGATCAGTATCTCCATCTGCTGTTGTTCTTTTTGTCTTGGTATCTGTATTTTAGTTGGCAGGGTGATATTTGCACTATGAGCAGGCACTGAGGAGAGCAGAGAGGTAGCGAGGGATAGAATTGGGCGAGAAAGGAGGAGAGAGTCTGAGGTTGCTCAGTGATCTGAGAGAAAGAGTGATTAAAATACTGGAGGCTCTCTCTCTCTCTACCTTTTTCACTTTTTGTCCTGCTTTTTCTTTCCTTCTCTCATCTTATTCCTGCTTTCTCGCTGCTGCAACTCTCATATCATTCACCCATTCCTCCCTCTGCATCTCTCTTTCTACTTCGTTCCTTGTCACTGCCTTTCTCCCTTTCTCCCCGCCACTCTCTCCCCATCACTTTCTCTCTGTGGATCAATAGACGGAGGGCAGAAACACTATCTGACATTTGTAGAAATAAACGACTGAAATATAAACACAGCTTGCCTGAGGGAGAGAGACAGAGCAAGCGAGAGAGGGTTGATGTGAAAGAGAAGGAGACAGAAAGGAAAGCAATGAGCTTGAAGGAGCAACAGAATAAGGGAGCGATGGAGAGATGATGAAAAACAATAAGGCTGGAAGAGAAAGAGAGAATAGGAGCAGGGGGAGAGGGTGCACGAGGCGAAAGAATGATGAAACTGAAGAATGAAAATGAAAGAGAGATGAAAACTCATAACCACAGGGCCTGACTGATGTCTGCCAACCTGGATGTGTGTGTGTGTGTATGTGTGTGTTTATTGACAGAAAGGAAGTCATAGACTTGTTCAGCTCATGTATTGAACAGTTTCCTCTTTGACAGGAAGAGGGAATTAATCTTCTCCTCAGTCATGCAGGAAGATATTTGTAGAAAAAGAAAGAAAAGTAAGGTTCAGGTTGATTTGTGTTGGAAACAAGCACAACCCTTGTGCCTTAAAGGAACAGTGCAGCATGATGGAAGGTGAACATCTTTGTGGTTTTGTGGAGGCTTCTTGCTAGAAAGCTATACACAGCAATTAAAGATGAAGTCCGATCCATTCCTGTTAAAGTTGAAACCTGAGTATATCTGCCAGACAAATGAGATCATGCATGTCCAGGACTGTGCACACTTGTAAAATGTTACTGGGTGAGACTACAAGGTTTTTGTGAACCTAATGTTTAAAGCCATTCATTTTCCAGAGGCAGTACAGTGTACGGCAAAAATACCTCTTTTGCATCACACGAGCATCTGTTGCAAGTAGTCTAGTGATTAAAATATTCATGCTGGTCTCACAATCATAGCCATACAATACAACACTAAGAATTTGATTTGTGTGTTTGTGTTTGTTAAGAAAGTGACACACACACACACACAGGATAGAAATGTTATTTAAATGGTAATGATTCCTTTGCTTTTTCTGTTTTGTTAGCTTCGTGTGATCCCACCACCTGTAGTTTACTGAATATTTAGTTCAACACAATATAATGAAGATATGGACGCACATCCACACTGGGAAATGTGTGCACAAACACCAGGCATAAACCCAAGCATGTCTTCACACAAACACAGTTTAATTAAAAATCAATAAAGTTAATAAAATACACAGCAGAAACCACCCACTCTGCAGAGCAACTGATATGATAACAGGGATGATTTCTTCTCGTCCTTTCTCCTCTCTTTCATCTCCTCCTCTGCACTTTTTCTGTTTCTACGTTTTTTCTCATGCTCCCTCTGTGTCTCCTTCTCTCCCGCTCTTCCCGATTTTTCTTCTGTGGTGATTTATTGCTCTTGTCTGAAGGGTGAAAAATAATCATCTTGAAGTGAAGAGTTAGTGAGTGTGTGTGTGTGTGTGTGTGTGTGTGTGTGTGTGTGTGTGTGTGTGTGTGTGTGTGTGTGTGTAACAGAAGAAGGTGATGAAGTAGCTTTTAATCCAAATCCTGAATTTTCTGCTGAAAACCTCTTGGTCATGGCAGGTTAGACACACACTTAAACACACAGTTACACAAGCATGATCACACACAGACACACTAAGAGGTATCGAGAACTGTACATACACATACACACACACACACACACACACACACACACACACACACACACACACACACACAGAGTTCAAGGGAGTCACAGTATTTCTCGTATGTTGCACAAACTCAGCATCAGTTGGATTAATGGAAGAATGGGATCACAAAACGCGCATTTCCTGACACGCACGCACAAATGTTGTAGGAATCGCACACAATATGTCACATGTACTTTTTCTATAGATGTGAAAACGCATGCGCATAGTCAGCAGTACAACAATTTCAGGGGTCAGGCCCATGAAATGGCAGCCAATAGATTTACAGACCCAGTACAGTCTGCTGTGTTTGTTTGGGAGTCTCTCAGTTTCACAGTAATGTTCTATGTCTGTGGAAATTTAAAGACACATTCTAAGTGAATTCAGTATGTTTAATTGCCTATTGCTTTGACAAACCCATCTTTGTAAATATATTTGTTGAGCATTTGTTATTAACAATCACAGGAAATATTTCAGAGCGCCAGGATTTCAAACAAATCCCCACAAGCCACGATATTGGTGCCATTTTTGAGCTCTGCAACGCTTTTAGTAGCCTGTTCATAGGCAAATCACAATCCAATTCCTTGTGGCTTGCAAGTGCAAATTGAAAACACAGTTCAGTGCAAATTTGCACCTTTTGTGTACTTAGATCTGGTGTGGAGAGAGACACAGATAAGAAGA
The DNA here is from genome assembly GCF_900324465.2 of Anabas testudineus. Lineage (NCBI taxonomy): Eukaryota > Metazoa > Chordata > Actinopteri > Anabantiformes > Anabantidae > Anabas > Anabas testudineus. The sequence continues at coordinate 13,884,236 of NC_046632.1, read as the reverse complement.
GAGAAATGAGAGTCAGAAACCGAATGAATGAACGGAGTTTCATTTGTCTTCCTCATGACAGTGGAAGGATTACCAGGAACTAATTGGCCAGATTAACTTGGATTTAGCTGCATCTCCTGTCAACCTTTTCTGTTCTCCCCCTCCCATCCTTTCATTTCATCTTTTATTCTTTGTCTTTTCTTAAACTCCCCCCCCTTCTCTTCTGCTCTGTGTTTTTTTCACTGGATATTTCTTGGCTCTTCTTAATACTTCATGTTAATGGGTGGTTTGTTTGTTTTTTCACATTCAGTGTAGTTCTATTTTATTTAGTTTCATTTCCTTTCCTTTTGTTTCGCGTTCTTTAATCCCAACCTCTGGATTGTGCTGATATGAAGCTTGCCGTCCTTGGTGTTATTGTTGGTGTTTATTGGTATTGTTGTTGTTTTGAAAGCTCCATCTGTGGAGAACAAAGCCTTTTAGTTCCAACATGAATCCAGCCGTTTGTCTGTCTACCGGAGGATGAGAAAGGGACAAGGCAGCCTCTGTGGTTTACCACTGGACTAGGTCCCATTTGAATCTGGCCACGTTCCAAACTAGTTATCGTTTCTCTCCATCCTCCTCTCTGTCTCTCTCCTACTCTCGCTCATCTTTCTTTCCCTTTTCTCTCCTCCCTTTATCCGTCCCTCATTCCCTCCAGCCACAGTTTTATTTTTTCACACGTTGCTTTGTTTTCGTGCTTTTCTTTACTCGTTTTCTATGCTCTCTTTGACGTCCTGTCTGCTCTCCTGTCTTTCTTTCTTTCTGTCTTTCTTTCTTTCTTTATTACTGCATTTTTCTCCTACCTTGATCTTGTAAATAGACAGAGATAAGAAGCAATGCATTATGGGTCTGGAGTAGAATAGTGTTTAGAAATGCAGGGTTGAAGTGTGTGCGTGTCGTTGAAGCAGTGTGAGCATGAAGACACCCTGAAATCAATATGCTTTATTGTACTGCCCTAACTCTGTGTGTGTGTGTGTGTGTGTGTGTGTGTGTGTGTGTGTGTGTGTGTGTGTGTGTGTGTTCTAATAGCCAGGTTTATGGTGAGGATCACCAACTATTGATTTGAATATGGAGAGAAACAGACAGGAAGTAGAGGGAGAGACAGGAAGGGAAAGCAGTAGGTCTCCCTCTTGCTCTATTTAAATGTCAACCATCCAATAACAGGTAGAAGCAAAGAATGAAATGCTCTGACCCCTCAGCTATTAACACACACACACACACACACACACAACTGAGCCATAATATTTGCTCAGCAGACAATTATGTTCCCGGGTGTCTTCACAACCTTTCCTCTTCTCATTTCTAATTCTTTCTCATTTTCTTTCATATGTCTACATGTCTTTTTATTAATGAACTATTTACAACTAAATGACTTAGCAAACCTTGACATATTTGTATTTTGCTTACAGCTCAGTGTGTGTTAGTGTGTACGAGAGTTGTGTTTGCCCTTGACGATGCATTCTTGTTATGAGAAGTTTTATTGGGCTAGAGCACAGACACACATAAAAACACACCTATACCCGCTCTGCTCAGATTTAATCTTGATTCTGTCCCAACCTGAGGTGTGTGTGCCTGTGTGTGTGTGTGTGTGTGTGTGTTTGGGTAATAACTGAGTGTGAGAGTGTCCGTGCCAGTGAGTGTCTGTGCATGTGTCGGTGAGTGACAGGCAGATAATGGGTTGTCAGAAGAAGGGACAAGTTTGTGTCCTTGTGTTGTCTCCTCTGAGGGAGGAAAACCCAGGGAAAAACAGAGAGCTAGACATAGCTAGACTTGCGTTTCTATTTAAGGTGAGCTGTTTTTATTAAAAAATCCTGGAGGGACATGCGGGAACGGGCAGGTTACAGTGTGGCAGCGAATGAAAGAGGAAGGAACATCAACAGGTGAAAGAATAATTAACACTGTGTGAGTTTATGACAAGGAACAATAAACAAACGATAAACTTTTAATTAAATTTGCTCTGGTTGCCCAGTAATAGGTCTCCCTTTAGTCTGGGGATGTCTAGAGCAGATCTGCGAGATCAATATTAGATGTAATGAGCATATATTTGCTAATGCTACATTGACATATTGATCCTGATCAGAGAGGTGTTTTCAGAGGTGTCGTAATAATTGTCAATTTCATTTTACTCCACGTTGACCATCAACACCATTAATGGTACTTACACTGGTGGATCTGTAGTCACAAGCTGAGGAGTAATCACACCAACAGAACCTTATTTTTAACTAGTCCATACCTTAAACTTCCCAAGGAAGTTGCAAAAAGATTTTATTTAACCTAAAAAGTGTCAGGACACGCAGGTACACAAAACACTAGCAGCTCAAACTCAACAGTCTTCATTTCGTACCTCTGAAAGACTTTTTTAGCTCCAGAGTTCGTTACACTTTTAAAATGATGTTAGACACTAGCCACAAGCTACTGTATATAAGCATCTACCACGACCCAATGCACTGCACATTGAGCGTCAACCATTGTAGAGCAAAGTGGGAAGTGCTACAGGTGAAGTAGATGAAGTAGCATGTCCTCTGGAGTAATAACAGTCATTCTAGTCTCCTCTAGTTAGAGAGGCCATTCTCTTTCCTTAGAGAAATAACTCTTTGCAACGATTGGTAGCAGTGGTGGTAAAGTTAATAGCTACAGAGAATGGGCAGCTCCTGTGGGTAGATGGGTGGCCACTGCAGATGGAGGAGTAGCTGCTTTATGGAAGATGGCCCACTCTTGAAATTCACGAGTGGGCAGAAAGCAAACAAGAGGTGGCACAGTTTGGTTTGTTCAGTCTAGAGTGTGTGTGTTTGTCGAGGTGGGTGGGGTTTAGGATCCAGGGTGTTATTGATCCAGTTAAATGAGCCAGTTAAGGTAATTAAAGTCCTGGCCAGGCAGGAGACAAGGTGGATTCTATTGACAATAACAGTTCTATAAAATATGGAAAGCAAACACACATCTTACAGACATTAATACATTGGAGAAATAGCTAAGTGGCAGTAAGGAGCAATAAAATACTGTAGATATAGACACTTCTTATTCTACATGAGAAAAATGTTGAGTCAGCAGTTTTGGTCTCTCCAGGCGTTTGTAAATACTTTTACTTACTATTTATTTGAAGTGATATGTGGTATGAGCAGAACGCTGCAGTCCAGCACACTGAGTATAGTAGCATCGTGTAAATCCGGGTGTTCTTAATGTTTTGCTTGATGTTCTTTCCCTTTATTCATCTTGCCTTTTCTGTAGAACCTATGCGGACTCCTAAGAGACTGAAGATTGCAGAAACCAGGTCCCGTTTGATAGCAGTGGACTGGGAATCGTTGGGTTACAACATCACTCGTTGTCACACCTTTAACGTCACCATCTGCTACCATTATATGACTGCCAACAACCGCAGCAAGGCTGACTGCTTGGACATGGACCCTAAAGGTAATACTCATCACACTAGGCTGTGATACACTGCTGTTAACTGTAAAATGTAAAACATGCCCTGTTTGTTGTTGTTGTTTGTTTCTCAGCACCACGCCATCTGGTGGGAAACCTGCCACCTTACACCAACGTCAGCCTGAAGATGATTTTGACCAATCCAGAGGGACGGAAAGAGAGCGACGAGACCGTCATACAAACTGATGAAGACGGTGCGATTTATTTATTTCCTAATTTCGTTTTTGAGCGAGTCTTGACCGATCAGCTGTCTATTAATACCCTGACTTTATCATAGCTTTTTACCTTTGTCTAACGGTGTGTGTGTGTGTGTGTGTTTACAGTTCCTGGTCCAGTTCCCAGTCAGTCGCTAAAATCCACTCCATATGAGGACAGAATTAATCTTCACTGGAAAGAACCAACTGAACCCAATGGCATCATCATACAATATGAGGTATTATCAGAACTCGGGCATGATGAAGAAGTCCAGAGTAACGATAAGTTGTGTTGGTAAGTTGGTAAAAACTGGTTTCTGTCTCTCCTCTTCATCTCAGATCAGCTACAGCGGTGTGCGTTCTTTTGACCCATCGGTGCCTCTCCAGCGGCCTGGACTTACGGTGTCTCTGCCCTCGAACACCACCCATCACATGTTTTCCCAACTCCACCCAGGTGTCACATACCAATTCTCTATACGAGCATCCACCTCCAAAGGATTCGGTCCAGCGACCACACTCAACGTCACCACTAATATTTCAGGTAATAAAGAAGTTGGAACATTTTGTTGCATGTTTTTTTTACAAAGGGTGACAGATGTTGACTAATAAAAGCTTTGATTTATTATTTCAGCCCCGACAATAGATGAATACGATGGGTCAGAGGCCTTCCTCAATGAAACCGCCACTACCATCACTGTGCTTCTCAAACCTGCCCAGGCCAAGGGAGCTCCTATAAGGTGTAGTATGCACAAGCATTAGACAGTGTACATTACATATTCAAACCCAGGCTGAATTTGGGTTGAATCCATACTTCTTACTTTTGGCACTAAATAGGTCAGTAACTACTTAACCAATGTTTGAAATTAGAAGAATTTATCTTATCATTTGATTTCATCTGCGTATATTTATTACTTTTACTTATTTGTTTTTTCGTCGTCCACTTGCCGACAGTGCTTACCAGATTGTGGTGGAGGAGGGGAATCCAAAGCGGACACGTCGTCAAGCCTCCTCTGACTGTTATGAGGTGATTATCTGTTTACAAATATTTGCATGCCATATCTTTACAGCCTAATATACATCCATTATGAAAAGCTTAATTCCAAAAAATATTCATTTTGCACTATGTATCAATCATTTGGCATCTTCAGATCTTTCTTTATTTGCAGGAACAAAAAACTTCTGTAAGATTTATGGACATTTTCTTTTTCTTTTTAATAATAAATTGAAATATATCCTCTTTCCCAGGTCCCTGTCTCTTACCACAGTGCATCTAGCGGTGGATCTCCATATTATTATGCTGCTCAGCTGTCTCCCAGTAACCTGCCTGAGCCGCTCCCCTTCACTGTGGGAGACAACAAGACATATCAGGCAAGAGTTTTTTATCTGTGCAACACATTCTTTACTGTGTCTAGTGCCACAAAAATATGAAGTGAAAATTTAATGCTAATCTGTTAGGAGTCATGGTAAACCCAGTAAATAAATTACAATACCAAAGCAAAATGTAAACCACACATAATAAAATCTGTGCTAGATTTAAGTAAATCCACTAGATCACGACACGATCAGACATTATTACACAACAAAACAACAACAGAATATCTCAGTCCTGGCCTATTTGGATTTTGTATGTATTAAACAAACAAGATACAGGATGTTCATCATCTAGTTAAACTTCCTTTAACCTCTATCTAACTGTCAAATAAAACAATAGGAAGCTTGCCCTTCTTAGCAGAGGTAATAAATAAAAACAGTGGATGATAATCTATGTTTATTGTGCCTTATAAAATCTGATGATGCCTTCTTCTTCTCCGCAGGGTTTCTGGAATCCTCCACTTGCTCCTAGGAAGAACTATAACATCTACCTTCAAGCTGTTAGCAGCACAGAGAGAGTAAATAAACAAATCCGACTTTACATTAAGACAAAATAATACAACACCTGTAGGCAGCAGAATATGCCCTCGTCTTTTCACGTGTTGTAATTGTATTGTATGTACAGTATTTTATAGACAACGTCACATCCTCTTGGTTTGTTGTGTGTGGACATGTGATTTATTTTGTTTTTCCTCCTCAGGAAACTAAGACGCAGTGTCTGAGACTGGCTGTAAAAGGTAAGAACAAACCATCACTGATGAGATTACGTTGTGCTTGTTATTGTGTGTTATGTCCTCCTCATAAAGTTCTTTTTGATATTATCATTGTTTTTTTGGATAACATATACTGCACTTTGACCCATAATCTCATCAGCCTATAACTTCTACAGTATGTGGTATGTGTTTGATAATTAAGACTAATACGAATATTAGAGATGACAATCTCCTATTTACCTTCGTGTTAAGTGTTTTTATATGCATATTTAGCCCCTCCACACAGCCATATTTGTACTTGCAGCCATATGTTGATAGATTATCAGACTGGCTTTAAATGGTGTGGAGTTAATCCTGCACAACCTTAAACCAGTGCACACATTCATAGAAACACAAACAGCTCCATAGACTCTGTTTTGAGGAAAGAGTTTTAGAAATGTGGCTGATGGGTCAAAGGTTATCTCTGTGGGGTAAGAACATTACTCTGTTTTCAGTGACAGTGACAATGATGTATAGTCGTGTGACTAAAGCTTCTAACATCAGAGGAAATTCTAATCTTAATGTGATTGCTAACATAGACTCATCTGCCCGTCATTGGTTTTCTATTTTTCCTGCAATATGGAGAAAAGATGCCCAGTGCTGTTTTCCACAATTCACCGTGGCATTATTTCGATAACCTTCTGCAATGTCAAAACATTTATTCCGTCCAGAGTAATTTTTTGATCTTGTATTGTTGAGGGAAGAGTCGGACCGCTGTACAAAGTCTTCTCCAGCACATCCCAAAGATTCTCAATGGAGTTAAGGCTGGACTCTGTGGTGGCCAATTCATGGGATTGAATTATGAGTCATGCTCCCTGAACCACTCTTTCACAATTTGAGCCCAATGAATCCTGGTATTGTCATCTTGGAATATGCCCGTGTCATCAGAAAAGAATAAATCCATTGATGGAATAACCTGGTCTTTCAGTATTTTCAGGAGTCAGCTGAGCTCATGCTTTGGGCACATAACGTTGCTGAACCTAGACCAACTGCAGCAACCCCAGATCATAACACTGCCCCACAGGCTTGTACAGTAGGAACTAAACATGATTGGTCCATCACTCCACCCGCCTCTCTTCACAACCTAGTTTTAGTAGTTTCATCAATCTCCATAGATGTTTTCTTTGCTTGATTCATGCCAATAATTTGACTCTTCTGAAACAGATTAACATCTTTTCCATGACCACAGGATGTGTCTTCAGACATAGTTGTTTAAGAAATGAGAAGCTACTCACTGAATCAGTTAGGGTTGAATAACTTGTTAAAATAATCATCCATTAAGTAATTATCCAAAGGGAGGTTCCTACCTATTTGCTGGGTTTAGACTGTTGTGAGCCAGGTTAGTTTTACCCTAAAAATGATGTGTTGTTGCAATAGCAATTACTATGTTAGGGGTAAACTACTTGAATTTTTATATGTTGTATTTGCAGACTGTCTCGGTTTATCTATGGTGAAGGTATTAGTGTGGTGAAAAAACTTTTTGACTTTTTGTTCTCAACTGATGGACCTTACTTTGACCTCCAAGTGTTGAAAGATCATAAAACTAGACAATAAAAAGGGACGTGATTTTTAGCACACTCAGCTTTAATGATTGTGGAGTGAATCGTTAAGGCGGACTGAATTATATTCTGTATAAAGATCTATTCGGGGACAGGTTGCTAAATATTGTGGTATGTGGCACTGGTTCATGCTATGAACACGCTGCTATAAAAATAAACAATAAAAATAACTGAAATTTAGATTTGTAGTTGACATTAAAGTATAAAACTGTGCCTCCCTATTGATCGTAGTCTTCAAATGACCATGGACATGCACAGTAAGCAGGTAGGCTCTGGAAGCTGATGGAATAGATCAAAGGTGTGGTTCAATCCCTGTTGTGCCTCTAAGGTGTTATTTGCCCACCATGAAATTAGAAAAAAAATATGTGAAGTTTCTGTTCTTCCAGTGTCATCATGTTTTAAGAATTGCTGGTGGTTGCAGTTACTTGAACAGGTGGTTACTGCAAAAAGCTGCAAAGCTCCGTCTTTCTTGCCTGAGGACGTCTGAGTGACGCTGAAAGACTTTAGAGAGGATTTTAGATTTTTTTAATAAGGGGAGAAAGACTCTAATGGACAGAGAGGTCAGACGACTGGCCCTTCCTTTCTCTCCACGTCCTTCTGCATGTGTGTGTGCACTCAACCGTGCAGCCAGGACGGAGGATGGTGGTCCTAGTAGGTCATCTGGACTATTGTGTATTGTCTATGCTGCCTCAGGCTGTTTTGTGTGTGTGTGTTTGTGGCTGGATGCTGTGAGTGTTACTAACTGACCTGGATAATTTTTACAGACATTAAGAGCTGCCGCTGACATTATGAGGTCAGACTTAGAACCCTTCAAAGATTGTTTTTCTATGTGGTCTTGTTTGATACACGGTGCCTGTGTAATTATCTTGGCCTGAAACCACTAAGCTGGACGTAGATGGTGCCATTAACCAAAAAAATTATAAGGATAATTTAACACACAAATGCCCAAATAATGTGGAGCTGTTGGGACGATTTATTTTATCTATTGACCCACATGTGAATCTGGGTGACTATGTCTACAGTAATATTTTGGGATATTTAAAAATGCACTGAAATCTGTGTCTGTCAGTTTGCTAAAATTTTATCTGACAGTTTTGGAAAAAATGTTCAGTGCCTTTACTAAAAAACTAACTTGAAAAGTTTATAAAATATTCAAGAAACACTGTAAGGTTAATTGGTAATGTCATGATTCTGTATAAAAAGAGTGTTCAGTCCAAACTTAGTGAGAGAATTGTTCAAGTCCTCTTAAAAAGAATATTTCTAAACACAAAGAATTTGGGTCTTTCAACATCTACAGGACATAAAATTATAAAAAGATTCAGTGTTTCTGGGCGAATCTCATTTTAGAAAAAGGGGTTTGGAAATCAATCATTACATTTAGCAGCCACTTATTACCCACTTTGGCATTTAAAGCAGGTTCTGCTGTGGTTCATATGCAAAGTATTCTATGTTATCGTTAACAGTGATCTACTTGCTTAACAAATTTATTCTGACTTAGTCACACATCACACACGTTGTAGCCAAATGTGTATTAAACTGCAATCGAAAGTCGTCCCCAAATATCTTCATGCTTGATTCAGTAGCATTTATTTAAAATGAGTGCACAATTGCTTTAACAAAATAATTTAGCTTTTGAACAACATATTTATGCCCTGACCTGATTTATTTCTGCAGTGGGAACAGTTCAAATAAACAAGTTAGGGAACAGCTCTGACAGATTTTGGTTTTGGTGTTGTTTTGGAATTTGCTCACAATAAGTAAAATATTAAATTATAACAACCTTATCCGTTAAAAGCAATGTTTTGGCTCACACTGTTACTGCTAATGCTTCATCTATCAATCTGAGTCCTGTGTTTTTGTATAGAATTTGTTACATAATGACATGAGGCCGGTTGGAGAAGATTTCATTGGCGCAAGCATTTTAGAACAAAACATGTTAAGGGCACAAATATTGAGACAGATAAAGCAAGAGAGGGGGAGATTATATTTATCTTGTTGATATTTAGCATTAGAAGTGGATTATTATTTGGTAGATGTATTGCGTTGTGTTGAGTTTTGTGCATATGTCTTTGTGTTGGATTATTTGGATTATCATAATGCATGATAATGTTCTTACTCTGCAGTACAAACTATGGTGGCGTTATGAGATGAGATCACTAAGTAGAGCTTAGGAGCATGAAAACAGATGCCGTCTCTCTTTCTGTTGACTTTCTGTCCATGATCAACAGGGTTTAAACCACTCTACAGCATGCACTCTGCCTGGAACATAATTTGTGAATTATATTCCAAACAGATGAAATCGGGGAGTTCAGTCAAGTCTCTGAAGTCATCAAAAACAGAAATGAGTTTGAGTACAAGTAATATGTGGTGACATTGGTGCAGAAACATGTCAGAAGCACTTCCAATGAGAGCATTACACTAAGAATAACCTGAAATACACTGAAAAGACACACAGTCACAGTTTGCTTTAAGATGGCTGCATCTGGAGGTAAGAGGAGTGAGTGTGCAGGGAGTTCACTCAGGCCGTGCATCAGATCAGATGTTTTATCAGATGATAAAACAAAATGAATCAGCAACTCAGATCTGTGTAAGCTGAGTGCTTTTAACTCAATTGACCCAGCTCCATAAGATGATAGAGGCCAGGGATAAACATTGTCATTTTCTGCCGATGCTCTGTTTGCTGCCTTTTCACAAGACTTTGTGAAACAAAATTGTAAATGTTAAATTGTAAAATTAACCCAAACATCATGGTACTGTCAGATGATCCAGCCCTTTGTCACAACACTAAAATATCTCACAGTATTACATGGATTGCCATGAATGTTTTGTACAGGCATTCACGATTCCTTCAGGATGAATCTTAATAACTGTGGTGGTCCTCTGAGGACACAAACTGACAAAGCTGCTACTGTAGCATTGCTTTCAACTTGTTTCTACAGTTTTCTTAGTAAAGCTTAGTTTATATAGGCCGAGATGTCTACTATAAAACTTATACAAATAATATAATAAATAATAACGTTACTAAAGACCAATGAGAGCTTTTCACTAGTAGTTTTGTTCATTTATTGCGCAAAAATCATATATATGAAGAATTTCCTGTCTCGTCTCATACTATTTGTAATCCCAATACGCTTTTGGCTGTATTTGCGTCATGGAAGATGGTTGCCATGGCATTTGCATTGGCAGTTGTCTGACTTTGCTTTATAAAGAACATTTAGAGTCTTGATATTTACCTGATCTTTAGCACAGGAGTGATTAAACCTTTCTGTTTTTAATGGCTCATCAGGATTTGTTTCCTTATCACGCGCACCACTTTCTTGATGTGAGGGCAGAGAAAACAAACATAATTCCTGAGGCTGTTAGGTGGCATCCTTGTGCAGCCTGAGGTTCTGCACAGATGAGTAAATACTTCAACATAGTGCCAGGATTCATTATTTGTGTAACAAGCTTACAATCAGTTGAGAAATGTGGAGAAGGTCTACACATCTTGCCCTTTAGGTGCCCTGGATTGTGCAATTTACTGGTGGGTTGGTTTGATTTGAGCAGTGCACAGTTACAGATTTCAGAAACAGGATGTCTGGGTGGTGAGAAACATAATCAGCTTTCAAAATGAGTTTAACCAAACTTTTCAAATAATAACAGGGCTTTTTTATTAGTATAACACATCTTTCACATAAAATGACCTTTTCTTTTTGTTTTTTAATAATTTGTCAACTGTAGTTTGTGTTGATATTACATTACAATTAATGTTATTTTATTGTCACTATGTCAAAGGTGCTACAGAGGAGCCGGAAGTTATCCCTGACCCTGCTAAACAGACAGATCGTGTGGTGAAGATTGCTGGGTTCAGTGCTGGTGTTCTTGTTTTTATTCTGCTGGTGCTGGTAGCCATCCTATTGGTCAAGAAGAGGTGAGTGACAGCACCTCAACATGTTCGCTAAACAATCAGCGCTAATGAAAAATCTCACGAAGAGTGCAAATCTTACATGAGCAATACTTCATGTCCAGACACAGCTGTGCACCTACACTAAATCCATTCTCTTGTTGTGTGTTGGTCCACTATTTGCTGTAATAGCACCATCATCCATCCATCCACCATTAACGTTGATCTCCCTTCAGAACCACTTTGATCGCTTCCTGAAGTTGGCTCTGTTTAAAGGCACTAAATAGCTGAAGGCTTGTTTTCCTGAGATCCGTGCAAAAAATATGGTACTTCTAAAATTAGTCACCCACGCTTCACTGTTGTGTGATTTAGTGCAGAAAAATATATGAGGTCATGTTTTTTTTGTTTTGTTTTTTTCACATTACAGCTATTTAAAACAAATCTCAGACATTTAAATATACAAGAAGATAAAAGTCCATAATATCATAGAAGGTTGGTTGAGTGGTTGTTCACTTTAAAGAAAGCATCAGGAAAAGTCAGAGTTGTGCTGTGTTCATTTGGTGCAGGGCTCCACCATGTGGCTGCTAAACACAGCTACAGCACTGTGCAGCAGCTGTTTTCTGAAGAACCTGGTAAAACAGAAGAGAGCAACCATACATACAACTCACTATGATCATTAAATAATAACGTGCTCTCATCACCGGAGAACTTTGCAGCCCCAGAACTTTATAATTATATTCTAATTCTCTTAATGAAGTCATGGGACTCAACATGCGTGCTGCAGCTTTAGTGTCACAGTATAAAGGATGTAAATGGCTTAAAGCTTAAACTGCAGCGTAACAAAAATACAATTTACTCGAGAAGCTCTTACTACTTTGTGATACTATCTCTGACAGTGTTTGGCCCACAGTTTGCGCTCAGTGGCATCATTACTGTAACATGCTTTACTGAACATGATCTGTCCCTCGAGGATTTTCGATCCCAATCGAAAGATAATGCTGTTTTGGGGGATAACAGTTTTTTTATGGCTCCGTAATTCTATGTACAACCACATTTATTCATCTGGACTAGAGACAGATTGACATATACATTAGGACCAAATCACTAAATGATCAAGGGGCTGCTAATAAGTTAATAAGTCTTAGATACTGTATTTACAACCAACCTGTGACAACTGACTCGCGTTAGCAGTAGTTTGCTAGTAAATATAATAAACATTATGGGACAATCTGTGGTTGTATGTGACCCTCATGAGGTTTTGTTGACAGATAAAGGTTTCTGGGGAGATCAATCTTCATCGTCACTGAATCTTTCCAACTTTGAACAATACTGCATCTTTAAAATGGTGGGACATGATGATATCTCTATGACATCATGCTTGCTTTACAGGAAGCGAGTTTTGTGGTGTTAACAGATCCGATTTCAGCTAATTGTTATTATCCGTAGGAGTGATTAAAGGCGAAAGGACAAAAGCTCTAACCAGGGTTGTCCAGTTACAGAAAAAGCGGTTTTAAAATATTGCAGGACTAATTTAAATACTACAGAAGTAAAGAAGAGAAAGACTGCATGTTGATAGGTTAATGTTTGCAGTTTGTTGTTATTTTAGTAATAGTTTACAGGCTTCTTAGCTTGTTTTGTAGTATTTATTGAGTATTAAACTTGAAAAAATAGGGCCCATTATAATTATAACAAACCCTTGCATGACCTCAAGTTGTAGCAATCAATAGGTGTTTTCTTCTGTTTCTGTTGTTGCTCGTTGGGACAGGACAGTACTGTCCTGATTTGCACATTCATGACCCTTGTGTCTCATTCTTTGCTTTCTGATTGGCTCACAACCCCAGGAGGACCTACTATTCATACTCTTATTACCTGTAAGTAAACAACCAATCAACAATCAGCTCACCCAGCTGCTGTTACCTTATTTGGCAAATTTATTAGTGGCTAGTTGTTGTTATTTTTAAAGATGCAGTATACTTTTTTCAAGACAGAACACATTTTCAGCTCTGACCAACCAGTCAAAGTCATCCTCATTGACACCTTGCCAGGGTGGGGATCAGTTCACTTTCGTGTCAGTCAAATCCTTTTTTTTTTTTTCAATTATTTCCTTATATTTAAAACATAAAAATAATTGTTTCCTGTCTGAAATATAAGAAATAAACTACTCCTGAATCTTCAGTAAATTAATAAACATCAGTTTTGAAAGTTTAAAGGGACTGAACTGACAGTGAATTGACCTCAGCCCCGGTGTCCTCTACATGCTCCAAAGTTGCTCTGAAGCAGGCTGAGAAAGGCCAGTGTTGGCCGTAATCCACAACAATGCGGGCCAAAGTGGGACGACACAGGCCTGAGCGTGTTTTTTGAAAAAAGAATGCTGCACTTGTGACTTGTAGCTCTTTGTGTGCATGTAGTCATGTGATCATCCATCCGCCCATCAAGTCACAGGTATCACAGTAACTCCAGTACACGTGCTCAACTGGACCAGTTGGTTTCCTTTTTGGGAGGGGGGGGCTCTGATTTTGTGTTGGGAGTTCTTATGGTTTTTCTTTTAGGACGGGTACTTCCTCCTTCCTACTATATCTCTTATTATCTCTCACCAGCTGTGACCAAAATCACTTTTTCCTGCACACATAGTGGTACCTGATAATAAAATCTAATAAAATACACGGTTTGTAGTTGGTTTAACAGTTCATAATGATAGATACATTGTGCTCAGTATCAGTTATGTACAGTACAGTATATGTTAAAATTCAGTACTGAGAAAATAAATGAAAAATCCTAAATACGGATCCGACTTAGTTCTGGTCACAGCTACTCCTGTTTCTTTCTCTAGAGTACAAGTACACAGCATATGGTGGTTTCTGTACCATTTCTCTGTTGATACACTCACACAAGCAGCTTTCGCCTGATCAGCAGTTAAATCTTTGTTCCTGCTGAGTGTGTGTGTGTATATTACTGTATGTGTGTGTGGAATCTCAGGGGTGGAGTTGGTGTCAGGAGGTAAAATAATGTATATGCAAAGAAATCACAGCATGCTTTATGTCTGTTTGCGGGTCAGAAGTCAGAGCCTTACATTGGATCAGTTTGGTGACAATCAGTAATTGATTTCATTATTAGCATTCTGCTTTCTTCAACTACATCCAAGCTACATTTTTATATGTACACTGGGTCTCAAATTGCTTTAAAAGTGTGAATTTAACATTTTTTTGACCATGAAATAAACACAGAGATTGTTTTCACTATTTTAACTGATGCACATCTATGGCTCTGGATACATAATGTTCCTGCATGCTTAGTCATGCTCGAAATATATAGCCCTCAACAGTTGGACTGCAGATATTGAGAGAATTAAACACACCATAAGGTCTTAATTGTTACCTTTTAAGCTATTATTTTAACAGTCTCTGGTCTCATGATAAATGAAATTTGTCTTGATAACCAAACCAAAGCCATAGCAGTACCAGTTGTAGTGTTGCTGAGATGTATCCTCACTCTCTCATAACACTGAACTGGTTACTGGTGCAGCTCCAGGTCAGAAGTCATTTTCTTATTGTGCTTCTAATGGGATTTTCCTTATCTTTGCTGTCAGATAAAAACATTAAATTATAAAAACAGAGTTTAAATAGCTCACAGTTCAAACATTTCTTTCATCTGACAGCTCATCTATAAGGTACCAAGGTTTATAACCAGTTTTCTTTTTCTACTTGTCATAAGTAATTTTCCCTGGTCTGTTCTAGATGCTGTTTCCCTTTGCTCCTATAGAAGAGTCTGTTAAATGCTGCCATTTACAAACAAGCATCTCCTTTACCTTCCTTGCTTGTTGTCTTTCCTTCCTCTCTTTCTCTCTTCTCCCATCCTTTCAGAATCAGCAGCCTGCAGTCAAGCTACTGTTGCCAAAAAAAAAAAAAGTCTTAAAAATACTAAGACACACTCAATTTGAACATTTATTCCTTGCAAGGCAAATCAAAAGTGAGGAGTTGGTCTGCAGGCAGCTGATGTTCATGTACTTGTTTGCAAGGTGCCTGACTGTGTCCGTCTATGCCTTGACAGGAAACTGGCTAAAAAACGTAAAGATGCCATTGGAACAACTCGGCAGGAAATGACACACATGGTGAACGCCATGGACCGCAGCTACGCTGATCAGAGCACCCTGCATGGAGAAGATCCCATGGCTGTGACCTTCATGGACTCTCACAACTACAACAACAGATGTACGTTCATAAAACTCACATCTTTCATCCACCCATCAACTTTCATCCATTATCTCTCCTGTTCTCCCTGATGGGACTTTTACAGTCATTATTCTAACCAACAACAGCATACACATAAAAATGGTTTTTATATTTATTTAATTCATAGTTCAATTTTGATGTTTTTTGAGTAATGAATTGAGCTGCAATAAGGTGGTATGTGGTATGTTTTCCTGCCAACTTTACTGAAATCTTGAATAGAAGAGTTTTGCAATTTGGGCAGAAAAATGTTTGACTGATTAAATCGATTAGTTGAATAATAGATTCATCTTTATAAGTTAAGACTTTAGATTAGATATATGATGAAAATTGGAAACAAACAATGACAGATTCATTTATAAATTACACATTTATATTTGTAATTAGCTTTTCCGGACCACACTGAGCAAAGCAAACACTGATGATCCTCCAGTTCAACATGGAGGGTTTCAGACGTCATATACTGCTCTCTTTTTTCTTTAGGGAGCATTTGATCTGTCCTCACTTTTGGATCCTTATGTATGTTTGATTAACACTGACAATTAGAGCATTTCTTCACCATGTTTCCTCCTGCAGTGCCCAACGATCCTCTGGTTCCTACTGCTGTGTTAGGTGAGATTTATGGCATGGATGGCAACGTCATATTTACCATCAACATATTTCCCTGTATTGATCACCTGTCATTGTCATAAAGCCCCCGTGCTTGTAGCCATGTCCTGTATATCCCTATGAGTCTCTGCATAGCTTAGTTTTATTTAAAACTGTCTGTAACTGTGGTCGTTGGACAGAGTCATCATCTCCATTACAACCTGTAGTGCCACTGACATTTATGTTTGTGTGGATGGATAGTTTGGCTTGGGTGTAGCTTCTGTACTATGATGTTAGACGTGATAGATGTTTCACGAAGGTAAATAACATAAATATTACAAATATTACAAACTCTGGAAGTTTGTAATGTATTAGAAGATATGAGGATGATAAAACTGTGTGTTCCTCTTTTATCTTTTCATGCCACCTAGTGCCAACTCTTTGTGTAAAACACTCCCAGTACTAAAAACTCCCAACAGCCAAGCACTTCATCTGTCATCCTGTGTTTTTCCCAGGTTCAGTCACTCCCAATCCCAGCCATGGTTTCTGTTTCCTACTGAGCGTTATTGATATTCACAGTAATTACCGTCATTCTCCCTTAGAGACCTCATTATTTCCACAGTTTTGAGTTGTTTTAAGCCATGCCATCTCCTGTGCCTAAAATGACAGACACTGAAGCTTTAAAAAGGGGAAGATAATTTGTCACATTGCCTCTGCAAAATGACTGCAGATTAAATTTGTGACATCAAGTCAATGTAGTGCCTACAGCTCTGTGTCTTTGTCACAAGTTTTTTTTGTGTGTGTGTTTGTGCACTGGATCTAGCCTGCCTGAGTATCTACCATCTGTGTTATTCCCCAGGCTTGTTTTGTTGCTCATGCCCGAGTCACAATTGTGAGATTGTGTAATTTTTGCCAACTTGGATGTATCTCCAGCTCCAGTGTTGCACTGCAATGTGTTTATCTTTAGTTTTGTCTAGTGTTGACACAGCACTGTGATGGAGTTCGAACATTCCCCTAAGGCGTCCACAATCCACAACGCCACCAAACCGTGTTAATTAACTGTTCCATAGCATCTAATTTGGAGTGAAGTCTGCAGTTACAGTATGTCCCAGCCAATAACATCACAGAGTGGAAAGAAGGAGCAGGAAGTAGCGAATAAAGACGCCGTGTCAGGTCAAGTTTACTGTTAATTGGCCTGATGAAGGTTTAACAAACCTTTAACAACCAGTAATGAGCTAACATGTCCTCAGAGCAGAGAAAAGCATCAGTCAGATGAAATAAACAGTGTCAGTTAATAAACACAGGTGAAGATGAAACCAGTCGGTTGTGCTGAAAGTCCGAGTACCCGCCATAATAAAACCTGTCACTTGCATTTCTACTGCCAACTCACATCATCCCCCACAGCACTGACAAGTTCACCTGTATGTTCTGCATCAATTTGACCTTTTAAAATACTTCTCCTGTCTACTTGTTTCCGTTAATTAAATCCAAAAACTTTACTCACAAAGTATATTTCTTACCTTTTTTTAATTCTCAAGCTGACTAACAGATGTTTCCTCAGCTGCTTTTAACTTTACAAAATACATACATTTGAAGCAGCAACTACTGAAACAAGTCATGTAGATGTAAACAACAGTAGATGAACACTTAAAGACACTGCAGCAGACATATTTAAAGTGTTGCAGTGTCTTTTATCTTGTTGCAGATGCTTTAGTAAAGTGGCAAAATTCACAAATCACAAAATTCACAAATGGTAATTTCCTAATTACCATTTCCATCATGCTCCGTTGTTTTGCGACATCACAGCGATCTCTTGTAAACTGGATCATCCGTTATGCATACACCTTTGTGATTAAAGCAGTCTGACTTCACCTTTGTCCATGTTTAGAGTCTAACAAATTGTCTTGACAATCTGACAAAACTGTGCACTCTTTCCTTTTTCTGCTGCTTTGACGTGTAGTTCCAATCACAGGTGAGTATAGACAAAGGAAACAAGCTACTGGTTTGGTTTCAGATCCACCTGTTTTCAGGTTACATTATTGTATCTCACCTACTTTAACTTATAAAGCTGTGTAATTTCTTTCACAATACAAGATCCATTTTATTCTTTAAAATGTAAAAACTGCTTTCAAGCTTCCAGACTGAACACATTGATAAGTGAAAGTTAAATTCTAATGAAGTGAATTAATTTTCATTCAGGCTGACCAGTAATTTCCTGTTGTTGCAGATGAGAACCACAGTGGCTCTGCAGCAGAGAACAGCAGGCTCCTCGATGTTCCTCGCTATCATTGTGAAGGAACTGAATCGCCTTATCAGACAGGGCAGCTCCATCCTGCCATCAGAGTGGCCGACCTCCTGCAGCACATCAACCTGATGAAAACGTCTGACAGCTACGGCTTTAAGGAGGAGTATGAAGTAAGATTATCATTATCAGCACTTTTATTATTAGGGTTCAACAGAAGGTAGGCTATTATTGTGAAAATCTGTAATGCTTCCTGTGATGTTTTGCTTTCAGTTAAAATGATAAAATGACTATTAGCGTTAAATTAACTCTTAATTTGAGGGTATTTCCTTTGCCTTATCGATTTAACAGTCAAAGCGCTACAGCACTTTAAATGCTCCAATAGTTTTAGTATCTAATAAGCATTATTGAACTGCTCATCTACCGGTACAATAAAATCACAAGAGCAAAGCAATCATTCAAGTCATTCTTGCTGCTCAGACATATCTTAAACAGTTTTTTAAAAATGCACGATGTATAATTTTCTTCTCTGTTTTCTCGTGTGTTGTTGGTGATACAGAGCTTCTTCGAGGGTCAGTCGGCCTCCTGGGATGTGGCCAAGAAGGAGCAGAACCGTACCAAGAACCGCTATGGGAACATTATAGCATGTAAGCAAGACATTGACCTGTATTTATGGCGGATCATTTTTGTTACGAACTGTAGGAAGAAAGGAAACAATTAGATTAAACTGAATAAGTAGAAATTGTATAATTAAGTGTTTGTTTTGTCTGCTGAGACTTTTAGTTCACAAGTTGAGCAATAACTGCAAAGGCAGAAACACCTTTTGTTTGTACACCTTGAGAATAACTATTAGTCTGTGCTCTGAAGATCTGGGGTCTTCCCCTGGGTAATGTTATTTCTTTAGACTCACAAGGTCAAAATAGCAATTTAGTGAAAAGCTATAATGCATTATAGTCTGTGAATGTTGTTGGGTAACTGCATTCAGGTGGTCAAAGAATAGTACTTCATATATATAATATAGTTTGGACCTAATGTTTTTATTTGATTGTTTGAAGTTGTGTCATTTATTTGTATTGAACAGAGAGAAGATGATTTATATTTCAAGAACTCACAGCTAACACACCTTAACTCCTACTCAATGTCAAAATAAGTACAAATACATTTATTTAGATTTAAATGTTGCTAAAAGAGCACAGGGAAAAACAAAATGCAGAGATGCCTCTCTTAAAATAACCAACATTATTCGAACTTTGTCTGATATTACTATGAACATGTAGGAACTCATCACTTATAGAAAGAAGCTGGCTGAGAAAACAGGATTTCAGGAGCTGTAACTCAATTCATTTGCTGCTCTATAACAAATATCTATTCTCTTTTCCTCCCCCTCTGTGCTACTGTCTCTATTTTTTCTGCTGCTGTCCCCCTATTCCTCTCTGTATTTCATTAGATGACCATTCAAGGGTTATTCTCCAGCCCATAGAAGACGACCCTTCCTCCGACTACATCAACGCCAACTACATCGATGTAAGTGGAAACGCATCGAATGCTACTATTGGCTCCCAACGAAACCAACGAAACCACACTCCCTCGCTCGTATGTCAGGCCTCTATACCTTTATTGCGTCTACTGGTCATCCATCATACCATTTTACATATCCAGCCACCGCAAAAGCACACCATAAATGCAGCACTAGTTACTCAGGCATCCTGCTGTCTCTCTCCCAAGTCTGTCCATTTATTCACCCATCCATCCTCAAATGTACTCTCACAGTTTATACTGATACAGCCATATTAACTAAATTACTTTTTTCCTGCATACACAGTACTTTCTTTTAAACAGGTGATTTGACAGACAGCTTAAATAAGAAGGCCACTCTCAGTACTGCACATAAATACAAAGCAAACTGGTAGAAACAAACAGAAACATAGACTGACAGAACAGAATTGAACAGATTGTTTAATCTCTACAGAACACAAGGTTTGGCTCCAAGACAGCCAACTAACATCTAGTCCTGCAAATAACATCACACCACAGCTTGTTGTTGCCCTCAATCCATTCATTTGCCAGTTTTGTCTCATGTTTGTGCATAACTCCATAGTCATCTTTTGCCATTTCAGTTTCACAACAATCATCTGCATGTTTGACTTTCACATTTTGAAAAACTAATACTGCTTATAGCGCACTC
Source organism: Anabas testudineus (assembly GCF_900324465.2). Taxonomy (NCBI): domain Eukaryota; kingdom Metazoa; phylum Chordata; class Actinopteri; order Anabantiformes; family Anabantidae; genus Anabas; species Anabas testudineus. Next base: position 13,863,795 of record NC_046632.1, on the reverse strand, counting down.
TTTACTCTTCTTTGTTATCATTTGAGTACTACATGCATGCTACCACAAACTAAAGCATGGAATTAGAGTGAAGAGTTGGACACTCCCTCTATTGAACATAAACTGGACGAGATTGGAAAGAAATTCTGCTATAATATCAGAAACTATATAATAGCATGATTTAAGTAAAAGGAAGTGTCCTCTCTTTTCAGTCTAATTTAATTTAGACCATATTTTGTCTGCATGTTCTGTTCACGCTCCCATTATGTCAATGCAACTTTTCTTTTTCTGATTGACACTCACTGACATTGTTGTGCTTTCTTTCTTTCTTTCTTTCTTTCTTCCACTCGTTCTTTCTGCCTGTGGCTTGGCCTATAGATTTGGCTGTACAGGGATGTAAGTATCACTGTGGATTCTTTCATTCATGCCCCCTAAACCTTGATGCTTGTTCACCTACACATCCACACGTTTACACCTGTCCATACGAGTTGCTGGGGCCTGCATGAAAAGTTTCACTCTGCTTTGCCCTCCCACCATTGTTTTACACTGCACTAATTGGTTGTGTGCTCATTGCACTCCTGACAGTTGATATAAAGGTGACTATGGCAGTAGAGTCTAATTTAGCAACTTCAGAAAGGTAACTTATACACGACCAGCTTTCCTTTAGTTAATACAACAGTGTCTAAGTATTAATGCTAGCTTATATGTACTAGATCATCATTGGAAACGTCTTTCGCCTGGGATGAGAGAAACAGAACAGATTAGTTTTGGCCTACTACCTGTTGTTTTGATGCACATTGAGTTGGTATGATGTTGTGTTTCAGGGCTACCAGAGACCAAGTCACTACATCGCTACTCAAGGTGAAATACCTAAATATAAATTCTGCAGTGAACAATTTTCTTCACACATAGCCATCAAACTAAATGCTGACTATATTTTATGTGTAGGTCCCGTTCATGAAACAGTGTATGACTTCTGGAGGATGGTGTGGCAGGAACAGTCAGCCTGCATCGTCATGGTAACCAATCTGGTGGAGGTCGGAAGGGTGAGTTTCTCGTTTCTCTCTTCTCCACTCTGCTGTGCAGTTCAGCTAATTGATCGAAAAACTAATGTCAGCTTTGATTTTTATTAGGTCAAGTGCTATAAGTATTGGCCAGATGATGCAGAAGTGTATGGAGACTTTAAGGTGACATTTGTGGAAGTTGAACCTCTTGCTGAATATGTGGTTCGCACATTCACACTGGAGAGAGTAAGTTTTACAAAATATCTCTGTGTTTGTGTTTGAGATGTTGTCTTAAACATATGGAATTTCATTTCTGTTTCCTATTTGACATCACTTACAGTAGTTGTATTGCCTGTGATTAGCTTGACCAGTTGATAATGTGTTCCTGTGAATAAACCTTTAACTTGGAAAACATTCAGTGAGCTGTAACCTACATACTATGGATCTTTTGTGTTTTGCTCAGCGTGGGTTCAACGAGGTGCGGGAAGTCAAGCAATTCCACTTCACAGGCTGGCCCGATCACGGAGTTCCATATCATGCTACGGGACTACTTTCCTTCATCCGCAGAGTTAAAATCTCCAATCCACCCTCTGCCGGTCCTATTGTGGTCCACTGCAGGTATAACATACTGAAGTACATGCTAACCTATACTGAATGCACTCTACCATATAAAATAATAATTACTAGCATACGTTTATGTGACAGATCGTCTACTTTATAGAAATTATTTTTCCTCTGTCTTTGCAGTGCCGGAGCAGGGCGCACAGGCTGTTTCATAGTCATTGACATCATGTTGGACATGGCGGAGCGAGAAGGGGTGGTCGACATCTACAACTGTGTGAAGGCTCTTCGCTCAAGGAGGATCAACATGGTACAGACTGAGGTGACTGCATTACCCATCCTCCATCTGCATCCACATCGTAGAATATATTCAGTAAACCGTCACTGTAAGACTCAGCCATGAGCATGGTGCAGGCTGAAGTGATTACGTAGAGCCATCTATCTGTCACCCATTCATAAATCCCACTAGAAATACTGTGTAATGTAGTATAGAAGTATATTGATGTGTTTCTTAGTGAAGATTTCTATTATTGTGGCCAGGTTAAGGGTTAGAATCCATCTTAATTCATCAAGTAACTTTGTCAAGGATGTGAAAATATCTCACTTTGGCGCCATCCAGTGACCTGATCAAGAATTACGCAGTGACTTGAGTGAAGCACCTCCGTCCATTATGTATTTTCTGTGTGTGCAAAGAAAGGGGCAAATAGTTGCATTATTTAAATAAGGTCACAAACCTTGCGGAGTCACCTTTAGGGCCAAGTGATCTTAATTACATTTTTACATTATCAATGCTAAAACACTGAACAGTAAATTGTGCAAACTGTTGATCTGCAGCAGTGTTATAGTATAGACACAGTTTAAAGTTTAACAAAGCACATTCACATCTGAGCAGTCATTTCAAAAGATTCAAAAACAAATTCCTGTACAGACGGACTCAGAAGTGGAGTAAATCAAACCTTCTCATCTCATCTCATGTCATTCATAGCTCCACCTTCCATCAGTCTTCACTCTGCATGCTCATTATCATTGTGTATCACAGCTGTTTGGGTTATCCACATGACAAGTTCTGTGCCTTTTTATTGCTAATCAGTATCTTTATTAATAGGTAAATTGTTTGTGTGTGTGTGGGTATGATAATATGTCTTGAATTATATGTCTCCAGGAGCAGTATATATTCATCCATGATGCCATACTAGAGGCTTGTCTATGTGGAGAAACAGCCATACCAGTCTGCGAATTCAAAGCAGCCTATTACGAGCTGATTCGTATCGACTCCCAGACCAACTCGTCACATCTGAAGGATGAGTTCCAGGTAATTAAAACATGCATCTTTAGTCCTTATAGTGAAACAGATCTAGACTGTGACAATCAATCATTCACATTTAGGTGAATGACTGAACAAACCTGTGCTCAACAGCCTAACATGTTATGGACACCAATTTCTTAGGCATCATGTTAGGATACTTTCTCATCTTCTTGGGAACTCCCTTTGAGTCCCAACTTTGTATGTGAAGGTTTATACTGTTGTCTCTGTGCTAACTAATTATATCCCTCTATTTGTCCAGACGTTAAACTCAGTGACCCCACAGCCTCAGCCTGAAGACTGCAGCATTGCATTGTTGCCTAGAAACCAAGATAAGAACCGCTTCATGGATGGCCTTCCTCCAGATAGATGCCTGCCCTTCCTCATTACGATAGACGGAGAAAGCAGCAACTACATCAATGCTGCTCTGATGGATGTAAGTCAATATCACACTCCCATACACATACAGTGAGGTTGTGTTATTTTCAACACATCATTAATGAGTAGTTTGGGACATTTCACACTGTGTGTGCTCTGAAATAGCATTTTAGCCTAGCTGATGTGTTGCTTTTAACACAATTTGAGCCCACACAACATGAAAAGATAATAAAAAAGACAAATAATGTTGGTTGTCCCAAACTGCAGTCACACATTTGTTGAAAATGATACAGATATTTAGGAGGCTATACACACGTAATGGTGAAGAAAACACATAGACATGCAAACAGTGTTGCACATATGTCGATTCAGACAACACTCACACACACAGACTACCCTTCCTTGTTTGTGTGATGCTGTGTTTGTGGTTTTAGCAGCAGAAGGCTAGAGACAAATCCAGGTTCTGAAAAGACCACTAGCTTCTCTGGCCACCACCTAAACATTACTTCTATTGGCAACAGCTGACTTTATGCCAGCGTGTTGCCCGCTTGATAAAAAGGTGTAAAATTAAGGGAAGATAGAAATATCTGGTGATCAGTCAAAGTTAAACGTTAAGGTTTAGTTGCGATTCTGTGTTAATAAGAACTATAGATTTTAGAGGGAGGACGGTGTAGTAAAGGGTGGGTAAAGATACACATTGATATTAATGTAATGGTTGATACACAAAGTGTAATACATGCATGGTGTGGAAAGAAACCTGGCTTCACTCCAACAGCGGTTGTTGGAGAACAAAAGTCCAGTTTTTCAAATTCCTCTTTAAAGTTTAGTTAAGTTAAACTTACCTTTGGCCTCTCTCTAATCAAGCTGTCAGAAGAGTTCCAGGTAATGGGATTTCCGATTTCTAATACTGGATTTGTTTCATGGCTTCAGTGTCATTCTGCCATCAGGTTCATGTTTAGCAAAACCATTTGCACCCTAGATCCTAAACCTGATCTCGACCCTCACCTTAGACTCTGCTCATGTTTACACTGCCTCAGTCAGCGAAGTCATTCACGCCCATGCCACATATTTGGCTGCACATGTTCATTCAGGATGAGCAAGGCTCAGTTAACTTTGAGTTCAGTCACTTCTTTAAGTCCCATGACTCCTTTAGGGGGTTTATCTTTTATTTGGACCTGACAAACATGGTCCAAATAACGTGGTCTAGTCATTCTAGACTTTTTTCTTCAGCTTTGACTGAACATGAAGATAACTGACTGTAGATGTACTATATATTCAGTGTATTTGTTTATGTAATGCATGCTCCCACCCTCCCACTGCATGACCAAGTATCAAATGATGTATCATATCCCGAAATCTGTTTCACTCTGCTCCGTTGTTTGTGTTTTCAAGTGTGTTTATATGAAACATACAGATTTTTAAAGGTTTAAAGTACCTTTTGTGCAACAAACATGACGTCTGTGTTGATGAAAAACCTGATATTGGTTTTGTTGTGTCTTCTCCTCTGCAGAGCTACAGGCAGCCTGCTGCATTCATTGTTACCCAGCATCCACTGCCTAACACAGTCAAAGACTTTTGGCGTCTGGTTTATGACTATGGTTGTACCAGTCTGGTTATGCTGAACGAGATTGACTTGGCTCAGGTAACTGCAGTGTCTCATTATGATATGTTGATAATGTCATAAAACAAAGATTAGTTGTTGTTTCGCTTAGTTTCAGAGAAGCTGATATTTTGCTAATGTAAAGGTCTCAGTATAATGTCTGTTTAATTCATACTGTGAACCATTTGTCCTGAGTCCTGATATAAACACTGTCAAATATCCACAGCTCCAATGTTAATGTACTTGAATATAGACAACATAAATGTTAAAATAATGACATGCTCTTTTCATGTATTGTATCTAAATGCTGCATCCTTTTCTACTCAGGGCTGTCCTCAGTATTGGCCAGAAGAGGGCATGCTGCGTTACGGGCCGGTCCAGGTGGAATGTATGTCCTGCTCGATGGACTGTGATGTTATCAGTAGACTCTTCAGGGTCTGCAATCTCACCAGGGTTAGTACTCAGATTTCTGTTATCTTATTGTTTCTCTGGTTTTCTAGTTCAATCCATTAACACTTCCTCCAAATGTATGTGTGTCATTTGATCTTTCAGCCTCAGGAAGGCTACCTGATGGTCCGTCAGTTCCAGTACCTGGGTTGGGCAGGACACAGGGAAGTCCCCGCCTCCAAACGCTCCTTCCTCAAACTGATCCTGCAGGTTGACCAGTGGCAGCGCGAGGGGGAAGAAGGAGAGGGGAGAACCATTGTGCACTGCCTGTGAGTACACAGCATGCTTCTTTCATCTCTATGGGTTTATCTCTGTAAGGTGAAAAAGAGCTGTCTGTTACTCAGTGGAAAAATAAAATCACTCAACATGTTCCAGTAGTGGTCTAATAAATACTTGAGGAATGGTAGTTAGTCTTCATATCTTTGCCCCATTTAGTGGTTTTAAAAACTGTGAATGACTTCCCTCACAGTGACTCTCAGAATTTAATGACAACCTGGACGGTTTGTCAACAATATCAGAGGGGTCAAAACTGCAGATGAAATATCAATTTCAGCATTTTGTCTCATTTCTCTGTTAATATTTTGTGTCTCGGTCCCAATACAGAAACGGAGGTGGGCGTAGTGGAGTGTTCTGTGCCAGCAGCATTGTCTGTGAGATGGCCAAAAGACAGAGTGTGGTCGATGTCTTCCACGCAGTAAAGACCTTGAGGAACAGCAAACCTAACATGGTGGATACTCCGGTGGGTTAGAGACAAGCAATAATCACATGTTGGTTTTGGTTTATTGACGACATTTAGCCATTGGAGATTAAATGTGGTCAATGCGTTTGTGTCTGCAGGAGCAGTATCGGTTCTGCTACGACCTGGCGCTGGAGTTCATCGAGTCCTCCTAAACAGACGAAGGAGAGACGAGGAGAAGGAGGTGAAGAAGAGAGGAGAACATCGTTCCACATCCCATCGAGTGTTTGCTTTCGCTTGGTCCTGACTCCCCTCTGTGCTGGCCGTTCTGTAGCATCCATCCATCCAGCATCCCTACAAGTGGCACATGGGAAATTGGCTCCTGTTGTGTTGTTAAACAAAGGGAAAATGTTCAGACTGTTAACAGAAGGAACTGTTGGGAGTACGACAGAAGAATAGATGTTACTCCTTTTATTCCTTTACGCTTACTGTACAGCTTTTTGAGTGGGCCCAGTGTACGTATGATTCGGGCTCCGTTTAAATGTTAAGCCTCTCACCACTCTCCCGTGGACTCGACGCACCGTGCTGTCTCATCTGCAGTACTCCATGTGCACTGTAGATGTCTCCCCTCCTTTTGGCAAGCTGCAACCACAGCTTTTGAACAACTGCAAGTTAAAGTTTCCAGCGGCCCCCACTTTCCTGCTCTCATTTGAATATCAGAGTATCTTAACAGCGTTGGACTTCTATCTCATCATGGTGATGTTTGAGTATTTGCAGCCTGTACTTTTGTACAAAAACAAGAAACTTAAAAGTCACATCCTGGCCAAACTCTGTGAATGCTTCACTTTTATAATCCATACGTCGGCAGCCACATCTTCATATTTTCCTGGTTGTGTCAGTGAAGTCTGAATCAGAACATTATTAAGTATTTGAATAGTTAATGGCCACTTTGAACCCATTTTACTTTGGTTACGAAACCGTCAGATGCCAGATCAAAGACATAAAATAACCTACTGTCGGTATAAGTTGCTTAATAGATAAAGTAGTGTCTTAGAAGCAGGAATGACAATGAAACAGAAAGTTTACATTAAGTCAAGTATTAGGCTTTTCGCTTTTTTTATTATTATTATTTTCTTTTTTTTGTGTGGCGATTTGAAGATGTGTAGGATTTTTGCTGAAATGTATTATTGTTTATGTTTTCGGCTTTCTTTTGTAGCATCACTTACTGATTTACTGGAAGTTATGAAGTCCGCTTTGTACTGCAAATTGTAAAAAAAATATATATATATATCACACACACACACACACTTTTGAACACTTAACGATTTTGTCGAACCATGTGATATTTGCTTAATCATGTTAGTTTCAGGGCTGGGCCCAATGCACTTTCAATTCAGCCAGTTCATAAATGGGATATTTTATCAAATTTTAAATGTAAACAGATTTGGGGTTAGGAGGAAATCTGTTGAGCCTAAGACGAGACTGAGAATTTTTTCATGGACAGGTGAGTTAGGATTTCTGGTTTGAGTGGAATTGGAAGTGAACTGACCCCAGGCTTTGTTTGTTTTGTGCACTGGTGGCCAACACACTTTTCTCTTTGTGTTTATTTCGTAGCTGATGTTTATTCATAAGCCAAAGACTTTGTGTAAATATGTCTATATGGAGAAAGCACATTGTTTGTATTTATTGTTTACTGGCATTGCTTGTAAGAACAATCATCCTTCATTCCATGTTTACTCTACCACCAGCGTTTCTTAAACTGAGGATGCAAAATGGGCCGCAAGTCTGTTTCCTCGGGAGCCTGGAGAGAGTCAGTACGATTTAATGAGCCCGTAACGGGTCCCGAGGTAAGAGAGCGCGTCCGCTCAAGTTGGATCCTTGAAGAAAAGTTTAGGAACCCGTGATTGAAGCTGTATATTAAACGCATTAGAAGTAGTTTTTCAGTATTTAGATGGATTCCGTATTATCGTCTTGTTTTCACTTAATGAATCTCTGTGATGTTATCGTGGTTTATTTGTGTAAAAGCCCATCGCTCTGTTTGTGGTCAGTAGAACATCAGAGTGTTCGGATAATAGCTCCTATCCCTCCGAACGTCTTAGTCGGGATAAGCTGTTTATCTTCATCCTCATATCCTGCTCACCATTATTTCCGTGAACACACACTGGCTGGGTGATGCAAACAGGCTTAGTGAGTGAAACATGCAGGACTGTGAAACAAAAAAAAACATTTATTGTGCCTAATCATTTGAATTTCCTCATTGATATAACTCAACATCTTAGATGTGCAACCAGGGCTTTGTTGAATGCGTTCGAAACCCGTTTGAACCATGATAAAGAATTTTATTCATGAGAATGCTTCGTGAGGGTTTACAGGCTCAACGAATACCTGATGTGTTTCTGTGCACACACTGATTCAGAAAAAAAAACTTTTATTGTAAATAAAATGTTGTATGTTCCACTTTGTTGGAACGAGAGAAGCCCTGCTCTAAAGGATGTTATTGTAAATAGACTTTCATGAGTACTGTAAAGGCTGAACTGAAGTGCTGTAGATGATGGATCCAACTGAGATATAAAGTCACAGCTTGTACTCTTGGACAATGCAACTTCAAATATTTACAAATATCGTTTAAAAACCCTAGTTTTCACTGAATACAGAGCTTTATTGTGTTGGTGGAGCAGATTTCTGGTCTGGCCCAAAGAAGGAGAGAAAAACCAGAGGCCATAGCAGCATGTTAATGATGGGGTTCTCCAGCTGGACTAAACTCACGAGAGAGAAAAGTGAAGAAGTCAATGACAAGTGTTAACACTATAGGTGTGAGGGGAAACCTGAAGAGCAAATCCGGTTAGGATCCCTCCCATAAATCCTCTTAATAAGTCAGAAGCAACGGCCTTGAAGAATAGAGAATGAAGCTGGTGTCTGGATGAGCGGCCAGCCTGAGTACAGAATTGATATTCATGGTTCATAATTATTCTTGTCTGTAATGTTTGGCTTCTTTGCTGTAATAAAGACCACTTCTTTAATTAAAACTGTTCACTGCGAGTGTTCTGTTTCTCGTTCACAATTACAATGATGGGAAGTGAAAAGGGCACGGACCTCGCCGAGATCTTCAACCTCACAGTTCGGATCCAACAACCCGCAGATGTTAACAAGATTACGCCCACCGTCAGCCGCTGTAGTGTGTGGCGGTGTCCTACCAAAATTTCAATAAAGTATGTTATTAATATCAGAAAACAGTAAAAATGTGCTCCTTAAAAGGCCATCTCTGCCCTCAGATCATTTTAATTATAATCTATAAATTGCCCTTTTCTTCAGACAGTGGGAAGATGTAGAGGCTGGTGGATTGACAGCTGACCTCCGTCATCCAACCTGAACTGAGGTGTAATGAGCCAGAATAATAATTCAAAACACCTGGACACGAAGAAATTCAGCACCAGTGTTTAGAAATGCAGCATGTTTAAGCTTCTAGTCCTCAACAGCTGCAGCAGCAGCTCTGGCAAATGAGAGATTAAATGACTAAGACGAAGGCTGAAGTTGCAGCAGCAGAGTTCTGCTGCCCTGTAATATTAGCTTGTATTAATTGCACCTGTGCTTTCCCTGTTACTACATGTTACACAATCAGCCATGAAGCCAAACGATTGCCCAGACTGTTACATCAGTGTAACTAGAAACACCTGGTCTCAGTGCCCCACTGGGACATTTGCAAATGACATCACACAACAAGACGTAAAGACTGTGAAAGGTTTTGCACTGAAACTGCAGGAATAAAATTCAGTTTTAAGGTAAGACAGCTCAGTCTTAGTGTGCAGGGAGACAAGAGTTTCATTATGTTGTTGCTGATCAATCTGAGTCAATACTTTATTGACATTTTGTCAGGAGTGAAGCTCTGCCTGTGTTTTTGCATTAATGTAGTTCCTGGTCCATTTTGAGTAAAGAAAGGTTTTCATACATGCTGTTGTACATTTTACAAATGCAATAATTAGTGCACTCGCTGCAGGAGGAAAACAGTAGTTTTTTACGTCATGTTGATCGTATGAAGGGGCTCTGTGTTCATATAAACTTGGTGTTGTGGTTAAATGTGGCTAAAAGTGGTTTGTCATGCGACAAGGTGAGTGCCACATACAGTCCAGAGACCTGCAGGAACAGACAAGAGTCTGTTTCAGTTCATGTGTTTACTTGCTCACAATTCAATGAATCAAGTGTTGTAACTCTATTATTAACTAATTAGAAATATAATTAATTTAAATCACGACAGATGTAACTAAGAGCCAGTTGTTGTCAGGCACTTCATTTGGCGTGCCCCTAAGCGAGCCTTTGAGCTAAAATCCCACACAACTTCAATGCAGAGCTCTTCTCTGAGTTCCCAAACCACATAAAGAAAAACCAATGAGCTATGCTGCTTTCTTCAAAAAGGTTTAATTTGCATAATTATTTACAACAGATGGTAGATAGCAGTACTTAGAAGAGGCAAAATATACCGAAGCACAATGATAAAGCAGGGAAATTAATAAAATGATAAAAACTGTTTCAAAACCTTGCATTTAGAAAAGAAAGTTTACAATTCATTTATAGATGAAATGAAATATTCCGCTTAAATAAATTTTATTAACACAAACTGATCTGTAGAATGCCTCTAATACTAAACAGCAATGAAACACTAAATAATACATTCATTTTCACAATCCTGCATGCTATCTGGAGATCTTAGAAAATAACCTCGACAAAGGAACATTAAACAACAAAAACATGAGAGCAGAAAATAGTTCAATTTAAATTAGGTATATATTATATATTTATATATGTATATTTCTGTACAAATACTGAATATTTGGCATAATATTTATCCTCATTATTGATATATCTAACAATTCAAAATAGTTTTTAGCTAGCCATAAACCTTTTTTATGCTATCAAATTTTCCTCACGACACGTTCCAAAACCCATAAGAGGCCTTTTGGTATTACTACCTACAGCCACAACATGTTTTGTGACTGCTCTCTCCCCTCATAAAACTCTGAAACATAAAACAACACAAACATTTCTCCGTCCAGTTATACGGTAGCACACAGTTAAAAAAAATGAAACTGTGACAACATGTGTCTGTATAGTCTGGTTGAAATGTGATCATCTAGTTATTGGCGCAGAGGCAATGGTGCAAAATATTCTGCCTTCTTTTGTTGTTTATGACAACATGATAAATAACAAATGACAATAGTGTAAGTTTACGACTCAAAGAAATCAAGAAAGAGAAAATGTCATGTCTACATTGCCTTTAAAAGATAAAATTTTTATCATGACCCAAAGCAAAATGTTGACATTTGGGAAAATGATATATATTCGCTTTGTTGGAGAAACCACTCTCATGTCTGTAAGACAAACATTAAGTTACGCTGTCAGCTCAGCATAAAGACCAGAGACAAGCAGCACGGTTCTTTCCAAAGGTAACAAATATCAGTTTACCAGCATCTCTCAAATTAACATGTTACTGTATTTCTGATTTATTGTTTGTATTCTTTGTGGTTTTGTGCTGGTCTCTGTCTTCAGTGTATGTGGGGAACGAGCTGTGACACTTCCCAGTACTCCACATAAAATTGTGTTGATTAGTTGATGAGTAGTTCTGACAACAGACGGGGGGATCGGTCTCGAACTGCATTAGTTAATAGTGGTTAATAATAACATCCTAAGTATCTGTGAAAAGGAATAAATAATACTTTCTTCATACGTTGTCCCCTGTTAACACCTGACTAACTAGAGTAACAACTCCTTAATTACTTGTTTATTAATCATTAGTTTTCATTTTTTTAGTGTAACTCTTAAAGACTTCTCACTTTCCTAGTGGTTATTCAAAAAACAGCAAGTAATAATTAGCTGCTCATAACCTAACGAGGGACTACGCTATTTTCTTGAGGATAAACTAAAAGGGTTTAGCTAATGTGTAATTAAAGATTAGTTACTATAGTTTATCAGTTCACCAGGAACAACTTATTTTCTGGTGAGCTACTCGTAAAATGAGACTCAGACCTTTATCCCCCACCTCGATCACAGCTCCCCATGTTTACTGTGCAGGTTTTGTTACCTCTAGACAGAGCCAAGCTCGACTTTCCCCCATTTTCAGTCTCTGTGCAACTGAACCTAACCCTCTCAAAAGAAGCAAATATCCCAATTACTCAAAATGTCAAAAAAATCTTTAAGCCGCCAACAACAACCCAAAACAGTACTGGAGCAGCCCTCACGTTTATGAGAAGTCTAAAGATCAAGATGAAAAGCCAACCTAAATCTTTACATCATGCTTATTGCTTGAGGAGTACATACACTCTCTTAGAGCCCAGTATTAATGCAAGCATAGTGTGAGACAGACAACACCCTGGTCTATGTCATCAAAAGTCACATGATTTATAAGAAGAGAGAGCAAGCAATAGAAAGACATCTTTGCAGTGCAAATGTATCTGAAACAAGGAGAAAAGCTTTCAATGAAAATTTCATGGAGTCTCACTTGAACAGAATGTAAAGAGCTTCTGAGAATATGTAGCCTACACGGGGAACTCGAGTGTGTTTGTATGTTTGATGCTTTTGGTGTGTGCTGATTGTCAGAAGAAATAATAATAAAAAAGCAATATCAGGAAAAAGGAGAGAAGGTGGTAGATTCAGCACCTATAGAGACTCCTCTGAGGTCTTTTCTTTAGCTTTAGCTATTGAGCAACTCGAGTCTACATTACGTTTCTGTAAAAAGCAGATGTGATCTAAAAAGAGAAGCATGATCCTGGCAAAAAAATTCAACACATTCATGTGAAGTGTTCATGTTTTTTTTTTTTTGTTTTTTTTACACTACGCATCTGGATGATGGATGGATTAACTCTCTAGGATTTAGTACTGGATAACAATCGCAGCACATGTTTTTGCTCCTTCAGGGTAAAGCACGATGAGCGTGATGAGTTCAGTGCTCTGTATATGAAAGATGAGCCTGCAGGCTCTGCAGCCCCATAGAGGTACTGCTGCATAGTACACAGGCATGACAAGTGTTCCTGCGGAGATTACAACTTCTCCTATTGTACCATGTTTGCTTGAACTCTTAACTGTGAGGTAAATAGCTGTATGTGAGCCTGCCTGTCATTGTATGAAAACACTATTGCACTTTTTGGCTGGTCAAGTTTAGTCAGTCTCCAGATTCTGTAGGTGTAGATGACAAAAAAAAAAAAAACATTGCAAGATTACAATATCACAGCTTGGAGGAAAAATAGATAAAGACCTTTAAATCTTTTATGATTTGCTGGAATGGGAGTGACGTGCACTCTGAGATGTTGTGTTTACACTGTCATATCCACTAATTTGTGATGCATACAGTAAACTGAGCTGCATCTTGGTGTTACTGTGAGTCATAACAGAGGCATCGATGTTACCAGAGGAAAACAACTGTTACCAAATCCTCCTGATATCTTCCAGACTGTTTTGTGCTAAAGTTTATTACAGTAATACATTTGAATTATGAAATCAAATGTAAATTAAATACCTATTACCCGCTGTCTAAAACAAGCCCAGTTTCCAGCCCTTTGTAGTGGTAATAGTATTATGGATAAACTTCCACTCTAGTCCTTTCACATATCTCAACCCAAAATATTCACTCACGGAGTCCTGTGAGACTCAAACTGTAAGGCACCTGAGGATTTGTCACGTACATAGTTGCCAAACTCCTAAGCCCCTCAGAGCATGGTGGGATAAGAAGAGACACAGACACAAAAAGGAAAAGTATTTAGTATTTTGTCAGAGATGCCGTGCTAGTGGTGGATAACTGGATAGAATAACAGGAAGATGGTGTAAATGGATGAATGTAGAATAGCCCCACATGATACCACGAGACACATATTTCTTATTATCTATAATCCTGATGTCAACATGTCGCACAGGCTATAATAGTGTATTCAGCAGCTGGTGTCCCTGTGATTTTTGAGGACATCTTTATGTCAGATATCAGCCTTACTGAAGTGACATCATTTACTTTTTCCAGCAAGTGACTGAGGTTGTTGGTCTCGGTCCAGTCAGTTCACCAATAAACCAATAAAAACTAATTTATGGGTTTTGTAAACCTGATTACTTATTACCTCTTTGACTTTATAGATTTAATTCATGCCCACTCGCCCGAACATAAAATTGAATCAATTGACCTGCAAGGAAATTCTTGAAGCGTCAAAACAACAAAAAGCTCTGTTCGAATAGGTAATATTTTTAATATAAGTCTGGCCTGATGAAAGTGAATACCAGATCATCAAGTACTACACAAGATGGAATCACAGTATGCAGTCTAAGGGAAGTAGACTTGATTTGCATGACTTTCAGTCAGGTGGAAGAGCAACTGGATTGTTAAAGGAGCCCATCAACTGTTGGAATTCAGAGAAGCTGTGTTTAGTGAACAGTCTTCTCCCTCAGGCCAAAAGATGAGTGAAAATGCTCCTAATAATAGACTTGATAGACCAAAATGAAGATGGCACAAAGAAAGCCAACAAAACGATGTGTTCTTGTCTATTAAAACAGCAACACATGTGTTAAAGAGTAAGAGCCAAAATCTGAAGCACTTCAGATAAAAACTGACATAATATCTATCATAGTGCGCTGTAGGATATTCTGTTTATGTTTAATGATGCTATTAACAATGTTTAGCTAGAGTTTCTCATCAGGTACCTGTCAGCTTTTCACAGTAAAAAACGCTGTATGGAAAGGAGATTCCTCCTAAATCCAAAAAATGCAATTAGACGAATGAACAGGTTACTCTTTGTTGTAATTGTAAGTGTTGTGGAAAAAAAACAAGTGGGACTTTTAGACTTTAGGGGGTCCAATTATGACTGGAGGAATAGAATAACCAACACACTAACCAGATATAGCACACTGACTCTGGACTGGCATGTTTGGGGCATTTCTCTTTAAAACCTTTTAAAGAAAAGAAATACACTGCACAATTATGGAAAGTGACATTGTGTATTTATGTGAATTAAAGTAATGGACTTAGATGAAGCCCTTGTTATGTTATAAGTCTCTTATTCTCTAGCAGACTCAAGTGCAGTACTATTTCACACCAACCCATACGTGTCTAACTCATGCTGGGATAAAGAAATACTTTAAAGTAAGACATTTAAATAAATTTCAATTGACATTGGTGTCGCTGGTTCAGAAAATATAAATGGAACTGGTTGAACAATCTAACTACAACATGCATAAAAGCCTGAATGAAGCAGGAAATGTAGGTCATTGCCAATTTCCTCCTGTACTTCTGTATTTGAATTGTAGCGTACGAGGACTAACAATATAACTTGGCTGGGACTGTCCACCGCTTTGTTCTAGTCCTTTTATGTTTTTTGGACTAATCTTAGTTTAACACTACATACTGTACAGGCTACTGACAAAACTTGTTAAAACAAATTTAATCTTATAAATTGAATCAAAAAATGTTTTTAATTAAATTAAAAAGTAAAATAAAAAGTTAAAGTTTGAGAGTGAAGTCTCTCCTGCCCAATTAAGTTGGATTTTCTGCATCTGCTCATGTTATTTATTTTTTTTTTTTGCATTATTAGGGGCTCTACATTCATGAGTATTTTAATTAAGGCCATCTGATAAGGTAAGGGGTTCAGCTGTAGCACTGATGTGAACATCGCGTAGTAAAATACACCCAGTGTTGGTCAGACAAATGCGCGCCTCCGTGCAAGCGATAAACAAAACAAACTCGTCTTATTCGCTCCCACCAAGCACGTCTCACTGCCTCACAAAGGTATTTACATTACACAGACTGCTCTCCCCTACTGAGTGCTGCTTTAATTACAGTTAAATGGGAAACATTTAACACTGTAGTGCAGCATAATTCCAGTGGCCCTATTGGAACATTAGTTTTATTTTGGTGGGGTTAAATTGGCAAATGAGGATGAATGTATGCATGTATTGCAAATGTCAGGGAGTCTTTGTCGGCGTAGTATAAAATATGAACAGGTACAGTGATGTACTTTCAGCTAGCGATAGCTGTATGCCCGTGGCTCAGGGTGGGCATATTACATTTTACTTTAAGGTTGGTGGAATGTCAAAGCCTATAATCTCTCCTGTCTGATAAATAAATATCCCTGACCTCTTTGGATGTTAGAAAGGAAGTTAAACCGTTAAACCTTCTCCTCATTTTCACCACTGAGGCATTGCAAAGATGATCTTTTCTACAGTCACAATCTACCACAAGTCATTGGAGAGATAACGGGCACCATATTAATAAATCTCTGTTTAAAAAGTCCTTGAGTGTGTGTGTGCGTGCACATAGGACTGGGTAAAGGACAACAGTTTTAGAGTAAAAAGCAGCACCATTTACTATAGTAACTGAATATTGTTAAAGTGTCATTTGCACCTGTCTTTCCTAGACTACATGAGCAGATCAAAATAACAACACAAGTGTTTCCGTTATGTGCCACTTGGAACAAAAGGTTGGATGCAGTGTGTCATGAGAAATGGTTTCAGTTACCTAATAAACACCCATTTAATCTGCAGGACAAATGCACTGTCAAATCAACCCACAACTGCTTTAACTATAAACACTAAATGTATACTGTAGATTGTGATGTTGGTCATATCATATATACTGTAAGTGTAATTAAAAGAGTTAGAATCACAATATTGTAATTACGAGAGGCCTGAATGGCATCAAAAAGAATTGAAAACAACACAAGGTGCAGTTTAAATGATCTATAGAGTAACACGAAATTCTGTAGTAAATTTTCAATATATCTGTTCTTGCAATTCAACTGCAACAATATCACATGAGCTTCATAAACTACATTTCCCTTGGAAATACAAACATGAATATTGTAAGGTGCAAAACGCATTGTTTGATAGAGTCACCTCTTCCAGGCTGCGCAAAACTGTCTTTTGTTAATAATTCATATTTGTTCTGCAATGGAAATGCATCCAGCAGCAAATAGCATCCATTTCGTTAAAAATATTGAGTCCTAAGAGAGGATGGTGTTACATGAATGAAAATGAATTAATGTGGAAATTATGGTCTAGAAGTTTAGCCTTAATTTCAGGTCTCATTCAGCAACACTGGTCAGCAGCTGCAGCATACCTGGTTAAAGATGGACAGATGATAGAAATATTGGAAACGTAAATAATATTGAGTGCAGTTGTGCAGCACCTCAGATACCCTGTCAAACATTTATTTTCTCCCCTTCTGTACAGACTTTATAACCACAAACGTAGCAGCAAATTGAGGAAAAAAACAGGTTTTACCCACTTTCATAGAAAAGATTGGGCATAAGTTTTGACAAATTCTATATCTATTCTTTTCTGCAGTTTTTCAATTTTCTACATATTTTTAAAAGCTTCTCCATTTTTGTGAGCTGCATCATTGTGGGAAATGTCAATCTGCTGCAACTGTTCTTTTGCACAGCGTGCATTTAGCCCAAGACCATTGTTGCTGGTGAGAGAAAAGTTGCACTTTGTGTCTCCCTTTGAATGTTGAAAGTATAGCACTACTCTTAGTCACAGTGGGGAAATGGCAAGATGGAGTTTTGACAATAATGGAAGTGATGGAAAAAACACTAAATTATTTTTATGTAGTTAAAATTAATACCTGAAATGTGTATTTTGGGGTATAGCAGCTCATCCTCATAGTGCAGAACCTGTGGCAAAAAAAGTCCCTCATGGGCTACACTAGGCAACTTCACATGTGGGCAGCTAAATGTTTTCTGGCCTTAAATAACTATAAATGATCTCAATGAGCTCATTAGACAACACTCATGCTTATTCTTTTAACAAAGAATACCAGAGGGAAAAATGTCTGTCTGTGTTTTGGAGCCACTTTGAGTGATAACCAGACAGTCTGATTATCACTTTCTGTGGGAGGAGTATAAGTAATATGTAAAACTGGATTCTCACTCAGAGAAGTGACATTCTTCCCTATGGCAGTGCCACAGTGTTGTTTAGGCTGATAAGCAGAATGTATTTTCCGTCGACATGTTTGCCTAGTGTAGCAGTGGGGACAACACAGAGAATGGCAACTGATGACGATAAAGTGGACGAGCGTATGATGACAGCAGAAGGAGGCTGGATGTGATGCTGTGAGCTGGTGTTGGGTGGAGGTGGACAAGAGGAGCTGAGGGTGAATCAGTGGACCTCAAAGCCGTGTTTGGGCTTCAGGGATGTAGATCTCGATGCTGTCTGCCCTCTCTGTTGCTGAGTTCTGTCTGAAAGAAGCTGCTCGTTTGGCAGCCATGAGGCGTCTGCGGGCTTCCTGGCGCTGGCGGTCCTGAAGATCCAAAGAGCGCTCCCGCGTCACAGCGCCACGCCCCTTGGGTGGCCGCTTTGGCAGATGTGGTGGTGGCCACTTCCGCTCCTTGAGATATGGAATAACACTATTAAACAAGGCCAACAAATGTGTGGCTTGTTATTATAGAAACGTATCCTACAGACCAAACTGTTTAACAATAGAGAAACTGTACAGTATCTGAATCAATGGTCTAGAGCTCAAACAATGTTAGAATTGTCGATGTGAGCCAGATAATAAAATTAGAGACCAGTGTCTTTAAATCTCTTAATGAATTATGAACAGACTAGTCAATCTAATCAGTCATATTTAATAACTGCTTACTGCAAAGTAAAGTAAATTGTTAGAAGAAAACAGGAACATCATTTGAGAGAAATTGAGAAGAGCAATATTTTTTCATTCTAGAGATAATAAATTGATAATGTTATTTAGTTTGGTCGATGTATATTATCCTGTTATGAAATATTCAATGAAACTATGTATTCAGATCAGTAAAACAACTGGGGCAGCTAGTTTGAATACTCAGGAGGCGTTTTAACCACTATTTATTTGTGATCTCAATTCTTGCTATCCCCGAGACATGCTTCAGAAAGACGTTACATTAACAAAATCTGCCTGCTGTATTTCTATAGCTGTCTTCTTAAACAACTAGAAACACAGTTGTGAAATATGTAGATAGGACATTACCTTTACAAAACCTGTTTGGAAATTACATTCAATGCACATTTAAAGGCTTTGAAACTTTCACCACGGGCACACTAATATACAAAAACCTCTGAATGCAAGAAATGTTTTTTGCATTGTTAGAAAATTGCATTAGTGTAAAACTGTGCCTGCCTTGAAGGAACGAAGCCCAAAACAGCATCTGTGTCACTGTTGGGCCTCAGTTTCATAGAGCTTGTAATGTGCCTGTTAACTGCTGGAGGTAAATAACTCTCTTACTGTACTGTAGCAGAGAGATAATTATCAAAGTGTCCTGAAGTGTCTTGTCTATGTCTAATACCACATTACGTTCTAGATGTGCTTCTTACAAATACAGTTTCCTCGCACATTCTAGCGCACAATGTTTTTTTTTTCATGCAGTATTTTGTTTGACATTGGGAAATCTGAAAATCATATTGCTTGAGAGCTAAGACAGGTGACAAGCTGCTATGAATGACCACATAAAGCACAGTTTCCAGTATGTTTCAGTGATTATATTGGACACACAACTTATTTCTGCAGTGTTATGATAAGAATGATTAAGCCCCTGCTGGTCACAAGACTAAACAGGAACTCAAATGTTGTTAGTGTAGTTTCCTCCAAAGCTGAGCGAGTTCATCTGAGCTACCAGTTTTACCTTCTTCTCTGGGCTCTCCACCAGCTGCCATTGGTTGCTCTTGATCTGCTGCAGCTCATCAAACTTGGCAGTGACGTCATCAATGGAAAGCTGCAAGAGGTCCCAGAATCCAGCCAGGTCCTGAGATGTGGGTCTAGGCATGGCACTGGGGTCCTGAAGAGAGTATTTTTTCTTTGTTAATTTGTATTTAAGTGAACAGATTTTTCCATTTAATTTATGTGAGGTAAAGATTACATTAGGAATGCCTATAGTCCTCAGACTTTTAACACTATAGACCAATTCAGAATAAAACACAAAATGGAAAAAGAAAATATTTGCCTAAATTACTTTTATGTTCAACTTCATGCACAACTTTCAGAACATATGCCTACTTATGTCCACCTCACCATTCTCACCACAATGTGGCAGTGCAGCACTAAAACTGGTTCATAACTTCACAATGCTACAGTTAACTGACAGATCTTGGGAGCATGCTTAAACTGCCTTTACTGGCATCTTTTTTTACACACTTAGCCTTTTGTGTGCTGTAGCAGCAACAATGATTAATGAGGAAGAGACACTAGTGTTCATTAGCTCTATTTTTATATTCTGTATGTGTCCTCAATAGAATCAATTGGTGTTCCAACACTACGAGAAAAAATTCATTAAATTTCATAAAAATTTCAAAATTTCAAAATTATCCCTATTCTGTGAAATTTCAATGGCAAAAAGCTGGTGCTCACGTTTGCTGCGTTTCTGTGGCATATTGCTGTTCTTAATCACTACTCAGCAGCCTGATGTGTGAATTGCAAAGCATTACTCACACTTATACAGCTGCATACACCTAAAGAACTCAAACTAAGGAAAGGTCTAGCAAGTCGAACTTCAAAGCGTATCTAAAGCTTTTTTTATAGACTTATCGTGCAATTCCTTCTCTGTCCAGCAGTGAAACAGAGTTGTTCTCATTCAGACTTGTCTGGAAAGCTCAGGGCAATCTAAGGCTTGTCACTACCAATGTTAGACTTAATTCATCATCCCATTATCTATCAGGAGAGAGGGAGAGAGTGCAGCCTGAATCCATCCAGAGACAGCAGCACACTGAGTTGAGACACATGCACAGACACACAAAGAAAAACAACACAAGGCAGTGAGAGAGAAGGCAGATTTCAACCACCTCCACGTGGTTTTGCATTTCATTAAAAATGCTTTATAAAGGTGTGATTAAGTGCCTGCCTGCCTCTTTCACTGCCTTTCTCTCCTGTATCTGCAGAAACATTCCCACTTGTGGCACTAACATCTTCTAATATATGCTGACTCTGCAGATAGACAGCATTAGAGAAGGTATTGAGTTACCAGCTGACGTGACATGATGGCTAAACAGTGAGACGGTGTGGCAGTCCAATATTCAAACTCTGAGATCCCATTCAAACTGCTGCCTCTGTGCATTAATGGATGCCCTCAACACAAGCGCTGCTTCCTATTGGAATTCCCCTTTCGTTTACTGCAGGGTCAATAGAGGCGGAGGGACTGCTTTACTATTGATTTCTGTGGTCTATTTCTGGAAAGGCACACAAGTGCAGCATCAGGCCGAGCACCTTGCTCTGAGAATGAGAAAGCCATCAACAAGTTCACCCCTGATGTTTTGTGGGGTTTCTTGTTAAACATACAAATAGCATGTGGGGTGATACATTGTCATTGTTCACAAATGCATACGATACTCACCAAATTCTGCTGACATAGCCAGTAAAACTGCTGAAACTTTTGAGACATTAGTAGCTGAGCACTTCCCACTGCACTCCGAATTTTTCCTAGGACTGGTGGACATACACCAGCGTGGAGAGAAGGGGGAAAAGAGACAGATTTAGAGTTTTATCACTGACAGCTTGGCAAATGCCAACATGCTGAGCAATGTCTTTCATTCAGTCATTCACAAAGATCCAATCTGGTTACAAAATGTTTATCATGATTCAGTGTTTTCATAATCATCGTGACAGCTACTGTTGTGAATATTCACTTTAGCTATGCTGTCACGCATTCTTCGGAGAAGAATCGTAGAAGACATGTCATGAAAGCACTGATCTTAGACAACAAAAAGACGCTCTGATTTGAACAGAAAGTAGTTTCCCTCTGGACACTCACTTTCCTCTGTCAGGTCATGTTCCTCTGCCTCCCTCTCCATTTCTTTGCACCATCCCTCCAGCCGCTTGGTTTCATTATGAAGGAGCTGCATAAACCAGCTGCCATCCCTGCGAAGAGGCGACACACGGCCTGTTTCAGTGCTTTCCAGGCTGGGTTCGACCAGCCAGGGCTCAGGCTGTGGGCTGGGGGGCCCACTGGAAGGCCGGTAGTCCTCCCTGTAACTGAACAGTCCCTGTGTGCGCACTGTACGAATGGCCCCATACTGCGTGGGAGTACTGGGCTCAGAGTGGCGACCGAAGGCACCACCAAATTGCAGGCCCTTGTCCTCCATGGAGGGAAACCCCTCCAATTCCATGTCTGCTTGCACTGCAGTGGTCACACTGTTGGAGCGCTTGAACCGCCCATGCCTAACAGCAAAGAAATGCTACTTTAGAACAAATAAGAACTTGGAGTATGGATATTTTGCTCTATCTGTGCTACATACCGTTTTGTATCCTCCACTTGGATTCCTATTGAATGGAACTGAGGAAGGCCTTTAGTATCAGTCTCAGAGTCTGTCACAGTTTCCACCTGGTAAACACAGACAGCAGTGTATTTTCAAACAACACATGAATTAATTGAGACTGAATGACAATCCTTCCTGCTCAGAGGAAATGGAGCAGTAACACCAATAGCTAGTGTCGCTTTAAGAAAAAAGAACAGTCTGCGGGTAACAACCAGAGGCACTCGCCTTTAGAAGATGCAGTAGCTATCTAAGTTAGCTGGACTGTTTTTACACAATGCAGAGTGATTCTTGATTTGCAAAGTAGCTCTTTGTTCCGGTGTGGTCAGCAACATGATGGTGTGCAGCTCAGTCGGTAGTAAAACAGTATTCAACACTTAAATCACACAAATCACCAATTGGATGAAATAGAGGAAGGACATTATTATATTACTCTTCACTGCAGGTGCCTTTGAATAAGCCCACTTCAGGTAATTGCACATTCTGATATGTCTAAAAGGTCAACAAGACTCCAAAACCTTGTAGAGTACTTCACACAGATTGGTCCATTTGGGAATCCGTAAAATCACAAAAATTACTATAAATGACTAACTACTTTGCACACAATGTAGTTTTATTACTAGTGGACACACAGTAAGTCTTCTATAATAAAACTTAATCCTCTTGTCATTTGTTCAGCTATTTATTTGTATCTTAACAAGGTCATGATAACTATAATCACCCAATGTTATTTCAATGCTCTTCTTTAGTAAAATAAATTTAAATCTGCAGTACTGAGAGCCTGGAGATGTTTTCATTGGATTTCACTGGACATCTCTCATAAATAGTTAATATTATCAAATAAAGAAGAGAATTATCCTTTCAGCCAACACTTAACTAATGAGATTAGTGTAATGAGCATGAATGCTGGTTGGCGGGTGACACTGTTAGTTACCTGAATCCCAATAGAGGAACGTGGGGTTTTGAGGTACTCCTCAGCCTTGGACACCAACACTGCTTTGTCACATGTCTGGACAGAGGTCAAAGATGCATGTCTCTTGCCTGCTGCTGACTCCATGGCCATGGTCACAGCCTTGGTGCTGTCCAGGCTGTCCGTGGAACTGTAGATTGGACGTCCAAGGCTATCTGTGGTCCACAGACCACCCCGTAGATGCCTGCCCTCCTGGTAGGCATCTTGGGTGGACTCTGTACTGCTCTGGGCTGTCACAGAGATAAGAGGCTTGGTGGTGGTGCGCGGGGGCACAGGAGGTGGAGTCTTCTTGTAACTGGGAGGGTATGATACCACTGGATAGCACAAGCAGGATGAGAGGACGAAAACAACGCAAAACAAGGGTAGAAGAAAAAATAAAATGTGAGAATGAAAAATGTGGCCAGAAGCTGAGAAGGGCCAAAAGCTGCAGTACACCTGTGCCACACAGTGTGTGATAGAAGAGCGTCATAACATGATGAGAAATTAGGCATCAGTGCTGTTAAAGCAAAGGAAATGTCAGTAAGGTGAACAGAAAGAGCAGCTAAATAATACATCCATGTTCATGTGTACTGGGGAAGTGCAATGAAGGATTGTGGGAAATATTTGCTCTTTCAAGTGCAAATGAGAAAAAGGATGGTAATCCATCCAGATGGACCCCACAGCACAGTTGGAAGTGTACCAACTTTACTCGCTGGATTGCTTGTTTTTTATTTATTTTTATTTTTTATCTATTTTAAAACTCAGACTTAATTCAGCCAACACTTTTTCACATTTTTAACTAACTTTCATGATTATACACATACTTATAGATAATGTAATAGTGTTCTTGTGAATAAATATTGGGCAAATAATTCTCAGGAAAATAGACTGAACTTTAATACTGGATTTTTAAGTAAGGTGTTATTTGCTGGACAAGGCAAGAAGGAACTAAACTGGCTACAAACTGATTGTATCTAAGTTTTCAAACCTCCTAAATTATGGACGGAACAATGAAAAATCCTGTACAATAAATTATTCTACTGTATATAATCTGGATACTAAGGTGCTTGAAACTCAAGTTTGTGCAGACACAACATATTCACATGAAGATGTAAGTTCTAAAAAAAAGGATAAAGATTTCTGAAAAATATTTAACTTACTATGAATATATTGTTCCCTTAGCCATTTAAACTTGCTAAAGGAATCAAATATAATTGAACTTCAAAATTATTAAATTATGTTTTCAGACATTTCCCAAACAGTACAGGTACAGTAGGTTGTATTAACACACACTTATATTTAGCATACAAATTATTACTACTGTAGAAAGGCTACTAAAACATATACTTTATACTATCATAAACAGGTGTAAGCACAGCCTCATAGTGTGCACAGACACACACACACACACACACACACCACTTTGGATTACAGGTAATAAAGTATAGTGCAATAAGAAATAAGAAACCGCAGGCACTGGGTCTGTTAAGTTAAATCCAGTCACAGACTTGACTTCCTTCCAATTTGAAGGGGCTGCTGCAAGACACAGTGGGTGGATACCAAAATGAAAAGAGAACAGTGACTCAGGCAGTACAGTACGTATCTCCACACATTCTATTTTCACACATTACACCCGTTTGACTTACTTTCAAACCTGAAAATATTACAAATTACTGAGGACTGAGTGGTTATCATCCACATTTCTACATTCTAGGTATTTCTACCCTGTATTTCTTGCAGTTATCTTGTATAACTTTGCCAATGCAACATTGGATTTTAGAAAGTAAAATGAGGATTAATTATCATTTGACGGAAGATGGAATTTCTAAAACATCACTCACAGGGTTAAAAAATTATTTGAACAAATTAACATTTTATTTATTTTAAATTAAAAAAACAAAAGATTTGCAGTAAATAAAATGATTTTAGTTATAAGTAAATCTCCAAACTGACCCCACATCTGCACAGCAAATACTGTGAGTCATGATAACATTGTTTCACAAGTATACATTTGGCCTGATGGTGGCGCTACAGGGATGATCATAGGATATCCAACATTCACTGGAGAGTGGAAATGTGCACTTAGTTGCTAACAAACAAATAACTGAACAGTGACTTAACCTCCTTTGCAGAAGTAATTAACTTACTTGTAGTCCTCCATTAGGGTAATGATAAAGACCACAGTATCATCAAACTGTGAGCTGAGTCAGCATTACAGCTCATCTGCAGTTCATTCATAAACATTATGCCTGCCTAAATGGATTGACATTTGTAAAGACGTGTGCCTCATACACCTGCATTTGTGTGTTTGGCATAATTACACAATTGTCTGCATACAGTAGGTTAATGCTGTTTAGTAAAGACATTAATTTTCTGACTCCTGCAGTGTCATGTTATCTTATATAGTAATATGCTTCTGAGGCAATTATCCAGCTTAATCTGCAAAATAAATCTAAACAAAAAGCACAACATCACGAACAATTGCATTAACACTGACTGGACAGCAGATATCCACCTATAGATTGCACATTTAGTGTTCTGTTTGGGCAATTGTGGATTTTGGGACTGTAAACTGAGTTTAGGAATTTGACTAGCACTGTAATGAAAGTCTTCACTGTGATATAATGTATAGAAAATAATGTAACAGTGATTAAAATTTATTTTTTCCGCATAACATATTTTACTTTAGAAATTTAGTGTGCATTTTTAAATATACTTTGCAAATACTTTAAGACCAAAAGAATAATTAAACAGGATGGTTAAAGTTAATGGTAAAATCACTGAAACTCCATTCAGCTGCTTTCTGGCTCTCTCTAGACAGCCACTAGCCAGAGTCAATGGATATAAACACTCTTTTCTACTTTCTGCTATCACTATGACGTATTCAGAGGAAATACAGTGATTAAAGTATAATGTTTTCCCCTTTTGTACTCTATGCTGACTGCGGTCTTGTTGTTTCCTGTGTTACAGTACTGCTATGCAAAGAATTGCCCTTGGGAACAACTTATTGATTAACTGATTGATTGATTTTTGTAACAATTACTCTCCTGAAAGTGGTGTGGATTCATTAACAGTCACAGAAAAAACAACCTACAGTCTTAGAAATTTGTGGTAAATACTGTAGCTCCCCTTCCTGATGATTAAAGTTCAAGTTCTTCCGTCTAGACTTAACATTTTGCACTGGCATTAAAAAGAATCGCACAGGGAATTCAAATGTAAAAAAGGGAGAAAATCCAATGTTAGCCTTAACCATACAGCCTCATTAATCAATGCTGTCATGCAGAGATAAGACCTGTCACATTCTGTGTAGGAGGTCTACCTCTTACTTTTTCTTACTCTCCACCTACATGTAAGACCTACAGTTTAATGAAATGCCAAACAATGTTCAGAATAAAGTAAAACAATGAAGACAATACATTGCTACCTGAAAATGTGTAGAAGTAAATTAAAATGTTTTTTGCAGAACTACAGGTGATATATGGTTGAAAGTTTGTAGAGGTTATCATCCTGTCCTTTGTGTAGGTAGTTGTGCCTGTGCCGTGTTTTACTTTGTTTGGCTTAGCACTGCTGCACTGGGCATTTCAGTAAACAGACCCACACAATGCAGGAGCAGCCAAAACCAAAAGGACCAGAATGTCCTGCTGTAACACTGTGTTGCTGCCCAGCTTAAACGTAGCCTATAATATTTGTAGTATTACAGGTAAACTGTGAGACACCTGCACTTTATCTCTTCAAAACATAAATGTTGAAGTATCAACAGCCCCCTGCAGTGCAGAAGCACTGACACGTTTTAGCATGAATACAAATGAACCAATCTACACTTTAGCCTCGTGTATTCCCCCTCTTTATACTCCCAGTGATTTAGCATATCCATCCTTTCTATTGTATACCATGTATACTTAATAACACTCATTATTCCCTATGATTTTCAATGAACATACCAGTCAGAATGACTAATTTAAGGAAATGGGTGAATTTGCATATTATAAGAATCAAAAATAACCCAAAATATTTATATATTTGTATAATTTCTGAATTCCTCAAGGTGTCTGCTATGGGTTAGTATGGTTCACAATTTTGTTGTAGTTGACACAAAACAATTTTTCCGTGACATGATTAGGAAGTTAGGACAAATGTGTCATGAGAAAACTATGCTTTCAACTGTGATACATTGAAAAAAATACTTTAAAGACATTTGTTGTTTTTTTTTTAGTATGTCAAAGATTACTTCCTCATCCCAGTTGTTCTGCTTCTTCTTCCATTTAGTTATTTGAAGCTTATACCCGAAGCAACTTACAGGTGAGGTACAAAGCAAGCAAATATCTAAGCCAAGGAGAATTTTATGAGTTTTATGGGGTGTAAGATTTTTTTTTTTTTTTTTACGTGCAAAGATTTAAGTGCAGAGAACGATTTAAGGGCAGAGAAAGATATGGAAGAGTTCTGTTTTGAAAGTTGAAAGAGTAAGGCAGCTGAGCGTGCAGAGGTGGGTAGGTCACTCAACTATCGTGGGACCACAGAGCTGCAGAGTAATCGAGTAATCGAGAGGGATTGTAGACCAGGATGAGGGAGTTCAGGTAAGCCAGTGCTGTTGAGTTGACCACTTTGGTCAGGGCTTTAAACCTGATGTGTGGGGCTACAAGAAGCTAGTCCAGTGATCATCTGGAGGGGTGTGATGGTGCATGCTGGTTACCCCGTCAGTACGACATTGCAGTAGTCAAGCCAAGATACGAACAGAGGCTGCACAATGAGTTGTGTTGTATAGTCCGAAAGGTAGGGTCTGATCTTTCTGATGTTATAAAAGGGCACATCTGCATGCCCTTGAGACAGAGGAGATGTGGTCGGTAAACCCCCGTTGATTATCAATGGTCACCCCCAGGTTTCTGGACGACTTAGTTGGAACAGTCACTGTGGACCATATGTTGATGCTGATGTTGTGTTTTATTAAAGTGGCTGGGAAGACAAGAACTTCTGTCTTGGAGAGCTCTTCCCTATAGTTTCTCCCTGCTTTTTCCACCCTCCCCTTCACTTTCTCCTTTTAACTAAACTAAAGTGATTGAGAGTTATGTAGGGCTACACCTACATTGACAGGCACAAACATTGCAGCTGGAACAGACTAAATTCTTTGTGATGCCACTACTTGCACATTAAACATGTTAAACAACATTTGTATTAAGATAGATTGTTCAACATTGTAAGAAGGTTATTGGGATAGGTCAATTTGACCAAATTATTTGGAGGTTTAGTATCAATTTGAAGTGTGTACATGAATAACTACACTATTTATTTAAAAGATGGCTTTAGGCTACATCTGTTCAGCACCTGAAATGTCCTCATTTAAATTACATAAAAATAATAATAAAACAGCATGTTTACTTTGGTACACCGTTACATCATACAGGGTTATATATCATTTATATCTGCAACATCCTGGTCATTCAACTTGTATACCCTGAA
Source organism: Anabas testudineus (assembly GCF_900324465.2). Lineage (NCBI taxonomy): Eukaryota > Metazoa > Chordata > Actinopteri > Anabantiformes > Anabantidae > Anabas > Anabas testudineus. The sequence goes on along the minus strand of NC_046632.1, from coordinate 13,835,205 downwards.
GTGTTTTCTTGTTGTTATTTGTTTTCCTTGACTGCATATGCTGAATTTATATTGGATTGATTGCTGTTTTTAAATGTGCCAAAGTTAATTTGAATCAACTTGTCTCAAATTACTTGATGTCTCAATATAATTCACCATATACACTGCCTGCACCCCAGAAAAAAAGTCGCCACCTTGATTTAACTAATCAAATAAGTTAGAGCCTCCCATTGAATAATTACCATTTAACAACTAAGGCTGTGAGTAGTTTCTCTTTTCTTAAACAACCACGTCTGAAGACACATCCTGTGGTGGTGGAAAAGATGTTAATCTGTTTCAGAAGGGTCCAATTATTGGCATTAATCAAGCAAAGAAAACATATAAAGAGATTGATGAAACTAGTAAAACTGGGTTAAAAACCAGTCCAATCGAAGAAGGATATGAGGTCTGATGAGTCCAGATTGACCCTGGTCCAGAGTGATGTGTCCCAAAGAATGAGGTCAGCTGACTTCCTGAATATACTGAATGACCAGGTTATTCCATCAATGGATTTTATCTTCCCTGATGGCACGGGCATATTCCAAGATGACAATGTCAGGATTTATTTGTCTCAAATAATTTGAGACAAATTGTAAAAGCGTGGTTCAGGGAGCATGACACATCATTTTCACACATGAATTGGCCACCACAGAGTCCAGACCTCAGCTCCATTGAGAATCTTTGGGATGTGCAGTGGTCCAACTCTCCCATCATCATCAGTACAAGATAAGGTAAAAAATTAATGCAACTGTGGAGGAGAACAAATGTTGTGTGTGCAGAAGGTTATGGAAACAATGCCACAGTGAATGGGTGCTATAATCAAAGCTAAAGGCGGTTCAACAAAATATTAGTTTGTCTTTTTTATTTTTTGCATGGGCAGTGTTTGTTGTTTGTTGTTGTCCTGCTAGCTCTGTTGTTAGCTAGCTACCGTTTTACCTTGAGCAGCACAAACGGCGGAAGTAAATAATGGACTAAATGTATAAATGTGAGTGTTAATACCGGTGTGTTTTTGGGTTGTTTTGGATTGTGATTGTGTAACTAATTAATTCCAAGGGATGCTAAGGTCATAAAAGTGCATCAGAGATAAACAGGTCTGCATGTTAGCTTAGGTAGGTTAAATATCTATTATAATACTAGGAAATGTTTGGAAATATATTTACGAAGCTCAATGGAACAGGCGAAAAAATGTTTCTAGAGTTGTTAGAAATGGTTTAAAATGTTTCGATATAGCTATTTTTTTTTAGCTATAACTCTTGTGTTACTGACTTAACTGCTATGCTAAAAAAAGCTAACCTAGCTAGTTGACGTTGTCAAAGTTGGCTAGTTAGCTAACGGCTAACTCCTCCGACATAGACTAGCTAATGCTGTGTTTCATTTAAACAGGATGTTTTGCAAGAGCTCATCTACAGCTAAGAAGAGGAACGTGTAAAGAGCTTAAATAGCTTCTTTTCCCCACATATTTTCATCGATAAGATCAGCAATTGCATTTATGCTTTTTATGTTTTGGGTCTTAAGACAGAAAACAGCTGGACCCTCTTCGGCAGATGCATGACTGCAACTGAGATGTAATTTGCAAACACAAGCGCTAATATGGAGGAAAATAGAAGATATGGAGACGGACTGATACCTGGAGGTGGCTGAGCACGGTCCACACTGCAGGCAGTAGGGAGACGAAACTGAATCCCTGCAAGGAGCAAGCAGCAACAGTTAGGGAGGCAAGACGCAGGTATCACTCACTAATGCATTTATACAGCTACCTCCAATAGGTCTAAAATATTATCAGTGTTTTCTATTTGCTTAGTGAATTAAGTAATTCAGTAACAGGCAGGGTGAGAGAGAGAGAGAAACACAGATATGCCCAATTTAAATATTTAGAAACTGTTCATAACAGTGTTTTCACAAATTAGCAGCAAAGATCAAGATTTGGCTCATGATTTTTATATGAACCAGTACAGTATCCTGCTGTATTGAACCAGCACACAAAAATATATCATTAGATAATGCTTATTTCTGAGTATCATTCAAGATCCTGCATTTGCTGTGTTTCTGTCTCAAAATGCAGACAATGTAATGGCACTGACAACATTTGTAACTTGGGCAATGCACATAGGCAACAGTTCCTCTGATGTCAAGGCACTTATTGCAAAAGCCACATACATTTTTGTCTATGTACTTGTTTGCTTCTCTTGTAGTTTTACATGTTGTTTTAAAAATATTTACAAAAGATGATCTAGAAAACTGGGCCAAATCAAATACAAAATGTAAATCAGTTCAGCAGTCCAAACGATACGGAAGTATTTCAACAGTTACACATTTTTTGTTCTTCATGCTCTATGCTTAAGCACATTCAATTTAAGATTGAATAACACATAGTACAAGAAAGTTTCAGGTTTTAGCTTTAATTTGAGTGGGTTTACATCATTATTGAAAGAAATTGTGTGTGAGATGTACACCATTTACCACATAGTGCACAAATTGCAAGGCTCACAAGTAATTGGACATTAAGTGGCTACTAAATGTTTCTCATGCAGTCGTGTGTTGTTTCAGTGATACTTTATGCAAAAAAGTGGACATGTGGCTCTGAGTTGATTGTGATTTGCCATTCAAATTGAAGTGTGAGCCTCAAAAAAGCAAACTCATTAGAGAGATATTAAGGGTTGGTTTCCTAAAATCAGCAGAAGAGTACGTTCTTAAAAAGTAGTAGTAGGTGCACACAGGAAAATGGCATTGACGGAGGATTGCAAATCTTGTGGATGACTGCAAAATCATTCTCATGGTGTAGAAAAACCCCTTTGCAGTCAGGGCAGGATAATAAAGAATCAAGAAACGTTTTAACATTCAAGAGGATTCTGTCAAGCATGGTGGCTTTGTTATGGCTTGGTCATGTATGGCTGCCAGTGAAGGTAGCACACTGGCATTTGCAGATGATTTTGTTGCTGAAAGAAGGAACAGGATAAAGGCAGAGGTTTACAGGAGCATTTTGTATGCTTAGATTCATCATTCAGCAGGACAGTGACCTGAAACATAGGACTAAAGCAACCAATTTATCTGATGAAGCACAGAGACTGAAGAACAAGATCCATTTTTACTGTCCAAATACTTGACCTGGACTTCATGTTGCATTTAGACAAATAATATAAGGGCTTTGAGCAATCAGTTTTTCAAGATTGTTAGGAACGTCACCCGTTTGCATTGCCCTAATATGTTGGGTATGTATCATAATCAAAAGATCAATACGCATTTATTGGTTGTGACTCAATTGGTCAGTAAATGCATTAAACATACAGCAGTAGATATCATGCATCATCTAAAACTGAGAACAGACTGCTACACCTTATTGTATCACACATGAACATAAAACACAGACCACAAATCATTTAAACATAAATTAATAACAAAGAAAAAATCTGAATTAAATAACTTTGATTTTTAAATGGTCATTCTTTTCAATTTGTGAAGATGATCTAAAGATATTAGTTTTAACTGTACAGCATGTCTGCTTCGAGAGGCACAGAACATTTTTTTTTTTTTTTGGAGTGTAAGGCCAACAAAAATCTCAGTCACAGACAAAGACTTGGAAGAAGAGACCATAATTATAATCAACTAATGAATTAGCTACTCCACAACTGTGGGAAAATGCCACAAGCATGAGCTTGAATTAGAAAATTTAAGACTCTGTTAAGTGGCATTTTATAGAGCTAACAGACAGTCAGAAAACAAAGAAAATGAGAGACCAAGACAAAGACTATGTTTTTAAACTAAAAACCATGGCAGTCTATTTTCGTTTTACTGTTTGTTTGTTTTTTTGTTGTTTTTTTGTTTTTTTTTGCATTTCTGGACTGCCTCTTGACTGCAACAATATAGTACAATGAAGTATTTTAATATATTTCAGCCGAATGGATATGACCACCCCACTTATTTCTATAACCGGTTCACTTCCTTTATCACTCTGGAGTTGATTACATGAGCTTAAGTCATACTTTACATGAGGTGCAAGTACACAACAGCACTTCATTTCTAATTATTTTTTACAGGTAATTACTAGAAAATTTAATTACAGTTATTTATCATGTACACACTTCAAACTTGAAATTCCCAATTTAACAATAACAGAGGGCTATGGTACTTGCATTCAGTTTATGTAAAGTGTGACCCAAAAAAAAAGTTATTAGTTTTGGTGCAGAAAATATGTAGCAGACTTTCACTCGCAACAAGGACCCCAAACCTTTAGGTCCTTTGTAGTATTAGTATTTCAGAAAAATACGTTGAATAAGTTCTGACATGGTCTTCTCTCCGTCCGTCTTCCATTTGTGCCAGTGGCCGATCTTGCCTTTGTTGTGGACTCAGACTGGCAAAGAGGCTGGTGAGATGCTGTTCTTACTCAGGTCAGGGTGGATTTTGGCTTAATGAAGTGCAATGACTGACAAACTACATATAGTAGCATGGGGGCTGAAGATGTAACAAAATGAATGTAATGTCTCTCAGGTCTTAATGCAATACTGTGTCTTGTTTGATTCCTGTCTGGTAATAATGGCAACAGCTACTATCTTCACTTCTACTACTACTACGTTTACTACTGGCCTTAAAAAATATATATTTTTTATCTAATCAAATTGCTAAATTGTTGTAGTCTATCGTGGAAGAACTAGAAGCAATGTTTGCCGACTGTTGCGTTGCTTCTTTTCACCTTTTGTCGAGGTAAAAATTAAACAATGCTATGTAGAAGCAGTTGGCAATGGTCAGGATTCATCTTTGAAAAAGAGTGTGACAAAGTATTTATACTTTTGCTTGCTGCAAATAGTTTATAGTTACTTCTAAAATGGAATATGTCTAATAAGAAGTAGCAAATTGCACTGGCAAGATTTAACATGCTGAAAAGCTGAAGACAGAGGTCTGACTAGTGGCAATGGTGCAGAATGCACGGCAAAAACTAGGTCATCAGACACTTAACGACAACCGTCAGCTTGGTGTGTCACAAGTTGAAAACCTAAATATCACTGCCCAAGCTTTATCTAGTTGTATAATTATGTCTAACCTTAACAGCTTCCTGCACTGACTGTCAGAGCACTGAACAAGAGAGTACATACTGTATCTGGACAAGCTAGTTTAAAGCATTGCATAAATGTATTAATGTAGTATGTAGCTGATTAAACTTTTTGGATGTTGAATAATCACTGGGCACATCCCAATATCCTTAAAATAAACAAAAATGAGAATAGTAGTATAGTATATACTAGATGATTCAAAATGTCTTCTCATTTACTGAAATGGACTCAAATGTTTAAAACCTGACAAAAGACACTGAAGATATTTCCTTAGGTTTAGTATTGGGTTTGAGTATGGCACTGGTGGGTTGCAAAGTGGTTGGATAAATGGATGAATCAATAGATGGATGTGTTGACATAGGACAGCTAGCAGGACTTAAAGGTGTGTATCTAGAGAATTCCAGCTGATTGCTGGATTTACGAAATTTAAAAATTAGGTTTTTGTAGCCCCCTTTTTTCTTTTTTTTTTAAAAGAGCTGTACGATACACAAGCATGTTCATAGCCACATACATATATACATACAGTGGTGATGCCCCCATGGATGCAAGTTGGGTTAACCTTTTATGCATGATAATACCACAACAAACCAATACAAATCAATGGTCAAAGTATAATTTCAAAAAACCCTGTCTTGTTGTTACCGTTGCCCAAATTATGAGGTACTTTTTAGTGTCCCAAATAAAGCCGCAAGATGAAGAAAAGAGCCACACTAGCACTCTTGAGGCAACAAAGTTCATTCAAAACTACATTTCTTTCTATATGTAATTATATGCATTAAATGTAGTCTGTGAGAGCATTGTATGTTCTAGACGGGCTGTATAAAACGACTTGTGGAATAAATCATTGTGAGATATAAAACTATACCCAATTTATCTGAGTACACGTTAATAACTGTAGTATTTTGTGTAGACTAGATGAAAAAAAAAAAACACTTAACACTTTGAACACTAAATGTTCAAAGACAAGTGTGTATTCACAACTTTACTCTAGATGGCGTATCTTACAGTTTAAAGAGATGCAGTCAATGTATGTTTGCTGTCTGCCACAGATTATTAAAGAAAGGCACCAGTCAACGTGAAATTGTGAAAAAATGTAAAAAAGGTATCAGCATAGCTATTAGTGCTCACTGTGGGAGCTGTACTGACGAGCACTTCGACAAAATGTTTTGGTTTTTAGTTTTAGTTATGCTAACGCAACAGAAGCAGCTACTTAATAAGATTGTAGAGTGATGTGTAATTCATCTATTCCTCAAATTGCTTATTTGCTGATTTGTGCGCTGAAAATAGATCAGTGCCAGTTTTATTATTAACAATTAACCTATTGATTGATAACATTGCATCCCTACTTGAAACTATTGATTACTGAATTAAATAAAATCATCATTGTCAAAGCTACTGAAAACAACTGCCTTTTTATAGGCCACAAATTGAGTGGCACAGTTGATTGCAAACTGAAGAAGGCATAGGTGAAACAATTTCACATCCCCCACTTCCCATGATGAAGTAAGCTTGGAATACATTCCTGTGGAAATTGGTGTGCAAACTCTTTTTCTTTTCTCTTTTGTGTGTTTCTTTTTTGTCTTTGTTTGAGCACAATATAATGTAAAAGATGCATTGATTTGTGGTGGTTTGTAGAACAAAGCTGTTATGTTGGTCATAACCTGCCTTGCTGCATGCCAGAATACTTAAAATACTCCTATATCCTGATTGTATTCCCCTCTGGTCGCTTAAAGAAAACATATACAATGGTTAAAGCAAGAGGGTGAATAACTATTAATACCAATGAATTTGAAAAGAACTGTAATATTAAAACATAACAAATAAAATAAAAAAACAAATAATTTTATGGATTTTGTAAAGGGCTTTATGCACGTCTCAGTTAAGATATGTTTCAGGAATGAAGATAAGATTTTAAATGGAACATTACTCTTATCTCCCTCTGTTCATTTACAACAGAGTGTTCTAACACAAGCATAATATGTGGGACAGTAGTTTTGTTCTTTTGGTTTGTTAAACTACAGTAATTTTGCTGTACTTGTATATAATCTCGAAAATTCCAGTAGATTCCATGTGAAATCAGAATAAAGCATGATGGAAACATTTAAATGTATTTACATACTTAGTGAATATGACGGCATCTACAACTTATGATATATCTTAAGTGGAAAATGTTAATGAGTAAGACAAAATGTATGAAATCTGCATTAACAACATATAAAAATATAATAAAGCGGTTCCCTACCAGACCTACCGTACTCTCTACGCCCCCCAGCTAAGCTACGGGCGCCTAAAATAAGGGGGAAAAAAGAAAAAGGAAAAAAAACGACAAAAACTTAAAGATGATAGCTTAGTAGAAAAGCAAGGCATATTGAGAGGGTCAGAGTAAGTACACTGTGCCAGACCCATGCTGTGTATTTGTAGGGTGTAGACTATTCTGTATGGACACAAACAATAGTGCTTATGTTACAAGACCGTTTCATTTTTGGATGCCATTGTAAAGCTATGATCCCCATTTTGTCATTTAAATTACCATAAACATAAACATCATAAACATTTTAATCCATTGTTTTATATCAATTTATGAAAAATACAGGTTCAATAAAAGTTTTAAATGAAAATACACAAGAAACACCACAATAAGCCAAAAAGGACACATTCTGCTTTCTTTTGTTCAACCAAGTAAGCATAAACTAACAAATGCAGGCTAAACTATAGTTTTCAAAAGGATGCTTCATGTCTCCTGCCTTATAAATCTGAATCACTTAACAATGCAGTCTGAGATCCCTGAAAATTGCAAGATGATTGATGCAAAATAGAGTAGCATGGTGTTTCAAGACACTTCAAATAAATGCAGGAAGAGAACACATGGATAGAAAAAGATTTATATTCAAGCAGTTTTACAGTTTCAGGTGAGATCAGATTCCATCCAAAAACCTTTGTCCTAATAATTGGACATCATAGAGTTGGCACAGTTGTTGCATCAGATCTCTGGATGACAGCAAAATGTAAACAAAAAAACTCATGGGGTAATTATCTACATACTGTAACATATTAGACATTTAATTATTTTTATATTTTTATAAATAATTATCTGTTCCATTAGACAAAGTATGATTGCATGATTAAAAAATTATTCTAAATACCCTTTGTGTATTTCTTATTTAGTCTTTGTTTTGTGTATGTATATATATATATTTGTTTTTAAATATTATTTAGATCAGTATCTGTTTTTCAACTGCTACATTTCAACTTCTTGGGAAGGGAAGGCTAATTTCTTTGGACTAGATGATGACATGATAATGACACACTGAGTTAAAGTTTTTAAAGTGTGGGTGAGTTCTAGTCAGCTGTTTGGAGTTCATTCCAATTTAAATTGAGAATAATATTAAGCACTTGTAAAATACTACCAGTTATATTATCAGTGATGTTGTTTTCCAATTTAGTCATTGTCAGTAATTGATCGGATTGATCAGATAAATTAATGAACTAAAACATGATGCACTTCATGTTCATGATCATTTCTTTTTTTATATGATGTCACAAGCCACATGGATGCAGGAATTCCTCCAACAAATTCTTTATACATATTAGCTAAAATGGGAAAATGTGAATGAAACAACTGTTTGGCCAAAAAACATTAAAATGAATTCAGGTTTTTTTTTTTTTTTGTTTGTGTTTTTTTTGAAGAGCCACAAATATTTTCTGAAAACATCATTTCAATCCTGTGATTGGTTTGCATGAAAGCTTAACACGAATACCTAATATTTATTACAAAATATTTAGATGGCATGGAAACACAACAAAGAAATTGCATAGAATGAATGAATGTAGATAGGTGACATCATGATTGGCCAGCACCTTTAAATTACTTTGCATTCCCCAAACAATGGGAAGAGATGTAAGGAAGGAATGCCACTGCAAAAATATGAATACAAGTCTTCCAAAGTTGTTTTTTCATATGTATGTGTGTGTGTATATATATATATATATATATATACATATATCAATATCATTATAGGCTAAATGTCACAGTCATATGCCTTTCACTGACATAATTTATGATTTATGCTAATGCAATGTAAAAAGTTTTTGTATGGTTTCAGAACAACAGAAAATATGTTTACAACTCTCCAATAGTGGAAAATGGCAACAATATATTTAAACTTATTTTCTTTTTTTAAACTATATTCTTGCTGCCAAAATTACCATCAAAACATGCTTCAATGTATTCTACCTCTGTAACAGATATATTCAAGGCAAATGATTCAGTTAGCTAGGCATTTAAGAATAGGTTTAATACTGTAAACGTTGAATGGGGTGAAATTACTGAAGTAACTGAAAGAACATGTTTGCCTTTTTTCTTTTGTGGCTTTAATTTTGATTACCTGTAGTACAACCTTTTTATTAATATCATCTTTTCAAAATGCCACTTTTGTCAAGTATTGTCTTTTGGTCGTGCAAAGGGGAAGAAGATCCACTCTCTCTATAAAAGTGAGCCTGTTCCTTATTAAAAGTCCTTTTGCAAGGTTCACATTTCATTCAGGGGTCTGACAGACTTTCCATGGTCCTGTGCTGAAGTGATCGTCCAGTTATAAGTGCTGTCAAACTTGAAGATGTTTGTTGTTGCCCCAGTTTCCTGGGCCCCAGCATTAACTTTGGTACACCACGTTGGTACAAAAGGACATTGGAGCAGATGAGTGGTTGAAGGGAATACCAGTCGCTTCTGAGCAACTATTATTTTATGAGTAACAGATAAAATGAGCAGTTGGCCAAATATAGCAGATGATTGAGGGCTCCCACCCATTAAGGTTTGACAGGAGCACAGCTAAGCCATCACTAGTGAGGCGGTGTCAGTACATTCAGTGGTACTATACTGCACCTCTGGGGACATGTCAGAGAGGTAGAGGCCCTCAGCGGCTCTGATTGTCTACTTATAGGGACCAGTGGTTCTCTTTTGTCTTCCAGGAGTGATGAACGTCAGTTAAAACAGTGAATACGGTAGAATTTATCAAAACAATAAATCCAATTCAGCATTTGTGTCAAACAAATTTTTCTCTAAATTAAAATTAAATGGAAGCCCTGCCATAGACTGTTTACATCTCCAGGGTGTACCCTGCCCCTCACTCAATAACAGCTGATTGGCCCATGACCCTTTGCAGGAAATTCGTTAAAGGAAGGATAATGGAAAATTTTAAAAAGTAGATAGGTAAGACTCTTTACCAAACAGGGAACAAGGACCTTCATTCACCACTGCCCGGAAAACAACAGACAAAACACTGGATTAAACTACCAACTTCCTTAGGAGGTGCACTGCTGGATGATGAACAATGATGAAATAAATGTAGACAGACCTCGAAGACTAGAAAAAGTGCTGTGTTTGGTTTAGAACCACAATTACTACTATAACCTCTCTCAGCGCTGTCAGAACACAGTATGTTTATAACTGCAAACAGTACAAGTATTGAATATAAGTTTCTCTATATACAAAATGATACATTTATATACATATACAGAGTTTGAACATAAATGCAATTTGTGCACGAATGAACTGAAGCCAGTACATTCATCATTATCACTGTTAATCTCCCTTTTTTTTTCCTCTCTACATGCTTTTAGACTTATAAAGACTTAGACTAAATAAGTCAGAAATGTATTGTAAACTATTTTTTAAACAGGAATAAGCTCAAGAAGTCTTGAGACAGTGTCATCTATGCTTTTTTTTCTCCAGAGGATTAGGCTTACAAATTTCATAGAGTTATTATAAGTGATTAGTTACTTATTAAGGGTGTGTGGCTCACTTGTTCACTATTGGGAAAACTTGTGTAAGAAATTTTTAAAATGCCCATTTCAGTTAGAACTGGCTACAGAATGGATGAAGGCTATGGCAAAGGTATGCTTTGTTTAAAATAACAAAAAAACAAAATGATATATCAATATATTCATAAATAATGTATTTATCTTTGATGTATTAATTAAAAAACTAGGGTTTATAAAGATATTCACAGTATTTTTTTCTGAATACTCAGGTGCTTAAGAGACTGTTTCTACATGAAGAGAAACTGGAATGAACATGAGCTATTTAAATTCATGTGCAAAAGACCAACTTATGCCTAAACTCACAATGGCTAATGAGTTTTATCATTAAATCCGCTCATGTTTACTTGAATTGACTTTCTCTGAAAGTTCTGTATTTAAGACAGTGGAGGAAAGATGATGCTGCTCTTGTTGGCACTTGAGGATCTGAACATCAGCCACATTATCTCTCACATTCTCATGTCACCTCATACTGTTGTGAAACTAAACCATTCTTGTTTATTCCATGGCTAAGCAAGACACTTGTTAAAAGATTGCTTGAACAATGTTATAACCTATTCAAGAGTTGACAGACTCTGTGTCTGCATAGAGTAAAGGGACATCTACAACAGCACTGCCCTGCATTTCTTGGTACATGTCAGGTTCTTACCCTGACTTCCTCATCTCATTTTATAGTATGCGTAGACTGGGAATGATTAGAATGACATAGACAGATATGACATGGGGCCACTGGTGTACTTTCTGCTCCAAAGTTCTAGACTGGCGCTTCTGTGACCACCTGTGTGGCCGCCTATGTCTGGCTGCTTATGAGCCTTTTGCTTTTTGTTGATCTCCCATGGGAAGTCCTCTATTGGAAGTGGGCTGGCAGGACTGCCTGACCCTTCTGGTGTACTCTCAGGGGTTCCCTCAATAATCTCAATTCGAGGTGGGTCCATCAGATCCATAATGCTGAAGGGTGCTGGCTCTGGTTGGCACATTACTGATTTGTCCTGTGTACTCTGTCGAACGGACCAACTCGAGCCTGCTTGAATTCCTATAGACACTCTGTCATCTGTTTGTGTGGTACTGTCACTGCAAGGCTCCCGGCACAAAGTCCACATATTGTAACACTGAGTGAAGTTAAAGAAGTTGCTGTTGAAAGTCTTCAGTTCTCCACACACATCTCTTCGCAGCTCGGCCAACTCATAGCGCATTGCTGAGATTTCATCCTTCCACTGCATGTTAAAGGCTGCTACCATGTTAGCAGACTCTTTAAAGGCCTGAATAGCCTGAGGGACTGGTGCCTCAGAAGTGGCTATAGGTGAGGCAGAAGGGACCCTGTATGAAGGTGGGGATGCCGGTGGGACAGAGATGGCTGTTACAGTGGAGCTAGTGCTGTGCTGGCTACGAGCAGCAGCTGTCTCCCTCTCTAGCCTCTCCAGCTCCGCGTAGGCAGAGGAGCTAGCACCGTCATCATCCTCTATCATGTCGTCATTTAGTAAAGAGGTCCCATCCACAATATCATATCCCTCTGGAAAACAAATTTGAATATGGAAACAGAAGGACATTCAAAGCGAAAGGAACAGCTGGAGTGTGTTTTTTTTTTTTTTTTTTTTTTGATTGGTGATTCTGGACTAGAAATAAACACATATCTATGGAAAGCTTACAGTATGTGAGTGAAAATGGGACTTCAAAGACTTATAAGAGCAGGCCTAAAGATCTCAGAAACATATACTGTAACCTAGATTGAGTTTCTAGAGTACTTAACCAAGATGGCAATAACTGTCAATAAACTCACATACTGTAGTCTTTTTACTATGTTTTTACACTGCCTTCTCAGTCATCTTAAGGCTTCTTTCCATCTTTTCACTGCACAGCACAGCAAAGAGTGGAATTAAACATGAAATGCACCAATCGAAATGATGAATCCATTTTTTGACAACCCCTTTCTGAAAACACATCAAAATGTTTCTCAGTGACTTGGAATTTGTGCCATTTTGTGCAAAAGAAAAGATGTAAAGGGAGTAGAACAATTACATCCCACTGGGCCAAGAAGCAGATATGAACCCTATTGAACATATCAGGTCCAAGGTGGCTGATTAAACCATATGGAGTAAGTAACCCAGTGAGGGGAGGGGTCACTCCCCCCTTCAGGGCTGCACCAGGGAGAGGCTGCAATCCCACAGTCAAAGACAGCTGACAGACTCAATGCCAAGGGTTAGACTTTGCCACATGTGGCCTTTTAAAAGAAGTAAAAATTTTATGGAGAGTGAAAATAAACTTCACACATGATCGGAGACGGTGGCAATGCAATAACATTCAGTACTATTTTATGGTTGTGATATGAAAACATTCTGAAAGGTTTGGGAAGTACATCTCTCATACATTTACACTTACACTGTGGTCTAAGAACACTTAAAATAGGTACATGGTAAACAACTCACAAAAGCCAGCATCACATTCATCACTATAATCAATAGTTATTAATCAAGGTTAAGAATAAACATCTGAGGTTTTGTGACTTGCTTGGCACCACGTTTGCTACTTACTACAGAATAACATATGAGATACTTCTAGCATCTATATATAAACTCTATGTATTTATTATTTTTACTGAGAAGGCAGTGTAAAAACACACATATACATAGATATATGTATGCTTGTCAACATTAAAATACCTGCAACAATCATCACTGATGCCTCCAGTTGTTCTTTCCCTCTGGTTATCCTTCAAGAGATGGATGGTCAAATGGAGAGGGTTTTGCTGCTCATCTGCCCTATGGCACATCATGGGATCCCTTCCCCACTCAAGGGCCTTCTAGCCTCACACAAGATTTGGCTCATAAACCAGTTAGAAATCAATTCTAAAATAGTACTAAATTCTAACATAAAACATGATTCCAGGAATCAGTGTTTTCATAGCCTAGATTAAATTAGATACTTTATTTCCTCATGGGGATGAATAAAGTATGTCAAAAAATCTAAATATATTTTGTTTTATGGTGACTATGCCCACAGTGCACCAAAGGAGAAATATTTAAGATATAGCTTGACTCGGAGGTGACGGTACTGTATACAACTTATCACCATCCAGAAAATCCTTTCGCTGGTTTGCTATAACCTTATCTGGCATATTGTAATTATTACATAGTGCCAATCTTCAAAATACAACTTCACAACATGTAAACTCGACTGCTTGTTTTAGGCCATGTAGAGCTGACAGATTTTGAGCGAAGAGCTAAATGAATAGAGTTCAGCAAATAAGACGGTGGGATTGGAGAACACTCTTTTATCAACTGTACTTCTGTCACACTGTAGAAATCGTAGATGGAAAACCAATTGAAGATGAGAGGACTCCAAAAACAAAGTCAATATTGAGCAAGAAAACAAAGCCCACAACGTGAGTAAAAGTTCAAATGTCTCCAGTATTAGGTTGACAGAAAGTTGTACAAAAACAATAAAAATGTCGGTTGTTATTTTTAAAGAAATGCAGGTAATTACATAAAAAAAATGTTTCAATAGGGTTCATAGCTTTACTCTTGCAGGCAACCACCAAGTGTAATTAGTAAGGGAGTTACTACAAAGACTGCTTGCACAAAGAACTTGCAATGATAATGTTAGGAATATATTGCTTGAGCTATGTCGCAGAAATACTGTTAAGAAACAGCATGTAGTCTAAAGAAATAATAAATATGTTAAATTGTCGGAATAAAAAATTTGTATTGATAAGGTTGAGGTTATGTCCACTGCCAACTATAGCTAAGAAATGTGCAATGTTAACAATAAATCTAAGCTTGCTCAATTGGAAACATGTTGAAGATGACAGTGGTTAAGAAACTCAAAATTTTGTGATAGTATTAAGATAACATTAATTAGTATTAGTTATTTTTACTGACAACAATCCTCTAAGTATAATCTGTCTTAAATGATAGGTGTACACCATTAGTGGACAGTTCCTTTGTGCAACCAGCACATGTATGAACATATGTTATAGTTTCTACAGCTCAATGACTTACCTTAAATTCATGACTTTTTTTTTTTTTTTTTTTTAATTTTATATATATATGTCAATTACAAGGTTCAGGTATTCATATTCTAATGTGTTGGTGCAACAGAGCAAGGGGAAGGCAGGTGGAAGGTTTATCAATTGCATCAATTTAAATATGTCAACAACGGACTGCGCCTCTTCCCATGTTCTGTTCTGTACTTCAACTCTCCCTAAGCAACTCACACGCTTTGCACAACACATATATAACACCACAGTTAACATGCTTAGGGTAGGACTTATTGCTTATAAGCATGCCATGTATTGTGTCTGTGCCGTGATATTGTGTACTGTGATCATGTGAAGACATCTTAGTGTTTACAATGTAACCCTCCCACCCTTATGCTAGTTTGGAGTTTGGCAACAGCACAAGTGACCAACCAGGAGCTTGGCTTATGATGCATGAATCATGCAAAATAACACACAAACAAATCCATCTAAACAATCGGAACTATGCAGAGGCAAAAACAAACACACGCACACTATAGCTTCCAAAGAAATAACTGGAATCATTCAGCCCGACCTCTCTCAAGCTTAAGGGTTCCCCACTGTACATATGTAGGTATGTCAAGTTTGTGCGCATGTATAGGATGTATGAGGATATGTAATCTATGCCCTCTCTCATTTGGGGGGGGAATTGTTTTACCTGTTGTGGATCTGAGAGTTGAAGTGACAGTGGAGGATGTCATTGAAGGCAAGCAGTCATCATCTTGGGAATAACCAGCCTGAATTGCACGGAGGTAACTGTGGCTTCGAGTTCGGAACGAACCAGGCAGGTCCAAGGCCTCCATGGCCTGGGATTCTACTTCACTAAAAACGGACTCGCAAACTGACTCAAACTGGCCATTGATCTCAGTCTCACTCACCTGAGAGACAAAAACAGGAATAGCAGTCCTTAATTTTTCCTCTTCCTTTCTCTTTCTCACTTTGATTCTTCCCCTTTGCACAGCAAATATGAAGGAGTGTTAGCATAAGGACATGCCAGAGTCAATTCCGACATTAAACTGAATAAATGTCAGGATTAAATGGAACAAAAGGGCAGATAACAACAGCAAATAATCAGAAACATTCCATTTACCACAAATCTCAAAACACACATGTACTGTATACACTGCTGCTAAATTGAAACTAGGAAGATGAAGTTCCCATTATTTATATTGTAAGTGTAGCAAGACTTCCAGAAATATGCACAGTGCTCTTGGCTGACACTAGATGTTGCTGATGCTGATGTAAATACCATGCAGCATAACTTTGTAATTAGAAAAAGGAGCTATCTATCCAATTTGTTCTGTCCTCTTGTTTCCTATACTTGTCTTTAAACTGTAGTTTTAATATTTGCATCCTGTGTAGGCTTGCATATGTAAAAAATAAAAAAAAATAATACAAGCTATTGCTTAATACAACTAATCATGTTTTTTCATATTACTTCAACATACTAAATTATATTATAGGAGGGAGCTTGGTCTTTTTACAACAGTTTAATTTTATTTTTATTGCCGTTCTAATTATTATCACCCAGATGTAAGCTGGTTGTAAAAGTCACTTTGTCATTTCTCTCTCCTGTAGTTGTGCTTCCTCCTCTCTGTTTCCCTCTCTCTCTGTACTCCTCTGCAGGTATCCTTGGCCTTAGAGCTGTATATCTCCAGTGTACAGTTACTGGCCCTACGAACGTTTCTGCTGTTTCTTGTCGTTGTTTTCTGATGCCTGTTGTTCTTTTCTCTCTCCTCTTTCCACTCACCCCAACCAGTCGAGGCAGATGGCCGCCCACCATGAGCCTGGTTCTGCTGGAGGTTTCTTCCTATAAAGGGAGTTTTTCCTCTCCACTGTCGCCTAGTTCTTGCTCAAGTGGGGTTGTTGGGTTTTCTATATTATTCTGCATACAGTTATATTTTGTAAAGTCTTAAACCTTCAACACTGAAAAGCGCCTTATGATGACGTCTGTTGTGATTTGGCGCTATACAAATAAAATTGAATTAAAATTATCTTTCCTCCTGTCACTCGATCTAAGACAGACAGACTTGTTGGCGTATGAGGTGGTGAGAAAACTTTCATCTCTAGTCCTAGTTGCTTCTTTTAATATTTTACTTTGAAAAACATAAGTCCAGACCAACACTTTTGATTTGGCCCAATTTTAGCTCTGATTGGAACACACCTGTTGGAAGTATAGCCAGGTTGTTCTTTGACATGCATTGTGAGCAGGGTCACAACATTAAACAACATTGAATTGTCTGGAGCTGATTCAGAGGTAAGCTCTCAGTAAAGGCATCAGTCAGTCCAACACACCACAGATTAGTTACATGTTCTGACTTCAATTAAGACAATGACGGCAGTGTCTAGTAGACAGCTGTGGTCCTATTTCATATAGTGAATTGTGGGTGATTTGTGTCTCTTTAATGCCCTCTAGAGAAAACTGGTACAAAACGATATAACGTAGGCTCTCATTCATCTCCAGGTGTTGCCTCTGTGCAGTACATGTGTTTGAGACTCACCTGGCTGACGCAGCTAGCCTGACTGAGGGTGCTGACGGCGCGCATGTAGCTCTGGTTGCGAGAGCGGAACGGTGGGGGATGAAAGGTGGTGGCAGGATCCAGTGTGACACTAGGGTTGGAGCGCATATCTCTTGTTGTTTGCAAGTGGTAGCCCTGGCTGAACAAGGACAAGGGGTAGGGATAGAAATGATTGCACAGTTCAGTAGCCACACATGGATCATAACTGGATCATATGAAGGAATCCACAGTACTAGCTAGCATTTATGGGCATCACTTGGCCTCGGTTCAGTTTAAGTCCTGATTCATAATTCTATCCAAAATCTGCTGCTTGGTGAGTCATCTCTTCTCAACACCAGCTGAACAGCTGCGATCAAGACTGAACACCTTTAATGACTTGGATTGTTAACTAATGTAGCTCCAATGTTCCTACGAGAAAACAGTAACTCCCACAGGGCCCTAGAGAGGGTGTACAGCAAAGTAGTCACTAACTTCAAAGCAGGTCTGTCCATGATTCCCCTCATCCAGCAAGCCCAGGCACATTTCAGCCTGCCCTCCTGAGTCTGACATTGTAAAAATGTATACATTTTGCTGCAGGCTTGTCAGCAGCAATGTGATAAGATGAGGTGCATTCCCTGAGTAAGATGTTGGGCAAATATTGAAGAAGGAGGTCACAAACAAAATCCATCTGGTACTGAAACACAAAGCAGAAAACTATTTTACCTGACATCATGAATCACTTGTGGATGAATACTGCCAATAATCTTCAAGAGAACGTTAATAATGCACTTATACTGTAAATCAAGCCTACACATATAGCCTAGCTCTAAATAACAGCTTACTACAGATGTTAGGCTTACATAAAATTATACAGACAGTAGAAACGGTAACAATAACCTCTGTTCCCAAACAACTTCATTTGAAATGACTAAGAACACTGAAATCTGTCAGGGAGAGTAGCTAATCAAAAATCTGCATCAGCAAACAAAAAAAAAAAAATGTTTTTCTTGGACAGCATCTAAACAAAGCAATGAGTCAGCAGAGGCTGTAGATTAAAACATTTACTGAAGTCAAATTTAAATGATATCTGGATATTTTCTGGCATTTTGACAATAGAAATATGTAGATGTTATTAGCAAAATATGAAGAGTTTTTGGGCCAGAGTGTGTCAACGTGAACCATACAATTTAGACAAAGTTGTGGAACTGTAATATTTTCAGTTAGGTACTGTAATATGAACCTTTGCTAAGTTTGTTCAGTGTGTGTAACTTCTGTCGTGCATTTTTAGGCAGCTACGCTAGCTTAATTGTGGTGTGGTGACCATGTATATATTATAAATTGCATGCACTCTCAGTGCACATATGCAGTAGTCTTTTCTACTAAGCTACACAACACAGTAAATGTGTGAATTTTTTGTGTATTTGTTAATTTTTTGTTAATTTTCTTTCTTCTAAAGCAACCACAGGTATTCATAAAAATAATAATGATAACATATTTTAAAGAATGCCAGCTTCATGAGGATCTAAACCTATTAATCAATATGTTTTAATAAAAAATAATAATAAACCAAAAAAAATGCATAGCTTTGGCCTACCTGTGGGAGTCTAAATGGGGTCTGTGCATGGCTGATTTAAGGACTAGCGCATCAGGCCGAATGGCTTTCTGTGGGGATGTCTTAGGGCTGGTGTCAGAATCACCACTTTCATCATCCACCTCGCCCATAGCTTTGACATAGCTACTGCTGCGCATCCGCCGACATGGGATCTCTTCATCCTTCTCACCTGGGTATCCACTCCACTCATCCTGGGGCACCTGTGGAAACACCACTCTATTACACACCTGTTTTCATGGTTAAAAGTTGTACATCTCTACTTCAAGTTGAAGTAGAGATGTACTAGTGATTTTGCACACAAACAAAATATGCAGGCTGTGAACTAAGCTACAGTTGCACTATTGTAATTTCCTGGTTTTCTGCAAAAATCTCCAAATTCTCCAAAGTTATAAATATCAACAAACAAAAAATTTCTAAGCCGATAAAACACAAATAGTCACAATCTTTCATGTCTCCATTAAACATACAAAATGTTGGTGGAAAATAAACTCAAACACTAGGCTTCTTATGCCACTACATGCCAAACATGAAGACCAATCACTGAAATGAGAATGGAAATGTGGCTTAGAGCTAACTTGACTTATAAAACACCCAAGCAGTGTCAATGTGCTATTCACCAGGAGCATCTGCTCAGGTGAGCCATGCTTCACGAGAAAAGAGATCTGTTGATTTGCATGTTTCTGGAAGGAGTTACAGAGTATCCTCAAAGACTTAAATTTTCATCAATCCATATACTTACCAATTATACAAACTGTCTATAATTAGAGGTAATTTAGTAATATGGCTACACTGCATGGAAGCAGGAGCAAAGCCAAGATTTCTCCAAAAGCACAATGCAGAATGCTCAGTGAGGTGAAAAAGGAAGAAAAAGCTGCAGGACAGGATTTCTTTCAGGATTTAATTGAAGTAAATCTACTACAGAATGTTTTTTGGGATGCTGTGGAATGAGCTCGAGAGAACCATTCACAACAGATGTCCTAAGAATATGGCTAAGGTAAAGCAGTTCCGAATAGATAATTGTCCCAAAACTCCTCCAGGACATTGTGCAGGTCTAAAATCGAAGCGTTTGCTTGAGGTTATTGCTGCCAAAGGTGGTTCAAGCAGTTACTTTTACCACCATCTTTGTCTTTAATGGGCAGGCTCAATAAAGACCTGAAAGATCATAACTGTTTGTGTTATATCAGCTTTAAAATATTGTATTTTTTGATATTTGTGTCTTTGGGGCAGTCACATTTCATGGCCGATTTATGCAGAAAACAAGAAAATTGAAAATGGTTAACATACTTCTTCCATTAACTGTGTAACAGAGATATTATTTGCTAGTACAATGTGGCCCAATTAGCCAGAGGAGTGAGAGAAGTGTATCAGACAAGTAGTCAGATGGTTTTTTATTAAACATAAAATTAAGCTGACTTGTTTTATTCATCTCTAAGCCTTGACTCTGATATTGAACAAGCTCAGTACTTAACCTTACACTACCCATGAGAATCAGATCAGCTGGGCTTTTCTGGGATATGCTCTTGTCTGCAACATGCACTGTATCTTTAATGAAATGAAAATGTAAATTCCATCAATGTAGCTACAGTATGGAAGTTTGGAAAGTGTAGAAAGTTATGCTTTCTGAAAATGGCAAAAAATAGGGAGAGTGGATAGAGTGAAACTGCAACTGGAGAAAAAGTATTTCATTAGATTTCTACAGACTTTGTATTTAATAAAACCTACTTATTGTATGTGTGTTTTTAAGTTGCACATTGGTTTTGCGTGACTTATCAATTGACTTGCATTTATGTATGCTATATCCTATAAAATGCAAACAGAAAAGGGAAGGAAAGAACAAAGTATCAAAATGGTAAAATGCTAATTCAGGGAAATCTATAGCAATTTGCAACATATAGAGAAATAACTTTTCAGAACAATCTCCATAGTCATACCTAACCATCTAAAACTGTAATATTCTAGCAGAACAGCACAGCTGATCAATTCGCAGGTTGCACATAAAACATGAAATATTTTTAAGGGCCTTTTTATTACATCTGTCTATAATCTAATTATCAAACAAATTTTTTGTCTATATAAATCTTGAGTTGTGGCCTTTCTTTAGGCCTCAAAGACAACTGCTATTTTTTATTTCATCAATAAATTAATTATACATTATGTTGCAATACAATCAAAAATTCCCAGTATCATGTTTCAAAGACTTGTATCATGGTCCAGGACTGTGAGGATGAAAAACAGTTTCTTTCCCCAAGCTATCCGCCTGCTCAACTCAGATCCATAAAACAAGTAATCTGGTTCAGTCAAAACACTGTATACCCTATAATATCTAAATTACTGGTATGTCACGGTGTATCTGTGTGTACATAGGTAAATGATTGTGCATATATATATATATATATATATATATATATATATATATATATATATATATATATATTTGTAAATACATCAATATATTTATATGTACAAATGGACATATGCAATTGCATAGGTGCCGGTGGATATAGATATGGAGGGTATATATTTATATGTTTATGATAGTAAACGTGTATGTATAAGTAAGCATGTATAGGCATACACATAGAGAATGTGCAGATGTAAACAGGGGTACGCACAGGTTTGCACATCTATTCTGTATATTTTTATCTACGACTTCTGACTTCTGTTCTTCATATCTACTTGTTCTGTCTCACTATGTAAAAGGAAGTAGGTACATCAACACATTTCATTGTACACTGTACTATGTACATCTGTGCATATGACAAAATATCTTATCTTATCTTATCTTATCTTATCTTATCTTATCTTATCTTATCTTATCTTATCTTATCTTATCTTATCTTATCTTATCTTATCTTATCTTATCTTATCTTACATGCATAGAGGCAGCAGATTAGTAATTAATACCATGGCCATTTTCGGTGCTTGGTTAAAACGGTAATGTAATATCAACTACTTTGTAACCAAAATTTAAACCATGTTTCTCAAAGCACCTAAAGTACTAATTTCAGTATTTTGAAATTTGCATTAATATTTGTATCTATGGCTCTCATGATCATCTAACCTATGCTGTTTGCACTCATCCAGCCACATATCAACACACTACCACCTCCATGTTTTATGGTCAGCAGTGTGCAGTCACTGTGGTAGTTCTGGCCAGGGCTGTGCCAAACATTCTGGACCCCATCTGATCCACACTAATTTATATTGGTTTCATCTGACTAGAAATGTGCTGCCAATATTCACCAGGCTTATTTTCATGTTCTTTGGCAGGGTTTAATCTGTAGTTTTGTGCCATGTTGTGAGTAATGGTCTTCTTTTTGAAAGCTGCCTATAGAGGTTGAGTTTATCCAGTGTCCTTCATGTTGTCCGAACAACTAGTGAAACACCAGTTCAACACATAATCCCAGTGCCAAGGGAGAAGCACTTACCCATCTGTTTATCAATACAAGGTTGTGTAAATAATGAATTTCATGTGGCTTCATTTGTGGTGCAACTGTACCTTTTATTAAGGCCAGTATGGCTCTTTCTATTTCTCACTAAAGTACAACTGCTGTATGTTCACTAGCCTACTGATGCTCTTCTACCCTCTCCACTACTTATGATGCCACGACAGAAAGAAGCGTAAGCTGAGTGTTAGTAAAGCAACAAGAGCCGTTTATCTAGGAGGAGGTATTTGGGTCCAATACAACGTTTAGGTTGGGAACCACCTAAAGCCCAACACCGAAACGGTGCACGTTTAAGCCTAAAAATCACGTCATTGTTGTTGTTCATTTACCTTGTTAAAATCATTTTGAGTCCGGCTTAGCTGTGCTTTAGGCTCATGGTGTGAGTGGTACCAGAGCAAAACTGGAGCAGGATGTCGGGAGATGCCAGCAAAAGAAACTCTAGAACTATCAAACACACAGGTCTGGAGGAGAGGTAAAACCACACCCCGCCTCTTACACTACCTATTCAGGCAGCTTAAAGGTTTAACTTTGACCCCCAACGTTATTGTGGGACCTTTGATACAGGACAGCGAGGCGGCAAACAGATGCAGTAAACTCGCCTTGAATGGGCAGTTTAAAAGGGCCTGGAGACAAGCATTGTTTGTATACTGTAAATTAAAGTCACAGTGTGCAATAGCCCAAGTTAATTATAGATCATCCTTTTGCTGAACATCTTTTGTTAGCTTGGTAGCTCTCTGTAAAATACCCTCCTGGGCAGTGGTCTTGATACTTTATACAGCAGCAGTTTGTATAGAAAAACAGTGATGCACAAACACTGGGTAGCTACTGTTTATTAGTCTGATGTTGGCTGAAGTTGTATGTGGGTGTATAAATGAAGTCTCTCCCATCTGTATTCTTTCAACTAGTGGGTGGCAATAACAAGGAGCACTGCATCCTGTGAGGGAAATGGTCATCTACTGTGGCTTTAAAATACACAGAGACAAACTGAAAGTGGTATGTGTTAAACACATTTTGGCATGTTTTTGTAATGTTTGCATTGCTTCTTCCTGACATGTTTTCTTGCACAGTTCACACATCTTGGGAACTCTCAAAGAAGTGCACTGAATCAAAAATAACAACAACAATAAAGCTTTCTTAAACTGAATCTTGTTAGACATGCCGCTAGTGCATTCTTTATATAAATCAATTGTAGTGCTTCTGTACTGATCATCAGCACAGTTCTCGAAGGAATTTAAATACTGTCTCACAACTGCAGGATTATCAGACCAGTTGAATGAGAAGGGTAAAACAGCATTTTAGAAAAGCACTTATATTACAAATAAAAACATGGGCATACCTTATTCAAGGATTTTTAACAGACGATTAATCAAATTTCCATCACATCACTGGCAGAGATGCATTATGTGTATTTTTATGCTTACACAGCAAATGCTGCCAAACATAGGCCCTGAGGCTAAGGCTGTAACATTTAAATCAGCACACTGAGATTAATGGCACAGCATACCTGCTAATACAGAACACCATATGAACTTGTTAATTAGCTTTGACTGACAGCAGAAAAAAAGGTTTTTTGTCATACCATACTGTCACTTAAAAGTAGAATGTGGTCAAAATTATAGAAATAATTTAACAATCAATTTATATATATGATCACAGCAATGACCTGTAGTAAAATAGCTTTGTATTTATGTTGTAATGTAAACTGTAAACCGTGACCATTCATTCAAATAATCAATAATTAAAAATTTTGGTTACTCTTGGTTAATTATAGTTGTTCTTCCTTCCAAAGATGGAGATTTGTAATGGCAGTGTGTCACACACTACATGGTCTGAAACCATATTGATGTGTACAGTAGTTCCACAGAAGCAGTTGTCCCACTGGACAGGGCAGCCTTAGCTATTGCTGAACAACAGCCCCAGGCACAAGGCTGTCCCTAATACTCTGCTAGTTACTCTCTTTTCCCAATCTTATACTGCAGCGACTGTTCCTATGTCACCATTGCTGAACTGTTTTCACAAAAAGCCGTGACTGCTCTCCTCTCATTTTTCACCTAGAGGTAGAGTAACAACACTGTCTGTTGTTCTTGGCCATACCCCTGGTATAATGATGATGATGATGATGATGATGATGACGACCATTTTCTCCTGTATCAGAGGTGCCAAATGGGGGAAAGTAGAAAGATTTAAAGATGCTAATAATAGCACTCATTGCTTTCCACCATCTAGTGTATTTTACTCAGATGTTTTCCCCAAATGTTTTGTAGTCAGGATGAAAAGGGTTCTGAAGCATTTAGACCATATGCTACTTGAGCTCTTCTTTGAATCCAAAAGAAATGCAGCATGGCTCACTGACAACAGCAGAGTATGGAAATGAATGATGATCTTTTGGTTTGCTAATGTAGTAATATTAGGATCCAAGTTTGCATGTCATCTGCTTAAAAAAAAGAGAAGAGGCTACTTTCCAACCCTGCCTAACTTAGGTGGGTGATGTCAAAATTAACTTTAATTCAGTATAGGCAATTTTCTTTCTACCATTTATCAACTAGGGCTGTGACTAACAAGGCAGCCATCACTCATGGAAGGCTTGCATTAGCTCATTGTCATTATGGTATTTGTGTCACTTGTTGTTAGCTGCTTAAAAGGTCAAACAACAGTACAGTAATAACAGCTATGTTATTTCATTCTTGCGTTGCTGAGATGTTTATTGGCTACTTGTAATGTCTGCAAAGGAAATGTTTCAAGTTGTGTTGGTATACAACAACATAATATAGAACTTTCGCAAGCATCACACTAAAGAGCGCTATGACTTCCTGCTGTTGAACAAAACAAAAGGAGACTACAAGAAAGTATTTAACTTGTGCGGATGCACTGTGTGAGAAACAGATTTTCAATTTCAACTAAGTTATAGACTATTTTCACATAAACTTACAATATTGGTTAACTCAGGTCCAAACATTG
Organism: Anabas testudineus; assembly: GCF_900324465.2. Taxonomy (NCBI): domain Eukaryota; kingdom Metazoa; phylum Chordata; class Actinopteri; order Anabantiformes; family Anabantidae; genus Anabas; species Anabas testudineus. Next base: position 13,809,802 of record NC_046632.1, on the reverse strand, counting down.
CACAGAGTTGTGCTTGAGTCAAATGTGTAATCACACAAGTGGAAACTCTGTGAGATTACAGAAGGGGCAGGGGTGCCTGTGACTATGACTAATATGGGACTGAACAACACTGACTAAACAAACAGGCTTTGAGTTTTTGGGACTTTTACAGATTATTTATTTATTTTCACTTAGTTAATCCAGTTATCCTAAAAAAGTGAAGTATGGGCCAAGTTAGCAGTGAAAGCCCTTCATTTAGGAAATTCAATTATTAAGTCAATCTTAGAAACACTAAATAAAATTACAATAATGTAATACTAGTACAGAAAAATAAATCAAAGACTAATGCATTCATTCATCGTACATACAATTTTATATAAATTTACATTTTTTCAAAAAAGGCTTCAACTGGTAATTTGTAAAATCACAGTGGATCATTGTCACAATATTTGTGAACTGACTCAAAGGTAACTGCTATGACATTTTTGTGCCTGTTAATGTTTCATATTGATAATCATAAAGTAATGATAACTGATATTTTTGATGATATTTCCTTATTGTTGTTTGACACCATATCTGGTGTCACTATATCATCACCATAGCAGTTCGTTTCACATAAGCTTCACCCTACAACATGTGTTGGAGACCAGGCTAAGGATTTGATGCCTACTGAAACAAGACTGAAAACCACTTGCCCACTGCAGACCTGTCCTCATCACAGATAAACATAGACCTAATAGACCCAGACACATAAAAAAAGGCCTGTGTATAGATCTCTCTTCACTTATTCCACTTAATAAAGCTGCTGTAGATGCGCTCAGTGCAGAATGTGCCCATGTTGGAGCTGTAGGTTCTCTGTTTGGTAAGAAATCTGCTTGCCAAATACAAGTGAGAATTTCATTTACATTTTGGAAACCACCAAAAGTCCTGTCACCATTTTCTATTATTTCTAGATACTACAGTAGCAGATTGACATGGTAATCTTCAGTTTACTTTATTCTAATCCTGCACACACGGAATCAAAGCAAGCCAAAAGCCCAAATGCTTTGCTTTTGACTGTTTTGTGTTTTGAACTCTCTGAATATGTCTGTAGCAATGGGTGCATACAAACTCTGCATATCATAATTTTCTTAATGGTTTACAATATTTCCAGCTGCACTGTATATTCTTCTTTTCTTTAAGACATGAAGCTGTGTTTTTTCATTATTGCCCTCTAGCTCAGGTTGCCCTTTATTCTCTGTGTCTTCCACCATGACATTGATTCAGTTAAGTTTATGTCTTCACCTTAATAGACAATGGCTCCCCGAGGTGACTACATAAAAGGGAATCTTGGTTAAATATTTGCTTCACACTCTCATGGACACTCTAATTGTCCTCAGGGGGGCAAAGCCAGGAAGACACTGTATGAATCTGGCCCAGTTTTAGCCCTTAATCAGTCGTGTCCACATTTCTTGCAGGTAATTTGTTTTGTAAAACATATACCTAACATTACTTGGAAATTATCTGAAAACAAAATGCATGTTAGTTATATTGCAAGAAGTCAGCATAATAGTAGATTAGTTTTACTAATCTACTATTACTACTTTCCGCTTTCTGTAAAAAAAAAGCCTTCATTTAAAAATACTATTTCATTTGTCAGGTTACCAGCATGATTGGGTAGTTACACTCCATGTAAACAGAATATAGTGGTTTTAAGGGAGGGATGTACTGTAACAAAAAAACAACAACCCTAGAAATTGTAGAAAGACTAAGAGTGAGATCCCACTTTTGGCGTGTTAATATTATTTCAGTGTAGAAAGTGCAAGTGTGCAGTGGTCAATCTCAATTAAATCTAAATTTAAACCCTTTTAAACTAAATAAAAAAGTGGTGAATTTATTATCACAAATACTAATTCAATGTGAAATACATAACTTTTATTTACTGTATTCACTAACTGCAGCATACATACGAATGCACACATAAAAATGCATTCGTATGCTAATGCTAAGGTGACTGTCAGCATACAATTTAATATAACCATGGTTCAGTTTATATGTTGCTTTTAATATTGAATTCTATGGTGTCTATTCTCCTTTCTACTTTTTTTCATTATTTAGTCATTTACATTTAATGCATAAATTAGGTACCACCCACCTGCAGGTAATGACATGTCCTCGATGAAGGCTTGAGGTCCGTGTGCATCATGGGTTTATCTAGATTAAGTGATGACTTCCTATAGGCCTCCTTGGCCTGGCTGACTGTCAGTGTCGACCAGGAGCTCCTCTTCATGAATTTGCCTTCGGGCGCCATTGCCATGCTCTCACAGGCTGAGCACTTGACATCGTTGTTACTCTTGGAGGTTTTGAGTGACAGGTCTCCAAAATGGTGGCTGTGCATGGAATCTGGGTAGCAGTGGCTGACATGTTCCCCGTGGTGTCGTGACATGACACTGGGTGTGCGGTAGGTGCTGTCGCTATCCAGGTTGTCATCGGAGCTCCACCACCCACCAGAGCGGTGTTTACGTTCTTTACTCTTGCTCCTCTTGCTGCCATGTTTGGTAGAGTGGTGGCCATGATGGTAATAACCTGCTCCTCCTCCACTTCCTATAATATCACCTTTTGTGCCATTCATCTTGGATGATCCCTCCAGTGAGTGGGACTTGGTGAAGAGCTTTTGGACAGAGTGAACAAGGTGTCTAATGCGGCCAGGACTCTCGCTGCGTTGTTCAGTGGTGGTGGAAGTACGCTGGTACTGTAATGTGTGGAAGCCATCGCGATGTAGTGGCAGTTGTTTCTCAAACTGGTCTAGTAAGTTAGCAGGAAGGCGGTTGCTCTTGGTTCCAGCATGGTGGGAGGATGCAGCTGCTGCAGCTGCTGCAGCTGCAACAGCTGGAGAGGTGGCAGAGGCTGTGATGGCAGCACAGTCGTCCCGTGTGGCTGAGTCATAATACTGGGAGCTGTAGTGCATTCTAGGGAAGGTACTACTGGATATGTGGTCAGACGCAGGTGCTGGGGGCATTATGACAGGGGACATCATCATGCAGTCAGAGTGAATGGAGCTACGGGGTGAGTAGCGATGGTGGAAGTCCACGGGGCAGCTCTCTGTGGGGCTGAGCAAGTAGGAAGGGTGGCGAGAGTCCGAGCCATGGTGAGAGTGAAGGTCATGGACGTGGGGGTCGTAGTCCAGGCCATGGGGTAAAGGGATCTGGTGCTGAGGGCGGCTGCCTGATAAGCCCTTCATGTTCCTGGCCAGAGGGAGGCGTCTACCTTCATTGAACTTTCGAGATGGGGACCAAGGTGAAAATTTCGGGTCTGTAAAAGAGAAAAAAGAAAAAATAATAATGAAACACAAATGAGATAAAAATAAGTTGCAAAAGAACGACCTTAAGGAGTTATTTCCATTCCAAATTTCTGCTAATTACACGCACAACCATGACAGATAAATACTTCTAATGGGACACTCTTTACATTCATCCAACATTCTCAATGACAAAAAATGTCTTTATCCCAGACACTGATACTATGTTTGTGTCTGAGACTTTTATATGGCTATGTATGTCTGTATGAGAGGATAAAAAGTTCAGCATAATCTCCTAAATCATTTTGTCCTGCCAATTTCTGGCAACTGCTTAATGTTGAATGACTAGATGAGGATCAGTGAAACATGTTCAAGTCCAGTTGCCATGATGTGTCTTGCCTAGTGCCTAGTAAGCGCATAGTTTATTACATCCAACATTTATTATAGTTAGCATTTATTTTCACTATTACATATTGGCAAACAAATTCATCAAGGCAATTCCATTCCATCCCACTCACATGATGTTCTGATATAATTTACAGTATACAGTATATTTTCCTATTCCGTTTTCTAAAAACATGGAGAATTTCTGCAGAATTCAGTTTTCTAGGGTATCTGTGCTAAGTGAACGGCAGATTTTCAGACACAATATCTGCTTGCAACTTATAATTAGCATCTGAATTATACCTTGACTCAATAGGATCAGTTATGTGTGTCTTCAGGTGGTAACATACCACTGATAGTGTTCTGAAAATTATAACATATTTTCTATTTTTCTCCCTTTACTATAGAGGGATATTTCTTCTCTCCAGACTGTTGTAGGACCAATCAGCAGGCATCCCTGGGTTAAGTTATGCCTTTCATATAGTACAGAGTGAAAATGAAAATGACATTTGCCAAATAAAAATTAGCAATTGGGAAATTAAAAGTAGCATTTTCCAAATGTAAAATGTTAATTTTTATTTAAAATTTTCTAAAAAACATTTCTCTTATCATAGCCATAGGTAAATCATGACCATGACTTCTTTTTTCCTGCATACTATCAAGATAAATGAAGATGTCTTAAACAGAGACTTCTACCTCAATGTGTCGAAAAAATCTGTCCCCATTTTTATCTTTCTATAGAACAATTCAGCCTGTATGTTAAAAGTAAATGATAAAAGCTGCAAAGGAAACAGGGAGACAATGTTGGAGCATCCTGAGTGTCTGCCATTCTCCTGTAATTAATTACTTTACATACTCTGCAGCAGGAAACCCCAGTCTGGAACAGTGCACATCGTCTTACATAACATTTGGGATCTCAGATCTCACACACCATTTCAAAGGAGCCAGAAATAAAATGCACAGTTGTCATGGCAACCACTGCTGAAAACCCAGGAACTGTAATGGGATTTTCAAGGTTGTTTAGGGTGGATCATGATCTCCCAAATAAGGGAAAAAGGAAACATATTATGTAATATAATACAGACCCCTGAGCTTGATTTGAATATGAGATACTGTGTTTGGTGCGCCAATACTCACTGTGCCATATTTTAGAAAGTACAAATTAATGATGAATTGAAGCACAGGCTTGAACACATTCAACTCATACATCTAATTATCATTTGAAATGTTTCTTATGGCTGTCACAATTTAAATCAGTCTGTGTGTAACTATAGAAAGCAGAATATGTAAAGTAGTGTTGTGGAGTTCAATTGAAATAATCACTGCATAGTGAATATAGCTCCATCCTCCATGCTCTTTATCTCTTTTCCACCATCATAGCTTTCTGTTGTCTTCCTAACTTCTCCCTCGCTATCTCACAAATTCACAGCATTTAGCTAATGACATTGACTGGTTACTGAGGCAACAAAATCTGTCAAATTAAAGTTAACATCAGTGATAAATGCGCTGTTATGTATAGTATAATGTAGTCTAGTATTCTTGTGGAAATTGATGTATACAGGCTGCTCTACATTTACTGAGTCAAATTCAGTTTCACTTGCACAGTGATGTGTGAATAAATTAAAAAAGAATAATCTTGATTACAGTAAAGAAGAACAATAGCTGAAGCTTCCAAATGGCTTTTTAAAGACCAGCCAAAGGTTTTAATATTTACTACTGGATAGTAATTTTGTTGTTTCCCTTATTTTTCTGCTTTTTCAGTTTTTTTAAATGTGGGCAGTACTGTATGTTACTGGGTTATGGATAATTTGAAATAGTTCATCCCATCTATAGTATGTCCACTAGTCTTACAATAACCAATAATTACATGTAGGGGTGGAACAGTTCTAAAACTGTGACCAAAACTGCTACACAAATGTGCACATAAGACAGAACGGCAACAACAGCCCTGACGTGCTGTAGTCTTTAGTATTTCAAATTGTTGGTGATTTAATAAAACCCTGGTTCACTTTACTGAAAAATCAAAGTATGAACTAAACTGTGGGTTTGGATAATTGTTACATATTTTGTAATATCAGACTCTTTGCCACACCATTTTTTTACGTAACACATATTTAACTTGTCTGTGAATCCTGAATAAATATCTAGCTTTGCCTTGTTGGCTTCATGGTATAGTTTTATAGTTGCCTTATAGACTTCTTGAATCTTTCAGAGTTGATGGTTCCAAGGTCAATGTTTTGCACCTTATTGTACAAATGTTCATGTCGTAGTGTTATTTTCCCGTTCATACTAGTCAATCAAACTAATTCAACAGTCCTGTAGTGCTAAATGGCAACATGACTATTATGAAATCTGAAGTGCACATTCAAAAGACACAAAACATCTGTTTTGTATCTTTCCCACAGAGAAGTGTCTGCATCATTTCCAGCCTGATCTGCATTTTCTCTCTACAATCACCCCAGGGTTCTGATTTTATAAACTCTCTTGAGGTGGTGTGATTACCCCATAATCAGCTGTTTAGAGACTAATCTTTCAATCCAGATTGGTCTCATTAGATATCACCAATTCATTTCAAGTAGAGACTATTTCCAAAAATCATTTCAGAGAGACACAGAAGGAAGAAAATAAACTGTCAGTGAGATGCTACTTTGGGTTTTGCTGTATCAATCAACAAGTAAGCAGAGATAGATTTTGGCAGCATTTTTTTTTTTGCTACCATTGTTATAGTATAACTTTATTACCTGTGTGTAGTATCAAATATAATTCATATTTACATTAAACATGACAGATTGACATAAATGTAAAGCATCATTACAAAGCAACAATGAGCGTAATATAGTGGAAGATGCGCACATTCAAAGTACATAAAGATGCTTATTGAAAAATTCTAACTCAAGGCACAGGCAGGACAAATTGAAAAATTAATCAGGTGTTGTCAAATCTAACAGTGTGTTTTGTCTGTTAACATTTTGAATTAAGTGATCCCCTTTCTTCTCTAACACGGATGTGAATGAGCCAAATGTCTTGTGTTTAAACACAAGATTTAAAGATTGACGTAAAGCTACTCTAAAGTGTAGCTCTTAGGTAACACTAAAATTTGTGCTTCACAATAAAATCAGAGCAAAAACAAGATTTGTAGGATGTTAAATATTGGTAAACTGAAGTACCCTGTAGCAGATTCCACTGATAGAGCAGGCCATTGACACCTACTACCAATCCATAGTGAGGATGTGTTGATGGGGCAGTGAAGTTACGAGTTCATAATAACTTGGTCAGGTCTGGCAGCACAAGCACACTTCTCGCCCAAGGGAGGCTCAAGTCAACCAATATTAGCAACATGCTGTTCTACAACTTCTACTAATGCATAGTGGCCAGTGCACGGTCCTAAGTGTGCAGGCCAAGTGACATCAAGGCAGGAGATGCCAACAGGCTCAACACACTGGTAAAAAAAAAACAAAACAGTTGTGTCATAGGGATCAGTTGCCCTACAGACAGTAACAGAGGGGAAGATGAATTCCTCAGTTCTGTCTGGGACAATACCACCCACTCTCCCTACAGAGTGTTTCAAGTGCTTGCAAGTTTTACTTCTGATTCTACCTGTTTCAGTTACTAGGAGAGAGCTAAGGTCTCATCACGAGACGTATTCCATGGATTTGTCTGGTCCAAGGTAGTCCTGTTGGGGCCCATACTTCATACCCTTTCATACCCTTCTCAAGATGCACTAACATAAATGCTTCCAACAATGCAAATGATGTTTATTTGCATAGCAAAATGCAGCTTTATAATGCGTCATGTGTTCCAGTAGGGACGCTGATGCAAATACTGTTGAATTCACTGAATCTGAAGATAATGTCTACAGAAGAACTGTTTCCAATGTTATCAAACTGCAAAATGTCAATGGGGGGCTGTAAGGACTGGCTTTGTGAACTCATTTGTGCTCATCTGCATCTTTACAGTGAACAATTTTTATTCAGATTGTGGCGCTGTTGATAATGCATGGAGAGACTTTGCATGTAGAATGGAGGGCAACGTGGCAGCATGAATTAATTTACTATCCCCTGACCCTTTCCTTACTTTGCCAGTGGCAATTAAGCAGAAGCAAAATAATGCAACAGTATAGCAATTTTTTGTTTCTTCTGGACAAATATTTGATCCCACTTTTTTATTTGACATAAAATGAATCTACAGCAGTGTCAGTTCACATGCTGGATAAGGGTTTCCAGGTGTGAATGCAAGAGAACAGTTGTTCTTGGGTAAATACTTGTTAAACAAAAGCTTGTCATGCACGTTTGTGCATCTGTCTGCATGTGCATCTACTTTAAATATTATTTGATGAACTTGTGCTATGAGAGGACACTGAAAGCCAGAAGCAATATTTTACAATCTATTTTTTAGCTAGTGTTGCACTAGTGAATAAACATGCTTTAGTTGTCCTGATTAATTTTGATATTTCTTCCCCTTGGCTCCTTAAGAGCTCACATTGCAATTCCATGAAACATTGATGAGTGCTTTCCTGTATCACAGCTTTTGCAACAGCTATTGTTTTGCATGATCAACAGATTATGTCTTTGCTACCTTAGATTTTCTCCTGTGATGCAAACTGTTTTTTCCTCACAAAGACACCACACACAGTGGGGAGAGAGATTACGACACTCTGCAGGCAAAAGAAAGAGAGAGAGAGGGGAAAGCCTCTGCTTGCTTTGCTCCCTGGGAAACCACTGTGCTGCTGGCTGCTAAGTTAAATCTCTGCTGCTATGCTACAGTCAGCGCCTGGCCAGCATTTCCCAAGATGGCTGCATAAATTGGAATAAATTAGGCCTTCCGCTTCCACTCTAATGTACAGCAAGCTCATGCCACAGGAAAGAACAGAGCAACAGGAAGCTGAACCCTAAAAAATGAATCACATTGTTGAAAAATAACATCCTTGAGATAATTCATTGATCACCAATGTGCAAAAACATCAACTCTAAATCAAGTGTTATTATGTCCAGATTGTTTCCTGGCTCTGACCTCTGAATCAGGTCAAGTTATGTCCTTTACAAAGTTGTCAAACACTGTCATGGTTCACATTAAATATACATCCTTAAGCTTTCAAGGATACTGGAGGGTATGAATTATATGATTGAGCAGCTGAATACTCTTCTGCATTTTGGATTAATGGCAGCAGTAATCCACCGTAACTGTAACTGTGACAGTGACTGTCCCGGCTAATAGAAGCAAACAGTTATGTGTTAAATATGTGTTAACATTCAAGTTTTAAAGAACCAGAGTGAACCAGATGAATCACTGACACTAAAAAGAGTTAGTGCAATATTGAGTGTTACCCATGATGGCTTAAGCAGAAATGTGAACACAGTAATGGAGAAGGGACAAGACAAAGCAGACGAGTTTGGACAGATTTCCTGTGCATTGATAAAGCCACTTCAAACCTATAATCAATATTCATTCTGTAGATTATTGCCCAGATATCCTGACGACAATTACAATTTGTTATATAATGTTTTACATTGCACATGCAGACAATATCCTATGTAGTGGTGGCTGAATAGTGTAGTGGGAATATCACTATGGAAGACCAGGGTTTAACTCCTTGCTATCGACTACCTCTCTCCAACAGAGACAGCAGAAAAGACTCAGTTCTTTAATGAAAACATATTTTGCACACAGGGACAGCAGCGGACATTACATACACAGCTGTAAAGAGCATTAGACCTTGCAACTGAGATAAAATCATGTTCAGTTATATGTAGCTTTGCAGCAGAAGCTGCATTTCACCTTTTGATATCCACCCACTCCCTCCCACTACTGCTCCTCTCTTCTCAGCATGCAGACACTGGCTGATGTTGTAGTGATGCCACACACCCTGGACACCTCGGTCTCTTCTCTACGCCCTTCAGCGGAAGACAACACCAAAAAAGGAGCTTATAGTCCATCACTGCTCACTGTGCAGCAGCCTGTAAATCCTCCCACACTGCTTTGATTTAACACAAAAGATTCTATAGGTCCCAGATAGAGCTAAAACATAATCTTCCCTCAGGGTTTATCCGTATTTCTGCATGCATATACAATACATACTGTCCATTAGCTCGCAATGCAGAGCATTCAAAAGTAGAGCAAAATTAATAACTTTGGTAATTATTCATAAGTACCTCGTGATCTTAATTACTCTTTGAATCTGGCTTCCACTTCTTCTTCCACAATCTAAATATAACAAGTAGCAATGTGAGATGACAAGAAATTGCATAATCTCTTCCACATTAAGTATTCCCCTTTTCAACAGGAGCTAGTCCCAGCTTTTTTTTTTTTTTTTTTTTTTTTTTTACAGTCAACATACCAAAATACATCACCGCTAATGATAAAATATGGGAAAAAACTAAAACCCAGGTGTGGGAGGCTTGAGTTTGGCATCTTGCCTCTCCTCATTCAGGTCTTGTAGCGAATGTTGATGCATTTCCATGGAAACTGCTCATATGTACAATACGTGGTCATTGCAGTAGTCTCACATTGTACAGCCTGTGTGTGTTAGAATATTGAGACAGCTGGTAAACTTTAGCTGTCTTTGTTGCGTAGGATGACTAAACCTCTGTCTCTATTTTCCTGAACATATTGTTCTGAAATAAATGGTCACAGAGTGATATTTGTTATATCCTATTTGTTGAGTTGTATGTGTATGTCATGGCTATATGGCTAGATATTTACATGGCTTTTAATAAGACATTATGTACTTCTTCTCATAAAATTGTAAAAAATAACAAACAGTAAAAAGCTAAATTTACCAGCTGACATTAAACTTACAGTAGCACATATAGCTCACTAGCTGTGGCTGGAGACAGCGATTAGCTGAGACATGGATATCAAGTACAGCAAAGTCACACCAAAGTAGCAACAACACTGGCGGAAAACAGCCAGAATAGCACAAATAGTCAAGTCAGTAGTCAGATGTGTTTTCCTCACACTTTAAAAAGTGTTCATTATCAACAGAAGCTGATGGGAAATAATGTTAGAAGAAGGAGCTTACAGTTTGTATGTAGTGCGTTTCTTAAAGTGACTCAGGCTGGGAAATACAATTCTGCCTTTTCACATGTTTGACATGATCTGTTCTTCATTTGAGGTAAAAAGTCTGCACAGTCACTGTGTTAGACTACAGCAAAGGCGTACATACTCATACACCTGTCTAAGAAGCTTCGATCTAAGTAATATATAATATTTGGAAAGGCATCGGCTAAGTGCTGCTTGTCTTTGGCCGGCAGGTACATCCGCACGGAAACACACAACTCGTTGTGTGTTTCACACATTGGCACACATTGGCCTTTATAGTCACACACAAGGGCATTCTCTGTATGTGTTACATTTATTCTGACAGCAACAGCCTCACTGACAGTGATTGGCAGCTTTCAGCATGCTTAAGCAAAGTCATTCAACCTTAGCACACATAAGTCAAAGAGAGATTATCATTGTCATTGTGTTTGCACAGTAACAAACATATATTTGAAACAATATTAGCAGATAATATTACAGTATGTTAAAAAACATTATCTATACACACACACACATATATATATATATATATATATATATATATATATATATATATATATATATATATAATTTTTTTGTTTGTTTGTTCTTTATGTTTTTAAATGGAAGAGAAGATTTGGGTCTGATACAGCCAACAATTTTGGCGATTCAAATCAAACATTTATCTCTTTACAGCAACACAGATATAAAGACACAAACACAAGAGTCTGCATGTACACTAATCACTAGTTCAGCTGGTGTTGAATTGTTCATTAAAATTGTCACCCCAAGCACCTAAGAGGACGCTTAAGTGAATCAAAAACATGTGTCAAAGCCTCAACACTTAAATGGTCACGAATGTGATCCCATGGTGGACAGATGTTCCAGATCCACATATCCCTCAGGACTCATAAGTGAGATACGACTAAAATGTTGTTTTTAAGATATTAAACAAAACCATGATCTAACTTTAATCCAATCCAGTATCAATTCATATATATATAATACTATTATATAAAATAACATATGTCTGGTGAAGCTTGAGGATCACATGTTAGTTTTGTATTCCAAAAAATACCCAAATGATTCATTTAATTTTGCAAATGGATTCAACTCCAGCTTTCAATCTTCACCCCTACACTTTCCAAAACAGACTAAGTCTAAAGTGTATGTTATATCTAATGACGACAATGTGAGCAGCTATTTAATAACTTAAAGCACCATGAGCTGCCACAAATAAACCTTTCACCTTTAGCGAGGACCTACATGTCAGCTAAAGACTCAACCTCTCTCAGATGCCTATTTTGATCTTCACCATGTAAATGTCTCCAGCCATTAAGATTTTGATGTTGTTGTTTGAGTATCGACTGTAGCTGATGTGCCATAACAAGCTAAATTGTAATGCTTTTCTTTTTACATGCTTCTGCGTCTCAGTATAAGCCTAGCACTCTGCATACAAAGATGGATGATGCAAATTGAAAAATGTTTTCCTTCTTTCCTCGCTGCCAACATGTTCTGTCACGGTTATGGAGAGGGTTTCCACGTGTGGGAATTTAGAGGTGCACCACTCTCTTAATTAGGCTGTTTTGTCATGTACTGCTCCATCTGTCTTGAGCCTACTGCAGCAGGGGAGACAGAGACAGAGAAGGGATGAAGGGTGGTGTGGGGGACAACTCCTTCCCTTAGTACCTGTACAGTCTGCACCAGATTGTTAAGCAGTCACTGTGAAAAGATGAGTTTTAATGATGGCTAACAAAATGTGATGCACTTGAAATGAGAAGGACTCCTGCTGAAGACTGTGTAGAAGATGAGTTAAAAGAATCCGCACTTTGCTTCAGATACAGAAAGGAAACCCTTTTGAATGTAGCATTTAGTTATTGTATTACCATAGCTTTCAAGGGCACTGGGAAATACAGAGGGAATGGATTGTGGGGAGGAAAAATACTCTTGCCGTAATGTGGACCTGTGAAGCGCGTAGCACTTCACGTGTCATAAACGAAAACGCAAATGTCTTTGTTTATATTGTGATCTTATTGCTCATTGGTGTAAATTATTCAGAATAAAATTTTACAGTCAGGTTGTTGAGCAGCAGAGTGTTGTCGAGATGTCCAGGCCAGGCCACACCATTTATCTCACACTCAAGAGATAGTAGTATAAATGCTTGTTGCTGTGGAAACCACCTATCTAATGACGCACTGATAAAAGGCTGCTTTGTGAAGCCAAACAAAATGACAAGACAGGAAGTGTTTTAAACAAATGGGAAAATATTAGGGTTAACATGAAATTAAGTTTAAAGCTTAACTGTAAGGGTCATTGTACTGTGTGTATTTTCAAACATGCCCACCAGTTCATAGAAACCAAGCTGATTTTCATTTGTTTAATAACTGTACCAGTTGTTAATCATTGCATTTTGATGATGAGAGGATGTGAGGTTTGTCCTACATGAAGATGGTATGGCATGGGATACATGCAGATTTTTTTTTTCGCTTCTTGTTGTACTCTACTGTGGTTTTTATCCAAAAGTCATGTGCAAGTTATTGTAGCATGAACAGTAAACGTTCAGCCTTTGGATTACTGTCGCTCTTTATTTCATTTCATGCTGAAAGTGATATTTTCATCTTACAATATCCCAGAACTCTGCTTTGTGAGTCAAAGCAGTGCTGTTTTGTGCTGCCACGCCACCCCATCTGTCACTCTGGTGACAGTTCAGACTGTCAGAAAGCTGGCCGAGGGAAACCTGCAACCACCAGGTCCCAGGGTTCATTACTGATGCTGTGCTTTGACCTTCAAAGTGGATGTACCTTGGTGTACATGAAGTCACACACATAATTACACACAAACCACTTGAGCATCACGACACATCACATACAGTATGTTACCATATGTTACACTGATGAAAGAGGCGAAGAGGTTAGGATGTTGACTGTCATATAGGGTAAAGCTAATCCAGATCACAGCCTAGAGTGCTGCTCTTTGTTCCTAAAAATTTAAATATTCAACATTTAGCCTTTAGTTGCACTTCTTAATCATGAGAAATCCCAACTGTATAGATATCAGTGAAACAATCTGCCAGATTATCTCTACAAATTATAACTTATCTTTTGATTTATGGCTTATTTAGCCTTTTTTTCCATTTGTAATATGCATCTTGATTTGTAATGTCATGCGGTTAAAGTTATTTCTCTGTTAGATTTGGTGTCTCTCAGTGGAATTTGGTTGTTCCAAGACAAGATGGCAACAAGAGGCAAACCTAAAATCTCCAGACAGCGGAAAGCTCCTTCAGAAAATCACTATAACCATATTTTTCTGCAATCAGGGTTAATCACAGCCTAAATCTCAAGCAATAAAATAGCCACCGGGATCACAGATGCTACACTTTAATTTCTCAGCATCCAGTAAACAATAACAACTCCAGGGCTCTCAATGCAAACTGTGCCAAGCAGGAAGAAAATGTACTGGGCTGTCATGTTGTTGTCTATTAATTTATTTAGTCTGTCAAATTAGATGCATATTCACTTGTTGATTTGTTAATTTACTGTTATAAATTTAATTTGGTATTATAGCATGAGTTGAAAAGATGCTGTTTCTTTTCTGGGTATTAATTTTAGAGTCTCCCTTTTAACCTAAAGGAAATATTATATTATTCTATTTGCCTTTAGCAATCGAGATAGTCCTAGTGAACCTTTGCTGCTTCTCTTTAACTGAATAAGCATGTCCATTACTGTGGTTGTTAGCATCACTGTGCATAGTCTGCCAGTAGAAAATCTTATTTATTGATTTGCAGTGTCATTTTAAAGACAGACTGGGGTAGAACTATCCATTCTGTATATGAGGCAGACTTTGTACCTGTCATTTAAATACAAACAGAGGCTATAATCCAGATACAGCTTTGAGATAACTTAAAAAGGTAACTGTCCAGCTGTTGATGTCAGTCAAATGTCAATCATGACATATTGTGAAATAAGAGAGTAAAAAAAGTCTATAACCTAAATTTAACATATTCAAGTCCAAGTCTAGTTCCAAGTTTCTGATTTAGGCCCAAATCTCCCAAATTCACTGCAGATTAATTATCATACCGATTTAATAATGAATGAGGGTTAACAAGTGCGTACAGGAGCTTCAGTGATAATGGCAAGTTGCAAACCCTAGTTCCTATCTCTCATGTTATGTAATATTAAGTGATATTTTATATGCTGTGTTTTATAAAGCTGAAGTCTCAACCAGCCACTTGCGAAAGATACATTCTGAAATAGTGGAAATCCCCTCTGGATGTTTTCCTTTGACTACGGCAACACCTGCATGACAGCCATTGTGGTTCCTTAAAATCTTTAGGTCTGCTCATTTCACTTGAATGAGCAGACAGTGTTAACAACTCGGAGAGGTCCCTTGTGGGGCTTACTGCATTAGGCACTTACACAGTACATATACTGGGCTACCTCCTAGATGTAAAAGACTGTATCGTAATTGAGTGATACTGTGTACTCAATATTATTTATTAATTCACTACATGTAGCTATGAATAAAACTATCTTGTGGCAGACATCTTGTGCATGCTGAAACCCTATTGTTTTCACAGTATGCATGTGCAAAGTAGAATATCTGTGATGGTTGGTTATGTAAAAGAACTAAATTATGATTAACTAAAATGTATTTTTGAGCTATTGCAAAATCATTATCAATCTCTCTGTGTTAATTCACATTGGAATAAAATTGAAGAGTTAGATATGCCTGCATCCTCTCTGAAAGTTGCAAGAGGCTGTGTTGCCTATTTGTACTGTAGTAGCTCAAATGTGTGGATCTGATTATTTTCTTTATTTACTGTAATATTTTTGAAATGATGATTAATTTATGAATTACAGCAGTAACTAGATGATTAATCATTAATGAAACTAATTATGAATTGCAGCCCTATAATTGATGTATATCAGATGCCCTGAAGGAATCAAAGTTGCAGTGCATGTCTGTCACTGTCACTTTTAAGTGACAAACCACAAATAGTGATCGCTTCACAATGTGATGGATTTCCCTTGATAATCTTTTTTTCTCCTGTGGTGCGAGTCCCTTCACTGTTTGGTAAGAAGTATGTGCAAAATAAGGGCAACGCATTGAACAAAATCGAATGACAAATAATTAGAGTCATTGATTCATCTTTCATGCAGCCTCTTTCCAGTGAGCTGACAAAGAAACAACTTGTAGCATGCAGTTGCGTCTGAAATGAAAGTGACAGGAATACGGCGGATATGGCAAATGCAAAGAAAGGCTCGTAGAGTGGGTTTTGCTCTTGGCTTGTTTGATCACAGTTCTTTCTGTCTGTGTCACCTTCTCGAGGATGTAATGCAAGAAACACAAAAGTATCCTATTGTTAGTGAGTGGAAGGAGGTGTAATGAGTAATGGATGCCGGAGTGTGGAAGCATCCTTATACTGTAGGTGATGACAATGTGATGCTGTGGCTAAACTCCTGTACGGTGAAGCTGAGATTTCTGGGAATCCTCTGGATAACAGTTACTGCACCAGGTGTGGTGCAGTGGAGGCAACGAGAGCAGATCCTTGAGGGAAACTGTTTGGGGCTTTGTTTGTTAATTACACCTTTTAGTTCATATTCTGACTGTGTTCTCCAATAGCAGAAACCCCTTGATCACTTTCAAATTAAAGCACTTATGCAAAAATGGTTAGTAATTTATGTATACCTCAGGAAGTGTTTATGTTAAATATACTTATTTTTACATTATAACAGGCTAGTACTTATATGACCCTTGTAGCACTAAAGGATGGAGGAGTTATAGTAGAGAAGGCTTTTTGTACATAAGCATTTAAAAGTATACAAAGGGACACTTTTTTTAAATCAAGGTGCATGGAGCAAAGAATATATTTGTGTGTACACACAGGGCATAGCAACTGGCATTTTGCATTTAAAATAAGACCCTTTATGGGTACGAGAGAGATGATTAGCCTCTTTTTACACAGTGGGATATTGGGAAAAGAAAAGTTGACACATGTACTGAGAAGCGTGTAAATTAAGATTGTGACAAAAATTTAGAACCAAAATACCACAATGAGTCTGTTGCTTCAAACCATGTTTATAAACCAGCCATTTAGAATATGACATGTGTGACGCACAGCACGCTTGGGAGCCAACATAATGGTAATGCTAAAAATGTTTTCACCTCCAGCTCAGAATTGGTATTCCATGCAGCCCTCTCTGCACTGGTCTTAACAGATCTTCACTCTCCTCCTCTCCTACATCCAGTTAATGGCCCCCCCACTTTTCATTTACAATACAAGCTTGATGTCTTCTGACTTAAAAAAAAATAGTGCAGCTTTAAACAGGTTCTTAAGTGTCACGGCATTTTCTTGTTCAATTATGTCTGAAAATGATCTTAAATCCCCTGATCTTACCTTGTCCCTACAGTATTATATGCTGACCTAAGTTGGCTAGAGTGTCATGTTCTGTATAATGATGAATTGATGCCGTAGTGTGAGGTTAGAACTAACTTGATTACAGAAATAAACAACTTGTAACCTTATGCATTAGCGATACTGTGCTTATTAATTTGATACGGAGAGAAAACACCTCCACAGCCAAGACGTAATCCGGGTTTGTTTAGTGTTGTCTGTGCCGCATATTGATTTTTTATCATTGAGAAAGTGATTTATCAGAATTACTCATGGATGCTGGACACCAAGTGCATAGCTAATAAGACAGAGTAGCTCTCTGCATTTAAGAATGCATATACTCATTCATTCACAGACATAATTTCTCATGTCTTACACACATTTAAACGTGTGCTCATTGACATCATACTCCAAGTCCCTCACTCAGTCCTCAGTCATAATGAGAATTAAATGCCTAACCCTAAAGTTGGACAATCTGCAAACACTGCTGAAGACTTGATCTTTTCTGTTTATTTTTCCTCATTCATGCACCTTCACAGCAGGTGAAGTTGTGCAGGGAACTTTTGCTCTGAACTGGTCAAAATGTCCTTACTATCCAAAAAAGTCAGTCACAGGTTATTTACATAATTAAGTTATGTATAAGATAAGTTGGTATAACAACTTTACCCTATTCTAGGGATGATTTGATTTGCTTCAGACAATTTGTGAAAATGAGCTTTGGAAATAATACATAATGTAGAGTATTACAACACAGGCAAACAAAAGGTCCTGACAATGACAAACGAAAGCGCTACGTTCATTCATTTTTAAATAGAAAACATTAATGATTTCACAATTGAGATAAATTGGTTCTCTGCTGTGGCACACCCAGGTCTCTCGGTTCAACTCTGAAACAATCTCAAGTATTCCTCCATAATTACATCATTAGATAAACAATGTCCTTGGAAAAGGTTAGTTTTAGTGGTTAAGACACATTAAACCCTGCAGGAAAAAGGAAAAACAAGCTTTCCTAGCTTGTTAATATAGTTTGTTTTCCTTCATGCTCTTTTAATTAGGCTACTAACTTTGCGGGAGGTTGCACAATTATCAGTGGTTTCTAGCTCATTTTAACATAATAATTTACAATAATGTATTTGTATTTCTAAGCATAAATACAATTCAATTAAACATGCAACATTAGCTGTCGGTGGCTCTTTTGCAACACACTAACACACTTCTCATAAAAACCTCAGATTAAAGGATTCCCGTGTCTCGTCTTTCGAATTACTCCACCAGAGAGAAGCCACACAAAACAGTTGTATCATGTTTTTTTCACTTTTTCAATTTCTGTGCTTTTCCACAATAAACTGGATGTTTTCATCCAAGAGAGCTGGGACACTTCCAGGGTCTTATTAATTTCTTCTCATTTGGCTGTCTCAGTTAGCGCACCATAAAGACAGGCTGCTAATGAAAGTAAAAGCAGGATGTGGAGGTAATTACAGTTGCAGGCAGATCAGCTGCTGTCCTGAATCCATTACCATGTCATTTTGTTGTGATGGTGACTTTTTGCCAATTTTTCTCATGACAAATAATAAAGTTATCAATATGGCAGCCATATGTTTTCTACGGTGAGGATATTGTAGGTGCACTTGGATTACAGAAACAAGTATTAAGTAAGTGATTAAAAACAGGAAATCTGTGTTCTACGTTGGACCAAAACTAAAGAGTTAGCTCAGGCTAAAAGTTTTCTTACTTCCATCAAATTAAAATCTGAAGATTACGATTTATAAAAATAAAAACACTTTCCATTATTCCTTTTAGTCAGTTAATCTAATGATTTTTTTTAAAATTAAAACTACTACTTATTTTCTTTTGCTTGTTTAGTGAATTCATATTTTAATTAACTTATCAATATCGATCAATTACTAGTCCCAGAGACTGATACCAGACAAACTGCCATTTTAGTTCATTTTATTCAAAGCACAGAGCACCATTCGAAAGCTTCTCCTGTGCAGAAACTTAAATGGTTCTAAAGAAAGAACAATGCAAGCCAAGACAGCAAATGTAGGTACTACGTGCAGGATCATTCTCAAACCACCTTGAACTGTAACAAGAGGTTTACACGTAACTGTAGTTTTTGTGTAATCTCGCTGTGAAGTTCTGCTTTTCTCTGTTTGCAGCCTTCTCAGGAACATGATTACAGAAATGTTGGCTTAAGAATAGAACTGTGAAGCTTCTCCTGGTGTTTGGTGAGAATCATAATGTATTCAAACTCCCACTACAGGAGTTCAAGGAACTTAGCCTTTACCATGCTCTTTTTTCCCCAATATGGTTATAAGGGCATCCTTCACAAAAATGCTAAGTGGTTGCTAGGCAACACCAGATATGTCAGTGAGAAACAGTTTACAAGATAAGGCTCACTTACAACTTTTAACTTTTCCCAAGAGGAGAACAAGCACCCATAAATTAAGAGGAGAGCTAAAGAGATAAATACAACTCAAAGCAAATCAGGGCAATGCATTAAGTGTAAAATTTACAGCTCGCATATATCCATCAAAAGGAGCACACATCCAAATCAGTCATCTTGACAGATTATCCTGCCTCTCCTGATAATTAAACCACATGCTGCTGCAGTGTTCACTGAGCCGTCTGGCACATGAGGCATAACAACAATGAGCCATAACAACATGCTAAATGAGGCACAAAGGTTGACACACACATTTATGATCAAACACACCTCATACCTATTCCTACAACTGTCTTTACCTTGAACATCCACATTGCTTGAATGTTCTCCATCCAGGTTTTAGATCCAGGATGGAACTAGTGGTACAGGGCGTCTGTGTGTGTGTGTGTGTATGTGTATTTAATCTCACTCTTCTACAGGCCTCATCCTCAGGATTTTGAAAGTACAAGCCTGTCACAGCACCAGATAAAAACAAGTGTGATGACCTCGGCTGTCAGTTAAGCTGCTCTTCTCTCCTCCCGAGAAGAGAAAAATAGACATTGTTGAGACTCAGAGACAGCAGCGATGGACACCGAGATTACACACAGCACAAATTACGCATCAAAACACAGTCGATGTAATGCAGCTGTTTGCACAGTGTGTGTCTGTGGGTGTGTGTGCATGGAGAGTCAATGCAGCAATGTGTATGACTCTGTTTATGGCAGTGCCATAAAAACCTGAACTGTCTCTGATTCCAAAGTAGAAAAATACCTTTGGGCATTGTGCAGTGTGACACTTTTACCCCTGGTGGTAAATAAATCAAAACACACACTTGGGCACACATATACAGACTGCAAACACAGTGTGTGATATGAATGTGAAATTCACTATCTCACACACACACGCACACACAGTAGCTTGCAGGAAAATAAATCTCCTTGTGATCAGAATCAAATGTCATCTTTTGTGACATTTAACTGACTTGTGACATAATTTCTACTATTTGATAGGGAAACTAAATATGCGTCTTTTTGTCTAATTCCCCTGCCTCTAGCTTATTAACTGATCGGCCACGTCTAAGTAACCACCTTTGCAACACTGCTTAAACTAAAACTAATAATAGAAAATTATTTAATTTTTTTAAAAACATTCCTATATCTCAGGTGTTGATGTATTACTTTTTTGAAGGTTGTTTCTCTTGGATTAGTGTTGCAATTACCTACCTTACTACTACCTCTATCACACTTTAACTTCATTGTGGCTGAAGAAATGGCAGCAGGGTGGTAGAGACAGGCTTTTTCAGAGGCTAGTCCGGGAGAAAAATGTTCTGCTAGTGCTGTTGGACTAATGGAGATAGCTTGGTTAATGACATCCCTCTAAACTGTATGTCTTTGAATAACATTCAGGATTTACTTGCTTGTCAATGCAGAATGCAATCCTTAAGTTCCCAGTGAGCTGAATCAATTCCAGTCATTACCATGTTATGTGGCATTCAAAGTACTGTGAATAGGATTGTAGCTTTATTGTTTAATTTAGCAATGAGACATGGAGCCCTCCACACCACCTATCTCCAATGTGACATGTTTAACTATGATTGCAGATTGCATCTGAGGTTTATGGTTTAGTGTGTGAGGAAAATGTGACAGGTTCTACTTTTAGCGTGGAGCCAGCACAACCCCTCCTTAAACACCGCCAGTCCCCACTGAACCATGAATTTAACTAAGCAATGAGGTAAGAGCCTCTCATTGGATAATTACTGCATGGGTGATTATTTTTCAGCTGGCAACAAGTTATTTAACCCTAACTGATGCAGTGAGTAGCTTCTCATTTCTTAAACAACCATATCTGAAGACACATCCTGTGGTCATGGAGATGTTAATATGTTTCAGAAGAGTCAAATTATTTGATGCATGAAGTAAAGAAAACATGTAAGTAGACTGATGAAACTACTACAGCTGGGTGAAGAACTGTCCAATGGAAGAAGGTCGTGTGGTCTTATGAGTCCAGATTTACCCTGTTCCAGAGTGATGGGAGCATCAGGGTAAAAAGAGAGGCAGGGGAAGTGATGCACCCATCATGCCTAGTGCCTACTGTACAAGCCTGTGGGGGCAGTGCTATGATCTGGGGTTGCTGCAGTTGGTCAGGTCGAGGTTCAGCAACGTTATGTGTCCAAAGAATGAGGTCAGCTGACTATCTGAATACACTGAATGACCAGGTTATTCCATCAATGGATTTGTTCTTTCCTGATGACACAGGCATATTTCAAGATGACAGTTGGCCACCACAGAGTCCAGACTTGAACTCCATTGAGAATCTTTGGGATGTGCTGGAGAAGACTTAGTGCAGCGGTCTAAATCTCCCATCTTCAATACAAGATCTTGGTGAAAAATGAATGCAACTCTTGACGAGAATAAATGTTTTAACATTGCAGAAGCTTATTGAAATGATGCCACAGCAAATGTGAGGCGTAATCAAAGCTAAAGGCGGTCAGTGAGAGTGTGTGACTTTTTATTTTTTATTTTTCGATGTGCAGTGTATGATGAGCGTACAGAATGTCAGACTTTGCTCCTGTCATGTTGAAAATAGCTAAAATTTCTATTTCTAAGTCTACTGGAGATGCAGAAGCCATGACCTTTCAACATCACAGCTATTCTCCTTGATCTCCTCTTCTGTGGACCGCACACTGCCTAATGAGGCAGAAACAACATGAAAAGCTTTTTTAGAAACAAACTGAAATGCATGGTGATAGCCAATCAGCACGCCACATCTACAGTAGATGTAGCATAGCCAAGGCATCACTGAGTCATCGCACAGTGTTGAGTAATGGACAGCTGGCAGCAAGAATCCATGTCACGCAGACAAGTCCAGCCAGGCCGGCCTCCCCCCAAGGTCGCAGCCAGTCTCTCAGAGAGCACTGGCACCAGAGCAGCAGATGGTGGAGAAATTATGGCACGTCATTACTCATCCAGCAGAGAAGATGTCCTTTGTTGGATAAAAACGTATGTCTCATGTTTGGTGGTACAGGTTTTCAGAATGTTTCCATTATTAAATTCACTTTTTTATGGTAAGAGATTTTTTAGGCTACATAGTTCAACCTGCCCATAGCGACCTAAAGTAGCACTGCAACTACCTATACTGTAATTTTCATTTTTATATTAAGTATTTGTCCTCTTATTTTTTTGCTCTACATCCAAAAAACTACCTAACTACATTGATGCCTGTTGGGTTACAAAGCAGCTCTAAGGGTCTGCCACTCCATTCCATCGATTCTCAGTGAGAGACACTATCTACTATATGTTGTCCCCCCCTCAGAATCTAAGACTCTTTCCTGCTGATAAACAAGGCTATCAGATCGGATTCATGCAGCCTAAAGGCACAAAAAGTTTCAGTATTGAAGACTTTATTGCTATAGCAACCAGCAGATTGAATTTGTCTCTGCTGAGCTAAAAACAGAACGGAGATGCACTTGTTACACTGCTACAGAAGCAGAGGCTTAGTCACCACCTTCCTGCCTAAGACACACAGACATACATAGTGACCCACAGCTCAGCAGGTTATTGGAGTTCCCTTTTTAGCGGTGGGAGCTGAAGTAGAACAATGAGGTGTCTAACGGGTCGGAGAGTTTGTCGCTAGTGGAAATTTTACATCCTCAAATCCCTAATGTTTAAACCGTAAAAGATAAAGCATAACACGTTTAGCCAATAACACCATAGGTTGTGCTCAGTGAAATGATATTGTGATCAAATAAGATTTTTGAACAGCATGCATGATGAATAAGATCAGCGTTTTAATTTGTTGTGACATACTCGTTCATAAAACAGAAGAACATAGCACAGCAGCTAGCCTGAAACACATTTGTGCTGTATGACGCAAACACTCTCGAGGGTGACAGAGACAGCAATATCTGGCTAGAGTGTTTTCTCTACTGTCTCCCTGTATCTAGGCAACAGCAAACAACCACGAGTATTACATCATTTGGCTGAGTGGGCCTCACATGTATTAATCTCAAAGTAACACTTAGCTGGGTTTAGTGAACGAGAGCAAAGGGTGCTTCACTTTTAGAGAGGGCAGGATAGCGAATAGGGCAGATGTGTTTGACAGGAGGAAGTCTGTGTGTTTGTATTAGGGACCTTTATCTGAGGAATTTCACACAGAAGCATAACAGAGATCGGATATTATACTTTACATGGTTTTGCAGAGTAGTGATGAACATAGCACCCATGCAGTGGTTTACGACCACTACCGAAGGACTGTAGGCAGTGTAACAAAAGTGGCCAGTCTGGATGTAGAGTTTTTTTGTTTATATCTAGGAGATTGAAAGACAGAGATCACAGCAACTACATGTAATAATCAAGTCAGCATATTTTACAGTTAATTTGTGCTATGTGACAAATGTTTCTATATACATTGTGTGGATATCCTCAGTTAAACAGGCCATGGTGTTTCCAAATTTGCTGTTTGATGGCAACCAGTCTACTACCATTACTACTAATACTGTTGCAAGACATTAATAAAACAGGGCTCAAGAGGGTGTTTTTTATTATTATTAATATTTAATATGTCTCTCTAATTTGAAGTTGAGTTTATTATCAATTAGGTCTGATCTACAAATTAATTTATGCCAAATCCTTAAATTAAATGTATTCAAAAACAGTATTAATGTGAAACGACAAATGTGTCAGCAAAATAATTCCAAAAATTAATGTAAATTGTTTAAGTGCATGAAAAACAAAGTCTTCCCTCTTACTTACTTGAATCTTCCAACTAAACTATATGAATAATACATTTAAAGGTTCAATGTGTATATTACAAAATATTTAGCTGCACCTAGTGGTGAGTTTGCAGAATGTGACCTTCTGAGCACCGCTCCCACCCCAAGAGTGGGACTTAGTGGCTTCATGTCTATGATCCTGTGTTTCCATGTACTAAATAACCACGGTCATTGTGTGTTGGGCTGTGAGTGTGTGTAAAATGTGGGTGACCTACCCAAACAGCTACTGTGGGTAGAAATACAGCATCGCTACTGCTATTGTTCTGCAAACATACTGCTCATATGAAGCTTATGTGAATATGTGTAGACACAGTTAAACACAGATAAATGTGTTGTCAGTGAACATTTTTCTGATGCCTTCTGTATCAAGATACAGTTTTTCCACATATAGACACAGATAGATTTTTGACATAGGTTACCAAGTTTCCATATAAATCTTTGTAGTGACTTTGCTGCCCTTCTTCCACTTTGCCCTTTGACTGCAACAGTTTTGATGTCCAGTTGTGGTTTGCTGCACACAGGCAACAGTGTCGCTCTCGCTCTCGAGTGTGATTTGTCAAAGCAGTCTGACATTCAACAGAAGCTGTCGCTTCTTAAGAGCAAACTGCAGTGACAGAATATTTTAATAAAGATGTTGCTGAGGGAGATTACACAAGCACAAACTGGGTACTTCATACAGCAATATTTCTTATTATGCCCATCTGCAGTCACAATAGCAAGCTCTTGGCCTGGTTTCAGAGCGCCTTGGGTGGTAACGTTGCTGTGGTGAAGGATTTTCTGCAGGAATAATGGCCTGAATAGGGAACGAGTCAAGAGGCAAATATCACAGAACTAAAATCAAATTAGGCATCTCCAGGGTATTAGGGGACGTTTCTAAAAGATTTTTGCACATACAAGACACAAACTACTGTATTTAGTCATAAGAGTTTCATTAAAAGCGCATTGTGTAATTTCTCTGGGCCAGTTGGATTTTTTGTCTTTTCTTTTTTGTGCAAACAAAATTCATATGATGGATTCATAGGAGAGATTCAGATAAGATCTTATTAAGAATCACCTGCTCATGGCTTTTCATACTACCATGGAAATACAAAATGATATGTGCAGGCCCCTGTTATACAGTACTGTTGTATTATTTGAGTTTCCATTGGTAAACTTCTACCAGCCTCCACATGGCTGCACAAAATTCCAGATCAATACATTTAAATGCTAACTGCCTGATGGTGGTTGTGATCTTTAGGCAGTAACTAGACTTAGGGTTCTGGACTTAAAAAAGATACTGTGTGAGAGTGAAGCTGGGGTGTATTTGGATGCTGTAGTGCAACCACGGGATATTGTGCTATAATGCACAGTGCATTAAAAAGAGTTTTGGAAGAAACAGTGTTTTGCTTAATTCAGATAAGAAGGGCTGAGAAGTTTAATGGCCAGTACTCTAAGAGGTGTGTCACGCATGAACCGAACTCAACTATTTAAAAAAAAAAAGGAAAGAGAAAGTGAGATTTTATGCTGAACATAGTAGAATTTCCCTCTGGCGGCAGCTTTGCTGTATTAGAGAAAAAGGCTTAAAGAGTTTGCTGGCTCTGGCTGAAATATTAAAGCAGCAACGACACTTTGATTTCAGTTCAAAAAGTCTTCATAATTATGGTGAAGGTTGTAGCAGCATGTCATCACAGATCTTACTGATAATTTTACTGCCTCTGTATTTTAAATTCTGGTCAGTAAAATATCTAGTACTATTTTGGCCACTGAAAAGCATACATCAAAACTTTTCACCTCTGACTCCTCTGTGGAAATCAAGATAGCGCTCCAGAATTTCCATAAATAGTTGTGAATTAAACAGTCACCCAGCGGGAGCCAGACTTTGTTGTCAGTGTTCTCATTTCAGTGTGCCGTGACACATCAGAGCACAGGCCACAGTCTATAAGCTTCTTGTGTTTCTGTGGTGACAAACAGAGCTATCTAATCCCACGCAATTAAAACGATTAGTGAATGCTGAGGCTGCTAAAAGGCTTCAAACTAAATGGTTGGATTCCAGCCATGTGGCGCCACATATTTCAGGAGGCTCCGTTCGACACCTTAACTTTTCAGAAAATGACACCTTTGCCAAAAAGTCTGAATGTCTTAACAACAGCAGTAAAATCATCACCAATCCATCCAGGTATGTTTTCAAATGGTTTTCACTTTAAATGAGTGATATCTGTATAACCACAATTTCAAAATTTACAAAACTGACACAGAACTAAATTCCAGACCATTCATGAGAGGCTCGATTGATCCCTATTGAGCCGATTATCCACCATTATTAATATTGTGCCTCCATGTTAAAGTTGTGCTGATGAGCCAAGGGTTTGCTGTTCAGGCCAGGATGAGAGCCATGCCAGCCGCATGTGAAAGTCAAGCAACAACCTCTTATGTGGGCTGTTTCCAAGTAGGCAGAGCCTCCTGATTGCTAGTTTGGAATTTGCCAAAGTGATTTGAAAGTTGAAAGTCCATTTTTGTTTGAAATCTAATATAAAAGAAGTTAGAAACTGTGTTTATGCAAGGCAAGACCAAGAAATGTGGAACTGTCCTCTCTGAGATAGCAACCTTTCAAGAATAAAGCCCCACTTGCTTCACTGAAGTGACAAGAGAATATAGTTATTTGGAATACAGCAAATGTCAAACCCGTTGTTTTCCTTATTTTCAAACACCTGCTTTTTACTGAACAACTGTAAAATACTTTTCCACAGACAAATTTATGTTCTCGCTGACCATAATAACAGAGAAACAGAGTGTGAGAGCTTCCACATGTATAAATCAGCTAAGCGGCACTCCCTGCCATGCACTGCTAGTGTTTTATCTTGTCTGCGGCACCCTTTGCCTGACTGCATGTTGGTTTAGCACATTAGTATAAGGCCTCTGAATTCTCCATGTGGACATGTACCACCTGGCAGGCATCGCCACCCTGCATGAGTCAAAACACTCTGGCCATTAATGCTCAGCAGGTACCATGGCACTAGCAAAGGATCACGCTTTTGTGGTAATGTTAACCTTTGCATCCACACACACAAAGCTTCTCCCCTGCCCTGACTCGTACTGATCCCGTAAGTGCTCTTCAGAGTGCCGCAGACTGAGATAACGGCTACCACCGTGCTTCTCTACAGGCTAGCCCTACATGCAGCATATCCTGTTATCAATGAAAAAGGTTTCCTATAGATGGCGTTTTGGAGAACACACACACACACACGCTAAGATCAACCAGATTGAGGCCATATTTGCTTCATGTAACTGTTCTTTTTGTGTGTGTGTGTGTGTGTATCTGTACGATGTACCTATATTGCGGACAGGGCCGTATCTAGGATTATCAAGGACAGAAATACTGAACGTTCACAAAACCTATGCCGACTTACCTAAAACACCCACCAACAAAACTCTATAAAAGTTTTCAAGTATTTAAAAAGACATATTATGTTAACATTTTAAGCTGTTTTTATGGATATTTGTAGTTTATCAAAGCACATGAAATGGCACACTGCGCTGATAAACGAACAGAGAACACCTCAAATCAGGAAGTAACACCATGGAAAACGACCAGATACGGTCGATGAATCAAACAGGCAGATCTACTCTTCAAACAGAGGAGGAAGTCTGCATATTGACAGGGCAGAGCTTCAGGATTAGAAATCATGTTGCTACAGGGAATGCCCGGGCCTTCAAAAAGCAGGGACTCAGGTTCAGGTCTGCACAGAGTCATTCTGCCAAGACAGATCCTTTTTTCAGCTATTTCCGACACACTCCGTCTCTCATGGTGGCCTCTTTGTCTGGCCAGGAAGCACTTGTCACTTTTGTCACCTTGTAAGCAAGAACCACAGGAGTCTGTTTTCTGGCTTTACAGCCTTAGGGCGGTACATATACTGTACAGTAACTACACGCTTAAAGCTGCACACATGTAGCTCGGGAGAATGCAGCAGGATTTTCTTTCTTTAACCATTATTTTCTGCATTCATCTGAACATCGCACTGTGTCACCTTCTGGTTTTTGGTCTCTCTTTCTAACCTTTCTTACTCTCTTTATCGCACACATCTCTCTCGCTCTGTCACTCTGACTCACTACCTCACGTACGCAACACGCACAATCACACACACACTCTGTCAATAACCGCTCAGAGTCTGATGATTCAGCCTCTGTAACACACAGTGACATGCACAAACACGTACACACTTGGACATTCACTTCAACGGCGCTTCAAGATTAGCAGCTACTACTAGTATGACACACAAGTATAACACATACACACAGTAAAATCACACTACTGGAGATGCTGAGCTACATTCACTGCCGTAGAGCTTAATACTACCACAATAGCATAAGCGTATCCGTCAATGGCACCATACGAGCTTGTGCCTGTTCACACGGTGTTGTATCACACACACATACTCTGGCCCAGATCCCCACAGGAATGTGGAGCACAAGAGGTGGGTGGTGGGTTACAGGAGGGTGGGGGGCCGAGGGGTGGGAATGCTACAGCTCCTGAGTATCTCCATGGAAACAGGCTGGAGAGCAGCAGATCCCGTTCTGCGTACTGTCAGAGACAGAGGATGAATCCAGTCCTCATTAGTGAAGCCAAACCACACCACACACCAGGCGGTGGATTCCATTATTATTTGCAACAGCTTTTTTTTTTACCAAAATAAAAAAAAAAAAAAACACACACACACACACACACACCTGGATGAGGGGTTTCCTCATGCTCACTAGTCAATATACTCAACAAGATTACTTGACTTCAACAGTATTATCCTTGCTTGTCATTGATTTTCCTGCAGACATCTCACATTTACCATATTAGCTTCTGTATTTTGTACAGAAACTGACAGCTGACATGGAAAGTGAAAAACATATCAAGTCAGATGCTGTTGATGCTGCTTGCAAATCCCAGAGTTTGAGTATTAGCCGGTGTGACGACACTCTCCAGCACTGTTTTCTGTGATAACATTATGTCATACTGTATCATGTGGTCAGTATATAAGTTTAGAAGAGTCAAAATGTCTTAGTCCAAGCTTCCGGCATTTTCATCTGCAAGGTGCTTGGCATACATCCAAGAGGAGATCGTATAAGGCAAAGAATCACTAGTTATTAGCAAAGAACTTGTTCTCTGTATTTATCTGGAGTTCCTGTTTTTGTCCTGCACATGTGCCCAATTAGAGTTTGAACGTGCACATTATCCACATTTGATGCTTTGAGTATATGGTACATGTTGACCTTCAGATACATCAATTTAGGTAATTCCTAGTTATTTTGTTTGGTCAACACACAATGTGTTTCCAAATGTTCTCAGTACAAAACAGTAAATTGTTTCAATCATGCTCTCCGTTACCAATATCCAGCTCACTCCTCTAAATGCCCTCTATATTCAAACTCAGATTCACTCTTCCACTCACTCATACACCCACACAGTTTATCTTACTACCTAACATGGTATTGTAGTGAGCACAAACTAGGAACAAGGATTCTGGTTATTTCCATCCAGCTTCTCTTCACTTAGCCACAGGACTGAACATCAGGTGCCCAGGAAACATTAAGATAAGGAAACCAAGATGAAACTTTAATGATCCCTGTGGGGCATCTTGGGTCATTTCAGCAGCAAACAAGTAAGGATATGCTGTAGATGAGAGTACAAGAGATATAAAATAAGCCACAGCAAATGGAATAGCCCGTCAATAATGAAAACTATCATTTGTTGCAGCCTCTGTAACAACCTACAAACATTTATGGATCTGCAAAATTGAATGAATGATAATACGCTGTATGTGTGCAATAGTGGCTGTGCATTGAGATTTGTAGTGAAGTTATGCAAGAGTGCATTATTACTGTAACTGCTAAATATATTTATAGACAAATGTGTTGGACAAATGTGCAATGCTGGTGTCTACATTTCTATTGTCTATCATGTAGGAATGTTAGTTAGAGACATAAGTCAACATCCTATTGAATGTTTTCTGTTCTTACTGTATTGTGAACTGGAAGTATGTCAGCTTCTAAGCAGTTAAAAAGATTTAAACAATAGCTAAAGTAGACTGCAGTGTTTGCTTTTGATGTGATCTGCAAGTCAAAAGCAATCATTTAAATTTATATTCAACAAAGGTGCTGAATAAAGTGTCTGTCAATTTTACTTTCTGTATTGTAGACACTGACACAAAGGGGGAGGAAATACTGAGGTGCCACTATCAAAATGTGAGATGGAGATAAGATTGAGAAAAGGTGTGAAGTTGTAACAGGTAAGCTGCTAAAATAAATCCAATCCTTATTTTTTTATAATGCAAGTTCATAGTAAAAACCTTGGTTTAGTCCCTTAGATGGTTGTCATCAATAGTAAAACTCACTTTTTAGTGCAGGAAATATCAGATTATGTGGTTACCATGCAGAGATAAAGGAAAGGAATGTGATGTTCAAGCAATTCAAGTAAGAAACACCCTGAATATGGAAACACAAAACCTGTATTAAAACGATTTTGTATCTTTTCACTTAAAATTTAACAGGACTCACTGGTATTTTTATAGTTGTCCTGCTTTGCACTGTGCAATGAATCAGCTCGTCAGTTAATGGATGGTTAATCATTCAATCCTGACCTCCAAACCTCCACAGCAAAACAAAGAGAAAAAAATGCCATCAACAGCCCGACGTACTGCAGTTTTAATCCAAAAACCAAACACACACTGTGAGTAATACTAAGATAGGTAGATAAACACATTTACAGTTTCATAAACTGTGTAAAATGACTGATTCGCCCCTTTCCAAAATAGGACACAAAAAGCAAATAGCGGTGTCCTACAAAAATAATGAACGTGACATTTAAAATAATCTCCAACATGCAGAGGATGTTTGAAACCAAACCACAATCGACTCTGCTGTCTCCTGTCAGCCGTCTGAAACACTGTTTGTATGTTGGTCAGCGCTTCGCTCTGTCCACCTCTTGGACTATTAGCACATGATCTCAGCGACTACTGGCCAGATTTTTAAGAGTGGCTTGGAGATTTACACTTGTCTGGGGAAAGCTTTTGTTGATGTTATGACTTTTCTACAAAACAGTGCAAAGTGGTTCAAAATGTTGTTGCTAAAATGATGTGAATGTACTGTAGATATTAATAGTGTGCAGTGGATGACTTCTAATGGTTTGGACCACTTTGACCTCTTTTCTTACAAGATATTTGATATTATAAATATAATATAAATTACCACACACTTCCAAAGAGGTAAACCTTGACTTGTTGACCAGAGCACTTCACTTCATTTTGGGAAATATAATAATTAGCTTTCTTGCTGAGAGTTAAATTAATTGATTAAATACCAGTTGATACCTCATGGTGCTGGAGCCCTTACCATGTTTGCTCATAAAAGCTCACAGAAAGAAGCATTTAGCCTCTTTTCCCTAATTGTAACAAATTCCACACCAGCATAGATCACTAATTATGACATTTTCTAATCGGTAAAAAAAAAAAGAGACTCCCGGACATTTCAGGCCAAGCATGCAGCCCCTGAAGAGATGGATGGAAGTGGTGGAAATCCTCCCATCTAAAAGCCACGTCCTACACCTGCACATTGTATTTAATTAAAACCAATCCTTTACTTATTGTAGCCATAGAGAAATCAGTCAATTTGTTGTACTGTTGTTCAGCCAGCATTTCTCTAATGTTGTGTGCTATAATCAGCGCAGCCTCTAGGGATTGCTGGTGGGGTTTTACACTCTTTCATTTTTGAACGTTTCACAGAGAACAGAGACCAAATGTGCATTTCAGGATGGTAGTGTATCAGCTGGAGAATGAGAGCAGTATAAAGCCACCTGGAAGCGGCAAGGAGCAGAGACACTTCTCCTCTGAGATCCTCCTCTGCATCCCAGTTCCACACATGACAAACGACCACATCAGCCAGATACCTCACCATACATGAAGGCAGCCTGATTCAGTCCACACAGCTGTCTGAGTGAGCCAGCCCGCATGCAAACACTGTAGGTGTGTCTTTAGCTCACTGTATGTACAGGAGAGGGAGCTTGTTGCAAGGACAAATTCTCTGTATAGAGTTCCTGTGTGCCTGCATGTGTCAAGACACAAGGATTCGTGCTGCCAGTGATAAGGAGTATTTGTCAGTTGTCGACTGCATAAGACGGTACAGTTATAAAAGAGCCTGGCGAGCTATGTGATCTGGATGCAAACCTCATACCACATATTTGCCCAAATATGTTTCTGATGTTACATTTTAGGACATTTGTGCCTTTTCTCTGTAAATTAATACAGGAGCTAAACAAGAGTGCAAAACACTGTCACATAGAAAAGCCTAAAGCCTTGTCAAATTGCAGAATGCAGGATTTGGATATTGCTGCAGCACCGGTTAGTCTCTATCTCTTTTTATGTCTTTACAAAGGGTGTGTGTGTGAGCGTGCAGAGAGTGTAAGCAATGAACCTTCATCAGGTCACTTACAGGTGCCGGCTTTGTGGTGTAAGAGCCAACATGTGATTGAGGGATTTGAGAGGGATCATGCTGTGCAGCCATGAGGTTTTCCAAATCGCAGAGGGATGGTGTGAGTTGTCCTATGACACCCTTAACTCCCCCATCCCACTGTCCCCATCTATTTGCTGTCTCCCCATCTCTTTACCCTGCTCATCTTGTATTCCCTCTATCTGTGGCAAACAAGATATGAAGACACACAGGTACTGACAGGAAAATATATTTTTAAATAAGATTACATAATGATTTAGGAAACATTAAAGAATACTGTGCTTTTTTTAAGCCAGTAAATCTGCCTACGTTTGTGGCCACGGTAGATCAATGAAATGTTTGGCCACATTATCAAAATCTAAATTTCCTTGTTCCACATCACGAACCTTAGTTAAAGAGCAATCCCTCCCACCCTGCTGGACTCTGTTACACACACACACATATGAACACACACTCTCACACCTGCATGGACCGCCGTGATTGAGAGGGAGAAGGGGTGCTTTTACTCCAAAACCGAAGACAGATCTGTGTGTCATACCTGGCAATGATCTATCTCTAGCTTTTTTTTTTTTTTTCGTCATCTTCTCTCTGTTGCCTGGAATACAAATTACCTAATCTGCTGTGGCAACTTCTCATCTACCTGTTAAATCCACACACACACACAAGGTTGTAGCAGTTCCACAGAAAATGTCTTGAGAAAACGTTTTTCTGGATGAATGAGTCTTCTTACCTTGCAGCGAATCTATGTTCTGGAGACATTGGAGCACATATGTGGAGCGTCTTCACACGATGACAGGGAAGCAGCGGACAGTCATGCAGAGGTGTTTCACATCTGAAAACGGAGGGGGAAAGCAGGATTTCTCCTCTGTTGTTCCGTTCCTTTCTTGTTATTTTTTTTTTTCAAAGCCCTCAGAGGAATGGAGCACTGACAGTGGAGGAAGAGGAGGAGGAGGAGGAGGAAGAGGAGGTGGAGGAGGAAGAGAAGGAGGTGGAGGTGGAGGAGGAAAAGGAGGAGGAGGAGAGGGAAGGCTGAGGAGGGAGCAGTCTGCCGGGCTGAGCTGCTGTGGATCACCTGGAGCAGTGCTGGGCTCCGCATTTACTCCTCCACTGCAGCAGTGCACGGCAGCAGCGCGAGCTGCATGTTGCTCCCACAGATCATCGCAAAACAAGGACACGGAGTCTCCATCTGCTGGATTCAGGATTCTGCAGCTCTGTGGCTCTACGTTCTCCTATCCCCATCAGCATGCACACTCATGCTGTGGCTCATCCCTTCTGGGTTACTATCTGCATCTTGTCTTTTACGCCTTTGCCTCACACTCCTTCTCCCTCTCAGCAGGTTTATAACAAGTCACAGACATGTTGCCATTTTAGTTGGCTATTAATTTTCCTGCCCTGTGTCCTCCCAATGACTGGTGTATGTGGTCATATGTCTGGTGCTCTTAATAAAACGTCAAGCTCAATAAAGCCTCGGCCAAGCTCACGTTCTCCGTGCGATGACATCACTCCTTTGACCAAAAGGGAGGGAGTCGTTTCCTGATCTTGTCGGGACCCTACTGACGTCACCGAAATCAGACACGTTTCTCAGGCCATGTGCAGGTGTTTAAATGACACACTGTCCATAGAAAAAGTTAGACAAAGAGACAAGAGTACCGCTTCGGATAAACGCCGCAAATCACAACATGAGACTTAATCGCATTTTCTGTCTTTCGAGGTCCTGAGACAACCTTTCATCCAAATTAAAAACGCTGATTCCATCATCCAGCAGAACACATGAAGCACACCAGTCCCCTCACGTCCTCCTTCCTCCAACAGCCTTCTCTGTCCTACAGTACAGCAGAGCTTCTAAGGTTGAGAGACAATGTGAGAAGAATAAATACAGGTCTTAAAGGATCATATTGATTTGAGGCCCAACATAAGACTTATTGGTATTCGGAAGGTGTAGCGGAGCTACTCAAAGGATATTTTTCATCAAGTGAAGGTGCATATCAGCAATAGCTGACAAAGACAAAAAAGGAGCACTTAAATGACGCAGAAACGTAAAGATACGAAATCTCGTTTACATAAGAGCTCAAAACTAGAAGCCTTGATAAATGGACAAGTAAAATCATGTGATGAGTCATTTTCATCTTCTTTTTTCTATTGTTCTTCTCTGCAGCACAAAGACACAAAGGTTTTCAACCCACAATCCTCTCGTGCCAACTTTAAAAAGCTGCGATAGATCTGTAATGCTGGAGTTGTGAGAGTCATTAGATGTGATGACAGCTCGGCATCATTTGTACCTCGGGGCACAAACATTGTTTTCTTGAAACTGTCCCGTCCTGTTTTCCATAGCTTCCCAAACACCCAGGTGTTGTATTGTTCCCGTGTCCTGTGTGTGAGACTGGTCTTCATTAGGTAATCGATTCAATGAAGCGAGAAAAATGATTCATATGGAAAGAACGAAACTCTTCTGATGGATCTCCCGTGTGATCCCACACTCTTATCCTCTGAACAGCAGCAATGCTCACAGCAGTCTCTCTTGCCAAGTGGGATTAGAATATTCAAACACATAAACATAAAGACATACACTATAAAATGTAAATGTAAAGGTATTTTGTTGACAAGTAAGTCACCTAGTAGCTTTACAAACCGTAAGGATGTAGAAACAACAAGCAGATATAGAACTAAAATTATTTTAATAGCTTAAATATAACTATAAAAGATTTATTTACTATACTTCAAAAGTGGTTTTATTGATATTTCCAAAGATTCAATCGGTGTCCTAACAAGCCCACTCATGCACACAAACCGTCTAGCAGTCCTGAGTAAATACATGTTTTCAAAGTAACTCCTAACACTGTGCTGGATTGTGAAATGACCAAACACACTGTACACCAGCAGGTGCCTCATAGCAGCAGTTCGCTGGGTATGTTATCAAACAGATCCACCTAGTGGTTCAACAGTGAGCTGCAAAAAGAAACGATTGCCACAGCTGTGCCCTAATCCTGTTCTAGATTTAAAAGCCGTAAAAATAGAGATTTCAAATGCTCATCGTGTTCGTTTTGAACGCCGAAGCTCCTGCACTAATAAACACCATCGCTGCTCCTTCTACTTATCCTGCCTGCTGTGCATTTCTTAAAGCGATGTGCTCCACACAGTCATTAACATTGTGCGTCAACCTTGAGAAAATGATGAGTAAGGTATGATAAAAAGCAAGTTCTGTGGATGACTGATAAAGAAGAAAACACTCTGCACTGCCTCTACACATGATTAACTTACTGATAATCTCTGATGTGTGCTCAGGCTGAAACGCCACTGTCAGCCCATTTTGAATGCTGAAGACACATAAATGGACGCAGTTAACGACGCCCCGTTTGTGATCATCGCTGTCAAACTTGCGATGTTTCTTTATCTCATCTTTAGCGCAGGATGTTATTTATACGAACACTACAACAACACGGTAACAACTTGTGTTGAGTGTCAGCGTAAAAATAGCCAAACCTGACCTTAATCAAACAAACACATTGAAAACTAATAACATCACAATAGTTTTTGTTTCACTCTGTAATATTTATAAGTAAAATAAATAATAAAATAAGGATTTATTTTCACATTAAAAGTTTTGCAGTGATTAAAGTTGAGGTTTTTGCTGACTTGAGCCTGCATTTGATCTATGATGCCCTAATAATGCCGACCGACAGGCAGCAGAACCCCGTCAGTGTGTTTTCTTTGGATGGTTCCCAGTGCTCTGACCTCTGCTGGGAGAAGGAAGCCGTGCCGAGCTTTAATAATTTATAATAATCCACCTCATATTTAATGCCAACACTTACATTATAAGGTTGATTTGCTATCTATTCCTGCCTGTTCTTTTTAAGGGCTCTGGTACAGGTTTAAGACTTTCCCATCATGCACTAGGCAGAAGGCAGGAACACTTTCTGAACGTGTCGCCTGTTCAGATATCACGTCATTTAATTTCACTGTAGGTGAACAGTGCTCATGCTGTGATTTAAAGCTGCACTAATCAATATTTATATATTAACAGTGACTGTGTTTTAGTGTCTTTCAGCTCATCGCTTTGGTTTTACAACCTCCTACATGTCAAACACTCTCTTCAGCTTGAGTTTTCAGTGACAAACGTCTCTCATAGACCAACTGTAGTTTTTCTGTTCAGCACCAGATGACCAGTCGGATCAGATGGCCAGAAACACGACTCCCAGTGAATGCTAATTCTGTTCCATATCTTCTGGATGTGTAAATAAGCAACGGTCTGTTGTACAAGGTGACAATATGCCAGTGTTGTTTTAGAGCTTGTTGCTTTATTTTCCTTGTTCTCAAACCAGTTGAAGTCAGGTTAGATTCACCTGCCCTGATGTTGGACTCTAAAGCTTTGGGTACGTTTTCATTTAAAGCAGGACTCGTTCTAACGACACAGTCACACAAACAAAACTTGCACATAGCGTGGAATATGGTACAACGTCAGCTGCATTACAGAGCCTGTGTTTATGGTAATGAAGGAACATTTCACCCAGAGCGACTCACTGTGTGACTCACGGATGTGGTTTTGAACAGAAATGGAGATGGAGCTTCTGGCAGAGCTGTGTAATTGTGGCACCACTTCTTATTGAGGAATGTACCAGCAGGTTTTATCCTTTATGGTTCCTGAATAGGGTTGAATCTATTACTGTACCAAACGCCAGCTGCAGATTTGGTTCCCCGGCCAACAAGTGATTAGTTCATGTGAAAAAGATAAACACAGGTGTGTGTGTTAGAATCTAAACTGAGCTGGACTCAAACACCCATCCCACCTCTTACCTGGGTCCTTCTCAAAGAAAAGACAGCAGTGAGTCTGTAGTAGCCATGGTAACACCTGTGATAGATGAAAAGATGGATGACAGATATAGTACAATACGGCTGAGTCACTCCAAGCACACACACACACACTGACTTAATGGGGGGGGGGACAATGGGAACATGTGAGTATTTACAGATAAAAGAAACTTGAGGAAGGAGCTGCGTTTCCCCTCCATTCACAATGGCTTTCTCCAGGGGGGGGGTAAGCCTGCCCCCCACATGCACCTCCACCTTCACTCCATGTCCAAACACCCCCCCCCCCTCCACACACACACACACACACCATGCATCCCTCAGCGTTACTGACTGGTCGGTCGCCAACCGAGTCATGCGCCGCACAACTTGTGTTTGAGGTCTGCGCGGCCAGGTGTGATCCACCGGCTCCAGCTGGTTCAGATTCAAACCCCCGTCAGACCTCATGAAGGTGCGCTTGATGATGTGGCATCCAAAAAATAAAAATAAAAAATAAAACAACAACAACAACAACAGGCTGCGCTGCAGACGCGGTTCATGCACAAACACGACGCTGTCTTTGCTGCTTCGTACCTTTTTCAGCGGTGACATCTTCCCCCTCGGAGGTCACTTCTTCTTCGATAGTGAACGGGTAATAAATGAGTGAGAGGCGATCATGTCCCCTGGCCCCCGTGAAAATGTTCATGGTCTTGTTGGTTACAAGCATCTGCTGCAGAGCGCTCGTAGTTTCCCATGATGAAGGCGACTGGAAAGGCTTTTCCTGAACGCACGTCCTGATTCGGCGGCGGACTTCATTCTTGGAGATGACTTATGATGCTCTGATGTTGTTGTGGTCTCTGGTGGCACGGCTCGTCTTAAAAAGGCAGCCTGTATCAGTCGCCATTTTCACCAAATCTGCACCTGCAGGAGCTCCTAGTCATCTAATCTAACGACAAATGACACAAACCAGAACTGGAAAAAGTCAGAAAGTTACAGGTTTAATTATTAATTCATTTAATTTGTTAGAATTTGCATGACAGATAATCATTATTTAGATTTAGGCTAAGTACCTTACTGTAATCTATGTGTTTTAATTTACAGCAAATAAAAGAAAACAAGCTCTTTATTACATTTTATCATCATTTTAATATAATGTTTGCCCATTAGCTTATTTAAATCTATGTAAACCATATTTTTTTATCGAGTCAGCTTCATCTCCCTTGTCATCTTTTTTTTAAAGATGCAATGTAAATAAAGTTATAAAGTGGTGCACATTAATCAGATGAATGGAAAGTTACTAGAACTGAATAAGATAAAAGAGCATAATGATTATTTATAACAATTTTAAATCAGTTTTGAGTATGTTTAACCTAAATCTATCTGCATTTTTTTTAAATATAGTAGGAGGGAGATGGTCCAACAAGGGAGATCCACTGGATCCTAATCATTGGATTATGATTAGTGTTGATCTTACTTATGATTTGATGGACGTAAGTATCTTTTCAGGTTTAGCGACTGAGGTGCTAAATGCTACATGCTAGTGCAAAACAGAAACAGACTGTAATTATGTTAATAAATGAGAAACACGATTCAATATTACTTGGAGAGGCACTAAATCCAATCAGCAGCCTATTTGTGGGTTGACAGTTAAATTTAGCGATGATGAAAGGACAGAGGCTCAAGCTCGCTGACGGGAGGTTTTTGCTGTATCCTTGTGCAAACGCTGGAGAGTCTGGTTCCTGTGTTGCAGAATTAGGTCTAAAGTCCTCTTGAATGTGAAGCTAAAGGGTGGTGCCAGATGGTCTTTGGGTGGATAGGATCAGAAAGAGGGGAGCTTGGCTCTCTACTCTCATTGTTAATGTTTTCTCATGCTTGCAGATTCTCAGAGAAAACCTTATAGAGTTTTTGGTCTTTGTGTCCAGGGAAACACAGACATACAGGTATGTATCTGATTTACACAAACAGAATGACACCAACATGGCTGCCATGGCTAAACAACACTATTACTTGGTGACAGTCGTCCTGGTGCAAGCACAGTAGACTGAGGATGCAGACAGACATCAATACACGCACATATTAACATACAGTATGCAGTTATTTGTCCTGGGGGTGGAGTTGTTGATGGTAATTGGTGATCTATTTCTCGCTTTTAAGTCTCTGCAGAGAAAGACTCCTCCAGATGAGTCGCGATGAGCTGATGTTTATCTCAGACATGCTGTGAACATTCCCAAATGTCTGTTCCTCACTGCAAAGCTTTGAGGGTAAAAAGCTGCAGAATGTAAGTGGCCATAGAGTTTCTAGATGACTCGGAGTGAGAAATTGTGGTTTGATTTAGGACGTGTTGAGGCCGGTATTCCAGGGTGTCAAACCTGAGGGGACGCTCAGCACACAGTCCTTAAAACTGTTGTTACTGCAGAGGAGAAGAGTCACTGCGCTCCTCTTTGCTCGCCGTCTTTACAAAGTTTAAAAAGCTCTATTCTTAAATAGAAGTTAGCTTAGTTTTTAAAATATACTGTAGACAAAAAATCAGCTAGTTTTGTAGTTCAGAAGTGCCTAAAGCTTCGGAGACAGTGTTTATGGTAATAAAAGTGTGTGGGATTAGTGCGGAGAAACATGAGGACATTGATTGCTAAGATACTGATTTGCACTGAGGTGCTGGGGTCACAGAGGAATCTTGTGGGTACGTTGCATAAAACAGCCTGAAGCTGAAAACTGCCTGCATCTCTTAACCTTTGTCCCGACTGCAGAGACACAAAGATTCAGCACACAAACTATAAAACAGTGATAACACAACCTGAGCAACAGTAAAACATGTACAGCATTCCCTGTTATGACTTTCTGCTGTTTTTAAGTACAAACTCCATTTCAACAAAAGTTGGAGGTTTTCTGAAAATGCAATAAAAACTAAAATCAGTGATTTGTTTATGGACTTGAACCTTTTATTAATCTTCCTAAAAGAAAATGCATTGTTTTCACTGACTAACTTAATGCAATTCTGTACATAGAAGCAAGAGAGAGACATACGTCACTGTATATTATGCATTGAGGTGTATCTGTATTTTACAATATTGTTTTATAAAGGATAAATTAAATGTTTTTATTTTTTACAGAGATAAATATTTAATTATCTCTGCCACTGGATGGCGACAGAAGCTGAGCTCTGTCCATGGTACTGACATCATTATCATTAACATCCATTTTAATTGTTCATTACACGCTAA
Source organism: Anabas testudineus (assembly GCF_900324465.2). Lineage (NCBI taxonomy): Eukaryota > Metazoa > Chordata > Actinopteri > Anabantiformes > Anabantidae > Anabas > Anabas testudineus. Next base: position 13,769,083 of record NC_046632.1, on the reverse strand, counting down.
TCTAATCCAGTAGTGTCTCCCAGAGTTACAGTCTTCATAAGAAAATCCTATTTATTAGAAAGGGATGATTTTAATGTTCAGTAGGCTGCAAATAGGGCGATTACAGCAGGAAAAACCTGTTCCGGTCGTTTTAAATTGTTTTACATGAGACTTTAATCTTGTTTTCTTAATATCTGAAGTATCTTAGCTCTGGTTCTGCAGGTTTGACAACAGAGACGATGATCGTGTCTTTCAGGATTCTAGTTAATTATTGTTCATTAAGACAAACTTTAGATGCACAGATAATTTAATCATTTTTAAAATCTCCAATGATTCTGCAGCCCACAGCAGGGTCCACCTCCCTGCCTCCTGCCCTGCCCACTGCTGATTACCTGGCTCAGGTGTGTCCAGCCGGTCAGAAGCTGGAAGATACCATCTCAAATGTGGGCGGACCCCAAGGGAGTTGGTATCTACTTAACACACCTGATCCAGGTATTCAGCAGTAGGTAGAGCCCTTCTCTGCTGGAGCCCCTGGTTGTTTCCCACACACCGTTTCCCATCTTGTGCGCAGATGTTATGTGACACAACACAACAACGTGTGACGCTGGAATCTGTTACCTGTCGCCACACCTGCCTTTAACAAAAGATGATTAACCTCCAGCCGGTGGAGCCGCTCCTCCTCACTGCTCCCACACCTCGTTGTCTCATCAGCAACGCAGCATTTTGTCCAGCAGACTACGTGATTTAACCTTTTAAACGGACTTTGATCCGGATCATGCCTTTAACTGCGCTCATGTTGATCCAGCGTGCAGCGGCTGCGCAACCACTTCGTCTCCACCGCTTCCTGACGCATTGGATTTAAAGGAAGAGCACAGATTGATGTTATTGGGAACTGAAGAGCCTCCATAGCTGTATGCTGAATATATATATATAGGGGGGGAACTGTCAGTGCTCCTGTGGATTTGAGAGACGGGACGGAGAAAAACAACCTAACAGAGAGGAAGACACCAAGAGAGGAAACCCACCGGACAGCTGACAGACCGAGCAGGTAAGATGAACTGGAGACTGGAGCACAGGTGTGTGTTGCACGGCTTTTAGGTACATGCACATATGTCACAGCAAGGAATAGTTTCCTCAAATGAAATCACCGGATAGTAGTCTAAAAAAGAAAAGATGCGACTCCGAACTTCATTCGCCAAATGGACATTTTAAAATTGCCTGAGTTTTTAAAAATAGAAACGTTTAGCACACGATTTATTCAAGATGATTTGTACATTAATAAAATATAAACCTTCTTTAATACGGTACACTATTTACTAGTCTGCGCAGTGATTTAGTAACAGTTTGGGTTGCAGAGTTAATTCATCTGGTGGCTCGATCTTACAATGAAATGCATGCTTTAAATCACTAGATTATTTAATGGAGTTTGGTGGAGTCCTTACAGCAGAGAGTTGGCCACGTGATATAACCCCACAACACTGCAGAGGAGCCTGTGTATAGGTTGTTGGGAAGGATGTAATCATTTTAACACTTCTCTGCCTTAACATGTCATATATTTAACTTTATGTGACTGATCCTTTTTGGGTTCCCAAGTGTTTGTTGTCCCACCTCCAAGGTTTGAAGATACAGTGTCGAGAAGATTTTCTTACAAGTTTATCTACTTGCTGTTTTTTTGGCCCATTAGACCCTTTTAGTTTGTTGAGTCATACTCATGTAATATGTAGATTCTCCCCTGTCCAGACAGGAGTGGGCCTCACAAAACAGAGGACGCAGTGAAGGGCACTGGAGGAGCCTGTCCACGTACCCATCCCAGCTGGATCATGGGTAACCACACTGGCAAAGACAGTCACGGCCCAGCAGGTATCACATCAACACACATGTACAATCAATTGCTATAAGAAGTAGCAGCTCTTAGATGATTCTGTTTAAAGTACAGGTTGTTGAAAATGCTGTTTTATGCTTTTCACTGCACATGCCCAGTTCTCTCCAACAACATTCATGTGGTCTTTATATTATAAGACTGACTATTTTTAGACAATCGCCTTCCTGGTTACAAGGTAATGAACAGCAGAAGAAAAGACAAGTGCTTTGAAGATTTTATTTTTCGCTGATGCAGAAAAGTATCGGGAGACTTTTCTCTGAAGAAGGTGTCGACTGAAACGTTTGACATGTCTGATGTATCTGCTTGTTGTTGTGTTTTTTTTTTTTTAGTTGATATGTCACATTTTCTTGGCTTTAAGATAATTTATTCAATGGTATATTGAAGAAAATGACTAAAGACTAAAAGCATTCATTATATTTTGTTTACCCAAAGGAAGCTGCACCATCTACCTTCCTGCTACATTATGTATGAGCCAAAATACTTGACTCAAAGAAATCTTTCTAATCTAAATATCTTTTATATATAAATTTAGAACATCTGAACTGACTATGGCAAGTGTCCAGTTTGTCAGAATGAAACTCAGCTGTCAGCTACAGTGTGGTGACAAACACGCACAGAGGTAATGAAATACAAACTGTATCTGAGAGATTGAGTGAACTTTTAGCTCCTTGAATGTTTTCAGGATCCACAGAATCACAGCCGGGGCCGTCATTTGGCTCGACGACTGTGTGAAACTTGTCCTCTGCAGTGCAACATGTCTAGCCTTCTAACTGGTGACATTCAGTCAGCTGCTCACTCTCACTTAAATCTGTTTAAAATGTCGTTCCTGGATCTAGTCTCTGTGCTAGCTGAGCAGACTACATCATGCTGCTGCCGGGGAAATGATGAGTCTGCAGAATCCTGCAGTACAACACAAGGACAAGGAGGGGAAGAATGAAAAGGAGTCGAAGCAGGTGCAGATCCATGTAGCCTGCCAAAGATGACACTGTAGAGGATGTGTTCAAACCTAGGAGCAATGCAAACTGCTAATACTACAACAACAGGACTCTAAGTATCTGAAATAATGTCTGTAGAAAACTGCCAGTGCTGATGGTGGAGGTAATCATCTGGTGGTAGCACTGAGAGCAGCCGTTTGATACTAGATCAGGCTAAAACTGCCTCTCTTCCTGGATCCAGCTACATGGAGGGTGTGTGTGTGTGTGTGTGTGTGTCAGCCAAGACACTGGCAGGAGAGGATTTCTGCTGCATCAGTCAGCCCAGGACGGTAAATAAGGGAGTGGAAACTGAGTGCTTACATCTGCATCGAAGAAGGAAAGAAGAGGGGGACTGTTTTGGTTTCCATTAGATTATTTTAAGGCTCAGAACAGTTCTGTGTTTTTTGCTCCTCCTGTGTTTTTATCTTTTATATTTCCACCCTCTCAGGTTCTCCTTTAGATTTCTTCCACACTCCTCCTACTACGCCCTCAGATGCAGCACTGACTACCATGGCCTTATCCTCTGCAGCTTCTTCTAATAAGGCACAGACGCCATCACTGCCCAGCAGCAGCACCACTCCTACCGCCACCTCTCCGATCACAGACTGGGCACAGAAGCTGTCCGCTGCCTCAGAATGGGCCGTGATAAGCGTGGACAGCATCACTTCCTCAGAGACAAATGCGAGTGGTGCAGCAACCAGACACGGGAAGGCAGTCGTCAGTCTGGGCAGCCCGGTGTCTCTGCCTCCGTCCACATCACCATCAGAGCAGAGCTGGCAGGAAAGAGATAGCGGACTGGAGCCACAGGCTGCAGCAGAGAGCGCTGGAGAGGAGGTCACCCTGGTTTTACTCAGCCTCATGGAGCATTACAGGGCCTCGGTAGGCCTGAACCCCAACACGGATCTCACCACAGGATCAGTAGGTAGGTTGTGTCTTTATTATTATCCGACACTGTCAGCACACAAGTCTAACACACACCTATATGCAGCTCTCCTGAAAATAATGAATGAATAATCTGATCACAGCTGTCAGCTTTGTTTGTCATCAGTAAACCTAACCTTGCATGCTCTTTGTCAGAGCTGCTCAGGCGCTTGATATCTGAGCGAGAGGAGCTGGTTGAGGAGGTGGACACACTGAAGGAGACGCTGAGGGTGAGTTGTCCTCCATCCTGAAACACTGAGCTGCATCAAGAACAAGCAGCTTTTAGATTCAGACTTTTCAGAGCTTCTTTTCCATTTCAGACGGAGAGGCTTGAGTGGCATCAGTTTCAAAGTGACCTGCAGGTTGCGGTGTCTGTGGCCGACCGGCTGCGGGTTGAGTCAGAACAGGCTTTTAGTTTACTCCAGGAGAGCCACAGGGCTGTGGAGGAGCAGCTGTCCCAGGCCCTCTGCAGAGAGCAAGAGAAGGAGAAAGAGCTGGAGATTCTGAGAGCCGAGCACAGAGATGTCTGCCAAAGACTGTCTGAACTGGCCCTGCAGCAGCAGCAGCAGCGTGAGCGAGGCGAGCTGAATGATCTGAGGAACGCATGCAGAGTGACGGATCTAACAGACTGTGATAAACATGCAGAGAGGCAAGACTCTGAGGAGGGGCAGGGACAGGATGTACCGGATGTTATGGAAGTAGCTGTGACAGAGACTACATGTAAAAATGTGGAAAAGCAGGAGGAGGATGAGACAAATCAAGAAGTGGAAACTAAATGTGAAGTTCTTGGTTCTGAGGAAGAAAATGGATCAGGAAACGTTCATCTGACAGGGAAAGGGGTGGCAGAGGGATACCTTCGTAGTTTAGCTGCTCTGGAGAAGAAGAAAGAAGGAGGATGTGGTCAGAGAGATCCAAGGAAGATTGTTATGCTGTCTGAAAGATCCCGGTGAGTCTGCATGAAAGGTCACCCCTCTACATTACAACAAAATCATATCAAAGGTTTGAATTTTTGTCTTTCAGGAGCCTCTCTCGTCTCCCGCTTCCAACTGACCCAACCAGTCAAAATGGAACCTCAAAAATCACGAGCACAACGTTGCCACTATGCAAGGTACTGCACTCACACAACTGATATGAACACAGGATTATATGCATTGTTTTTCTAATTCCTAAATGACTTGAGCAGCATTAATATAATTGTTACATCATTTCTCAACTTGCAGAAAGAAGAGCCGACAAAACGCAGAAAGATGGATCGCATTTTACAACGGCAGGACAGCTGGTCCAGTTTTTACACAGGTACACAAAGAGGCTACTTCATTTACTAAACCTACTAACTTAAGTGCACCGTCGTGACTGACGGAATTTATGTCTTATAGTAAAACAGGAAGAAGATCAAATATCAGATTCCTTAAAGTAAGTAACTATTTGACCCTTTTTATTATTTGATAAAGACATTTGAGTGTCAACACAAGCGTCTGTGTATAAGAGATGTAGACAATGATAAATGTTTAGCATGAATTAAGATTGGCATCTTCAAATTAACCATAAAATAACATTTAAAGGCTCTTACAGTGGAATTTCCATTTAAAAAAACCCTTTTAGTAGCTATGTCCAGAGCTACTGCTTTGAAAAAGTTGCAATTATGAGCAACATTTCTAAACAGTTTTCAAGTGAACGCTTCCTTCATGGTTTTCTTGCCTTTTCAGACCTCAGGATGGTTTCAGTGCTCTGCTGAGGCGCCATGGAGGCTCCAGAAGGAACTCCCTGCTTCGCTGGTGCCAGAGTCGCACCCAAGATTATAAGGTAAGAAATGAGAACAATCAAATTAAAGCATGTGGTTTTAAAATTCAACAAACAATACAAATTAAAAGATTTAGCCAAGCAGAAAAGTATTTTTAACCTGATTCAGCATCAAAGAAAAACGAAAAAAACATAACTAACTTCTTTTAATGTTTTGTGCCAGAGTATTGAAATCACCAACTTCAGCAGCAGCTGGGAAGATGGTTTGGCCTTTTGTGCCATTTATCACACCTATTTACCAACTCACATCCCCTACGACAGCCTTAACCCAGCTGGCAAGGTAACACTGTAAGGGCGTGTTGTAAACTGGTTTTGTAACAGCCAGTTATTTAGCAGTCACATTCCAAAAAATGATTTCAATATGTGTATAAGCCAGTCACAAACTACATAATGTGTTAAATTAATAAACATAAAGTCAAATATACTTGCCCAAGAATCTCCTAATGAAAAGCTGACATAACAAATAATGCTGGTTTAAAAGCATCCTGACATAAATGCTGTTTTTACAGAAAGAAAATCTGGACCTGGCTTTTAAGACAGGAGAGAGTGTTGGAATCACAGCCACACTGGTGAGACACTTCACACTGTATATTTACTGTATGTGTGTGTATTTATGGATATAGGTAAAAATGCAGATATGGAACCTAAAGCTATTTCAGCTTTATGATTGGTTGAGGAGCTTTACTAACAGCTTGTTCTATCATATCTTGTGCTCTTAGACAGTGGAAGAGATGCTGAAGGCAGAGGGGCCGGACTGGCAGAGGGTACTGGCTTATGTCGAAAGCATCTTCCGTCACTTTGAGATGTGAAGTCGTCATCTCTTATCCGTCTGCCTGGAGGGACTGGAGCTGGACTGAAACGCTGTTCACCACAAGAGGGAGCATCGTTCACACAAAGCTCCCAGGAGTCAGGATTTTAAACTTGTCAGCAGTATTAGACTCTGTATGGTTTTATGTAGTAAAGTCTCCATCACACGGAAATGATTCTTCACCTAGGTGAGAGAAACCGAAGAGTGATTTACCTCCTGAGTACTTTTATATTTCTACATACATTGCAGTGACGTTGGATCCAGATGGCTGTCGGGTGAACGTGCACAGGACACAGCAGGCTCTACACCTGATTACTTCCACATTTGTTACTGGGTGCTGGGTTTACTGGTTTTGCACAGATTCTTAAAAAATAAGCACTTTATCATTAATGTAAACTTGTGATGTATAAAAAGTTTGGTGTATTAGGTGGATGTTTTAGAATCAAGGGCACTTCGACTGTATTTAATAACTTATTTTTATCATAAACCTCTCCTGTTGTGTCTGCATGCACCCAAAACTAAATCTCACAAAACAAAAAGGGAGCAGACATGGTAATAGATATTGTTGCCTTATTGTAATAATAAAGTCATGTATAATGTAAGTTATTGTGTTTCCATTGATACCAGAGGTTCACAGAAAACATTTTAATGTTAATACAACATAACAGTTTATACACTGACAGTATATAAAATGGTATAAAAAAAAAAATGGCATTAAAGGACATGTTTGAAGTTCAGTGACATAGGAAAAAAGTCATAGTGTAATGTAACAAATAAATACTGAAACATTTTAAAAGAAATAATTTAACACACTGCTGGAACAATGCTTTAAATGAAAATTAGGTGAATCAAGTATGATTTAAATCTTTGTTGGAACGTATCGGTATATGAGGATTGAAACTTTAACTTTCACGTATTCTCTAAAGAAAAGTAGGAAAAAAGATCTTGATTATGGTATGGCCATGAGGTCCTAAAGCATTAAAAAGTAACTTTGCAGCTGACTAACAACTAAACTGTTCTTATGATGCTGGAATGGCGCCTCCAATGGGTGGTGTTGACAGAGGAGGCAGGAGGAGAGACTTCAGTTTAGCTGACATGGCTGCAATTTCAGGATCCTGGGTTTCATACATCTTCACCAGTCGGGCAAATTTAAGGACACCTGAAAATAAAGCAGAACTCAGATCAGTCAAAATTGTCTCATCTATCATGAACAACATGCCGTCTATGTGAGAAGTAGAGAAAGGCAATTTGACAAATCACCCTTTATATCAATGAGGTGAGGTTTGAATGCACTTATTGTAATAAAACAGCATCTGCTATAATGTGATAGTACTGTAAGGACGCAGATACTTATACACAAAAATTTGTAGTAATATAAGAACAAACTGAGATTTAGAAGATTTAGTTTTACATTGTGATCTTAATATTCAGTTAAGATATCATAAAGTAATAATAAAGGAACAATTGCCGAAGTAGTTTTTTCTTTTTCAAAAAGCAGTATCTCACCTTCTCCCTCATTGTTGAATCCATAGGCTTTAATCACCTCCTGTTGAATCTGGGTGGCTACGGGGAGCACAAGCTGCAGCATCTTGCCCATGTCGTTGCAGGCGCTCTCTCGGGCCTCCTCCATCCGAGCAGCATTGTCTGGTACTGAGAAGGCCTGGATCACCTCACTCAATACCACTGTGAAAACAACACACTGGAAGCTCATCATTTACATCGTGGATAATCAGTACAACTACAGGGAAAGGTAAATTAATATGGTAAATAGTACATTTCATTACAAACAGAACCAGCTTGTTTAACAAGGAAAACCCACCCACAGACTCTCCACATGAACACACATACAGCAACTAATACACCAGAGAAAATGGAAAGAAGGGTCTGATTGTACGTGAGTGGATACAGTTGTGGCTGATCTTGGATCATCAGGAAGGTTGTTCAGGCTGACATGCTGGAAATAATTTCCCATTTAGAAATAATAATATGGAGCAGCATAAAATGTAAATGCTGCAGCACATGTCCGGCTCTTCTCACCTCTGGTCTGCTCCACAGTGAGGGTGGGCTGCTGTGCTGGAGCCGAGGCCATGTCTGCAGAGAAATAAGGGACATATCAGACCACTGCAGTATTTTCTATTTGATTGTACTGTAAAGGTAAACTTCATTTCATCAGAATGCTCCTTTAACTCCAACACTCCTACTTGTCACCCTGTAGTTACTTTACACTTTATAGATATCACATGCAGAACATGAGTTTATCAAATACATGATAAACTACAGCTCAACCAACATTCAAGTACTTTAAAATGGCTACACGTTGATAAATTATATCATTATATAAAACCTATCCAGTCTAACAATATATTAATAATAAAGCAGCATTATAAATTATTATGAATACGTACATTTAGCTAATAACACGTTTGTGCTAATTTAACATAACATTTTGAATTCAGTTTTTCTACTTAAGTAAAGGATTTTCTTCCACAACCAGTTGAAGTCTCACTTAAGTTTGTTACCTTGAGATTAAGAAGTATTTTACATGATAAACTTTATGGGATTATAGTGATTAACTAGTTAAGAGGACATCGGTCATTTTTGTTTATTCACTGACACATCGATCGTTTACTATCTCTCTATCGATAACTCAGAAACTCATGTTACCTTAGGAGATAGTTGTCAACATCAATGACAGCTAAAATACATATATTAATGAAAAGATTGGCTGCTAAAAACGAAAGAATTGAGGTTTGTAAACTCACCACTGATGAAAACAACGTAGCTTGAAGCTAAACTGTGTAATTTAACGACACCGTTTACGACGGTTGTACACGTTTTACGACGTGACGTCGTGCTTTCAGATAGCAGGCGTTGACGTAAAAGGTAAACAAACGCTTTGCTAAGTTAGCTAGTAGTAAATCACAAAATGTAAATGATAAAGAGGCACCATTATTGTGTTGAGCATTGTTTAAAGTGTTATGGAAGCGTAACACTAATATCAATATGTTATGAATGCGTTGTCCTAGCAAGTGTACTTCCGCGTAGACCACATTTTTTAGCCACGTTAGCTAGTTTGTGATATAGTATCAATGGAACAGAAGCTTGCTGAGTTCAGAGCTCGACGACAGGCTGAGAAAGCTGCTAAAAATGATCAGGGTGCTGGTTCTCAGCCCAGATCACCGACAGCAGTGGCTGCTCAGTCTGAAACATTAGCAACAGCTGATAGTCAGCACCCTAAGGAGGCAGAAAGCAACCGGGTTCCAACTCAGAGCTCCCAAACCAGGGTGAGTCATCATTAAATTTAAGTTTAACTGTTTAGAAATCCACCAACTTCCAATTTCCTTAATCAGCTGTACTGTGTTATAACGTATGGATCTAAACTATATCTAAGTATATTTAAGTATATATAATGAATATATTCTACAGTACCAATTAGTGATGATGTTCTTAATGAGTGTGTGAGAGAGAATTGTTGTTTAATGTCCCTGCTGTAGGCAGTACAGATGTAAACTTTTTTAACCTCCTGTTTTTCTCTACAGGCACAAAGTGACTGGCTGCTGGACAGTGCTCTAGGCAGGTGGCTGACATCAAAACAGTTTGTCATCACAAACTTGACTTTGCTCAAAATACTTCTGTGGTTGGTGCTGCTTGGTCTGTTTGTTGAACTGGAGTTTGGTCTGCCTTTCTTCGTCATCTCCCTCTTCTACTGGATGTATGAAGGACTCCGTAGTCCGGCGGCCCGTGAGCCTGGTGAACTGAGTGCTTATTCTGTCTTCAATCCTGACTGCCAGGCTCTGCTGGGGTCTCTCACAGCAGAGCAACTGGAGGGAGAGATGGGATATAGACCTCTGGCTAACAGATAAAATACTTGTGATTTGCACATTTACATCAGATTTCTACTTTTGTTTTCAGGATTTTAATTTTATGTAAGAATTTGCAGTGATATAAAATTGTGACATCAATCTGTAATACTGTATACACATAAAATTAAGATTTGTCTACTTATCTTTTATTTTATTTATATTGTCTTTTGAATCAGTTTAAAAGTGCATCAGAGCATGCATGATACTGCTGACCATCATCTAAGGTTGCTATTTAGTTCACAATAAAATGAGGGACATTTTTTCATTTTACAAATTTAGGGCTACACCTTTTTTCACAATGCCTGTTAACATTTAACAAAGTAAGTTAGAGGCAAGAAAAGTTAATGTACAACTCTTAATTAGCTTTTTACACACTCGTAACGAGCGTATTGACTTTTATAGAAGAATCTGTTAAGATTGTGTCTCTGCCAGTTGCTGCTATGGACATTTGGACCTGCGTTTTTCATCGACAAAGAGAGATGGCTCACTGTCGTGTACTTCCGCATTTGCCGCAAAGCCGCGTCACCAGCCACACGTAGATGCGAGCTTTTCTGGTTTCTGTGAATCGGTTATAGTAAAAACCTTTCTAACAGTTTTAAATTGCTAAATGCTAACGATATATTTCAAATTTGTTAGAACACATCTTGTGTGAGGTTGTCTTGAACGCTATGACGAGCTGACGATGCTTGTCTTGTAAAGTCGGGTAACTCTCTTGACAGTTAGCTTTTTAGCTCAAAGGTTTTGTACTTCCTGTATTTCGTAAATTCAACGTGCATTCAGTGAAAGCTTGGTTACCTCTCTATTAGTGTCAGTAAGTATAAATCCATTTCACTACAAGATTATTTTTGTTTTGTTATTTGTTTTTGTTTCTTCGCCAGCCAGCTAGTAGCGTTAGCTTGTTTGCTCGTAGTGGTAGCAGACTGTGCAGTGTGCACAAGCTGCAGGTAGCTAACTTGACAGTATCATGAGTGCTGTTTGCATGTAAAGGATTAAATATATTAAAAAGATATAAAGTCTGCACATATGAATTCTGAGACAGGTTTTGCTTGTTGTGATCAAGTCAATCTTACAGCCTTTTGAGTTCAACATACACCTGTCTCTTTACTTCTAACTATTCCACTGCAGCTTTACAGGGAAGTTCTAGCAAGATGTCATCATCTCAAGTTCATGATTATCCTTAGATTATGCAAATGTAGTTATTTGTACTGTTTCTCTACATGTCATAATGTATACTGTGTGTTGTGTGTCAGTAATGTCTGGAGGTCCTGCTCTGCTCATGCGGCTGGTGGCCTCTGCCTACAGTGTGGCTGAAAAGGCTGGGGCCATTGTGAGGAAGGTCCTTCATAGTGGAGAACTTGGCATTGTGGAAAAGGTAAAAGAGTGAATACAGTAGATTGTGCCTTAGAGACACAGGAAACAACTCATATATACTGTTTAAAGACCTTGAACAGTTAATACAGTCTTGATGTTCTCTGCTGCTAATTGATTTGTATAACGTAGAGAGACAGGTAAAAGTTGTGGAAGGAGAGTACAATAAAAAAAAGTATTTCCTCATTGTACTCCTGCACAGACAGGAGCTAACGATCTGCAAACACTGGCAGACAGACTGGCACAGCAGAGCATTTGTGCTTCACTGTCCAGACGCTTCCCCAAAATCACCATCATTGGAGAAGAGGTGAGCGAGTTCATCAGAGACTTGTGTTGGTTGTCGGACCCCATATCTATGAACAATAAGACTTTCAGCGTTATGAAGCAGACGTTAGAAACACAGTGAGAACAGGCTGTATGTGTCTCTTGTTCATGCAGGAGCTTCAAGCCGAGGATGTGAGGGAAGACCTCATTGAGACCGGCCAGGCAGAGGAAATCCTCCAAAAGCCGTGTCCAGCAGAGTATAGTGGGCTGAGAGAAGAGGAGGTAACAAACTGTGGTTTCAGAAATGCAATGTACATCTATAGTAACTGGCATAAGGTTTGACTGAATGAAATAACATTTTCTGTGAGCTAGAGTTGTTACAAATAAAGATTTCCTTGTTTGTGTTTTTCCAAATCTCAGCTGGTTGTGTGGGTTGATCCTCTTGACGGCACGAAGGAATACACTGAAGGTAAAACCTCCACACGTCTCTGTTTACTCGTTAGGGTTGTGTATAGGCAGGAAACTGGTGACGTGTGTATCATGATACAGCGGGTGTGATTCATTATATTGCAAGATATTTGTAAGTCTGTTGAAACCTGGTAATATCACAAATTACAGGGAAAAGTCACAACAGCAACATACTTTGAAAATCCAATAACCGTATCTTCTTTGCAGTATTTTCAGGTATTATGCTGTTAGTCAGTATTATTACACCATCAATGACATCTGAATTTGTACAATTATATCATGGTACAGTATGGCAGGAACAAAATACATGTAGTTAATTGAATCCATAGTTTGTTATTTTGAGTAATCTCAGAAGTGCAAAGGTCGTTTCTATGGTTACAGTTGTACTGTACTGACGAATAACAGTGGTTAATGTTTTGATAGTTTCACAGGTAACTGCTTACTAATTACATTTATTTGCTAACATTGGTAAAATTTATAATTACTCCATGATGTTTGCATGCAGCTAATGTTTATTGTTATTATTGTCAATAATATGCTATTCATATTACTTTCTCAGCTAACTGGTAATCAGTTTGGACTATATGCCAGAAAATGGAAAAAAAAAGGCCAGTGTGACTGCTTCAAATCTATTAGTTTGTCTGATCAACAATCAGAAGTGCATGACAAAAATCACAATTGTTATAAATAAGAAGAAATAGAAACCAATATTTGGCATTTTTTCTTGTACAGTGACTTAAGGGATTCCTCTTTGACTATTTGTTCTTCTTCTTTGTTGCTGTCTCTGTGCACCTGATTTGTCGGGCTGGGTCCTAGATTTTAGAACTTCACTGTCGCTTTCACCTTTTTCTTTCCTTTCTTTGTGTCTCTTTGCTCCTACCCTCTCTCTCTTTCTGCTGATTCCAGCATCGATGTGTCTCCAGCAGCACACTGTGGCCAAGATACCACACAAAGGGTTGGACACCTCTCAGCCCCACAGCACAGCTCTGTGTATGTGTATGAGCAGCAAACAGAAGGCAACAGCAGGACACTGATAGAAAGTTGAACCCTTGTAGTCATATCTTTATTATTCCCAAGCACCGTGAAAGGAATCTTTTATAGCTTATATATAGCTCATTTTGTTTCTATCCTGCGTTTCTATAAAGTGCTTCCAGCTCACATCTCTTGATGCTCTGACTTCAGGGCTCCTGGATAATGTGACAGTGCTTATTGGTATTGCATATGGAGGCAAAGCTATCGCAGGAGTCATCAACCAGCCTTTCTACAACTACCAGGTATGAACTAAACAATAACTTGCAGCTGTTTCTTAAACTCTGTCACTCTGCTCAATTCACATTTGATCCTCAACAGCTTGGAGAAGGAGCAAATTTAGGAAGAACCATGTGGGGAATGCTGGGTTTGGGCGCCTTTGGATTTCAGCTGCAAGAAGTTCCAGGTGACAGACGCATCATTACCACCACCCGTTCTCACAGCAACAAGCTGGTAATAGACTGTGTTGACGCCATGGAGCCGCACGAAGTTATAAGAGTGGGTGGTGCTGGAAACAAGGTGAGGTAGATTTTTATTATCTTCCTTAAAACCTATTTCACAATCATACTATCCACATTAAGCAAGTATGAGAAATACCAGTGGGGGCAACATGGCAGGGTTGCATCTACATGGTTCAAGTGGGGACAGCTGCTCCTTCTTTGTAGGGTTTGCTTGTTTGTTTATTGAGTCATCTCTCTGCAGATAATCCAGCTTGTTGAGGGGAAAGCTTCTGCTTATGTCTTCGCAAGTATAGGGTGCAAGAAGTGGGACACCTGTGCTCCGGAGGCCATTCTACATGCTGTTGGAGGTAAAAACACATTTTCTTCCCCAGTATATTAAAAACATTGTCTGTCCTTTTGTACAAACATATGTTCTTAAAGCATGCTAGTAGTACATTTTACTGACACACAGGAAAGGTAACATTTATCTGTCAGTCATCATATTCTTCTTCTCTTGTGCAGGTAAACTCACTGACATTCATGGCAACGCATACTGCTATGATGCAAATGTAAAGCACATGAATTCTGCTGGGGTTCTAGCTACACTACGCAACCATGAGTACTACGTCAGCAGAGTACCACAGTCAGTGTTGCAAGCTCTGAAGTCAGATTGAGGTTTAAAGCAGAAAACACAACAATGTTCCTCTGTGGAACAGAGAAATCAACATTTAAAAATAATTTTTGTACGTTTTACTCACTTTAAATCAACATTATGTGATTGCATGTAAAGGTTAATACCAGTTAATTTCAGAGTATTACTACACAACACTTACATGAAACAAACTGAGAGCAGGCTCAACAGGACTTCCATTTATTTCACTCGTTCAAAACAAACTGAGCTGAACATACTTTTTCCATACTTGAAGACCAATAGATTTACAAGGCAAAAGGCAAGATTTAAATCAATAAAATACATAGCTTCAATGTTCATTAGTGAGTTGGAAATGATTTTTACCTAATTTAGTGGCCACTAACTGGAACACTATAAAATAAGTAACGCGATGCCAACAAACAAAATGCCATTGTCTCAAATTTTACCTCTTTACAATGTCATGTGATAACTGAAGGTGCAACAGTGTTCAGTGAGGGAGAGGTTGACATCTAATTCTTTAAAGATGAATATACCGATAACTCTTTTTAATCCAGTACTGTATGTTATGCCTGTTTTTCTTGCACCAGCATGTCCGCCTCTACTTCACTACACACCTACTATAGGTAGGTGTTGACCAGGCTCACTGATGCAGGGTTCCTACATTTTCCACATACACTGATTTAACATTCAAAAAGCAGACTTTGATTCTATTACATTGCTCATTTTTTCCGATTTTATACCAGCAGCTGGATAATGCAATTATTTGCTTTCTACACGAGAGTTAAATGAAAAGATTGAGTTAACTAAAATATAAAGCTGCAGCTGTCAGTTAGCTTAACAAAAACACTGGAAACAGGTAAGAAAATCTGCATACCCACACCTGTAAAGCTCACTAATTAGAGGTTTAGACATTTCACCAGTTTTCAATCTTTCTACAAAACTATATTAGCCAGCTGCTGGCTGCATTACGTGACAGTGGTAGTGGTCTTTTCACCTAATTTGCAAGAAAGCCAATAAGTTTATTTCACAAAATGTCAAACCAGCACTCTGACCACTACGTCATCCAATACAGAAAGGTCCAATGGCAGTAATTGTGTTAATTACATTGCCGTTAGTCAAATCTAGGTGAGGACATTTCTGACTCTCTGGCCTCACAAGTGTGCATGCATTCACATAGTCATGACGGGCATCTTTTCTTATCATCTTGCCCTTTGCACAAGTTTGATTTAACTTTTGCTGAATGGACTGAGTGATAGAAAAGAAGGGCTGAGTTAATCACATACCATGGCATCGGGAAAAAAATAAATAAATAAAACTCACATGTTCATAAAAATACCCACAGAACAAGCAAAACACACTCCTGGAGTTTCTGTTTACAATGAACAAGCTGATTGAGAAAAGGCTGGAGTGTTTGAGGCAGCCTGCAGGGGCGTGGGCCAGAGAGCAGCCAGGGGAGGAAGAGGAGAGCCGCTCACCTCTTTTTCGGTGCCTGAGTGGTGCGAGGCGGGGTGACAGGGCGCCCTGAATTCACCCCTCCATACTGGTACTTTGCTTTTTTCTCTGACGGCTTCAGGATCTGGAAAGAAAGAATTGTGGTAGTAAAAATGCATCAGCAGCACATACTTAAATCAGGAGTGACGTTCACATAGAACAAACGCTGAGCGTTTCTGTTTACCTGAAAGGAGCACATAAGGGACTCGTCCACACTCATCATGCCGCCTGCGTTGTCAAACTCGCCACAGTAGTTGGGGGCAGAAAACAGCGTCACCAGCTGTCGCTTGGCAAAGAACTCATAGCCATCTTCAACAACCTGTGCAGTGAAATAAGCCCCTCTGTTTAGTTCTTCTGTAAACATTATATTCTGCTTATAGTTGCTAATGGGATACTAGCAATCATTTTTGTTTTAATTGTTGAGTAAAGTATGCTTGAAATCTGAACTATTAACAGTTAGGGTTGTTTTACGGATATATACAATATATTTCAATGAAATAAATGGAAATTTGTCAGCTGGAAGAGATTTTTCTGTAATGTTTTTAATAAAGACAGTTATCCCTTTAATATCTGCATTAAGTTATTACAGGCTATGAAATGCATGAGCAGGTTGTTGCAATGCAAAACTGATTTTCACTGAGTGTAGCTAGAAGACATTCCAGTCTCCTTATTTAATCCCACTTATTAGTCTGCCTTAAGGGAACACATTGTGTATTTGAATGACTTTGTATTTTGAATTAGCATAAAATTGCCTTTACTTTAATGCTGTAATTGTTTCAAAGCAGCATTAAATGTTTAAATCAAAGACAAAAGTCTTTGCAACAATTAGCAATAATATTCTGTTCTGGATTTGTTGACAATGTAGTCTCAATGTAGTTTCAGTGTCTTTGTAAAATTAACTTCCAGGATATTTCTCCTAATAAAATAAAGTTTAATTTAAAACAGTATTATTATGAGCATATTATTATTGATCCCCTTGCGGAAG
The DNA here is from genome assembly GCF_900324465.2 of Anabas testudineus. Classification (NCBI taxonomy): domain Eukaryota; kingdom Metazoa; phylum Chordata; class Actinopteri; order Anabantiformes; family Anabantidae; genus Anabas; species Anabas testudineus. The sequence goes on along the minus strand of NC_046632.1, from coordinate 13,752,159 downwards.
CTGTACATGAATATAGCTGTAAACCATGAGGAAGCAGGAATGTTACCTGATGCGCTCGGCAGATGAGATCCAGGTCATGTCGGTTGAGAAATTTGCTGACGACATCCGCTCCGAAAGTGAAGGAAACCCCGCGATCGTTCTCCCCCCATCCCTGGACGTCTTTGTCTGGGTCAGACCACAGCAGGTCACACAGTAAGCCTAGAACAGATCATCACTTTATCACCAATCTCTTATAATCAAGTAGTGCAGATGTACAACTGAAGACAGTGTGTAGAGGACACAGTCAGTTTATTAACACAGAGAAAGAAGAACAGGCCTGTGTCGGGGACGTCAGTGGGTCTCATAATGCGTCGAATTTGTTCCATGGACTGTAGATCAGGTGAGAGCCCTGAAGAGAACAGATTAATGCATCAAAAGTAAATAAAAGCCAAAAAAGCAAATAATGTGTAAATAAAAAAAATTGACTCGGCTTCTCTTCATCCAGAAGTAATGTAATGGTGAAGAAAAATGATTTTAAAAATATTAAATGCTTATTAATTTATTAATTTAATGATTCAGTCAATTGGCAAACCTCCGTGGCAGCAGAAAATCTTCTCGTCAATAATTGCAGCAATGGGCAGGCAATTGAAACAGTCTGTGAACGTCTTCCAGAGCTTTATGTTGAACCTACGCTTGCCTGATAAAAAGATAAAGAAATGTGGTGAGAAAATAACAAATCAGACAAAGTACTTAACTTTGCAAAAGAGATGTTACCCAGGAAACACTTGCAAATGCTCATCGTTCTCATTGAAATGCAAAACTTTATGTTGATACACAACAAACAGCTGTGTCTTCTAACTTACACTCATCATAGAAGCCATAGATGCGATTGATGGAGGCACACTCGTGGTTGCCCCTGAGCAAGAAGAAGTTTTCTGGGTATTTGATTTTGTAAGCGAGCAGCAGGCAGATGGTCTCCAGTGACTGCTTCCCTCTGTCCACGTAATCCCCCAGGAACAGATAGTTGGCCTCTGGAGGGAAACCTCCATACTCGAATAACCTCAGCAAGTCTGTGTACTGGCCATGGATATCACCTGAAAATGATGTGTTCATCTTATGTTTCATTGAGAGCACAATGTCAGGAATTAAATGACATTAATTTTAAAAACAAAAAAACAGATGTGTATATAAAGATACGTGACAGGTGCTGGTTCTCACCACATATTTTGAGTGGAGCCTCCAGTTCTAGCAGAATTGGCTGACTGAGAAAGATTTCTCTGGACTTGATGCAGAGTCCCCGCACCTCAGCCTCTGTCATCTGTACGATCTTCCCTGGACGACATCCTCGCACTGCAAAGCAAAAGCACAGAGAGGTCGACAGTCATCAAGGGTTTATTGTAAAGTAGAGATGATTAAGTATTAGACAAATCAGCATTAAGAAAGTTGACTCAGTGATGAGGACTAACATGCAACTATATGAACAACAACATGTAGCTGCATTTTCAAATTGTAGGTCAAATCAGTGCTACTAAAAAACAAGTATTATGCTGCTGTTCATCCTTACCTAGGAGTTACAATGAGAGCAGAGGGGTTAGAGTTAGTCTTTTGTTTTCATTTGCATCATAATGTTCTATTAAAGAGAGCTGACCATTGCATTTGCTTTGTTCCTCACCAGACGTCCAGTTTACTCTGGTCAATGTGAGTTATTATGAATTGGCAGGCACAACAATGAACAGCTTGTTGGCTCAGCTTGAAGTGTGTGAGTGTCTGGGGGTGTCGTCTAGAAGACTTCTTCGTGTTTAAAGTATAAACAAGGTTGCTGAGTAACATTAGCACTGACTGTAAATGCAATCTGGAAGTTTATTTTCTTTACTCAACAATTAATTTACTCATACTACTCATAGGTTAGTATCACAGTTTGAGTGAGATACATTAAATTATCTAATTTAAGGGGTTTGTAGCACATTTAGAGTGGAAATAAATGTGATTTGATAAGGTTAATGTAAAAAAAAACTGAAACACAGTTACAGGCAGATTTGTATAATTTATTAATTAACTTGAACCCGTTTATATTTTTTCATTCTATCAAGGCAGGTTAGTAGTTTCTCAGTAGCATGAGGAAAAAATCTAAAAACACATAATTAATTGTAAATAACAGAGACTAATACAATAAATCCTATAAAATAGTTACTTTTTTGTACATTTACACATTACAGCAGATGATAGAGGTTTAAATATATATTTTTATATTTATATATATATATATTATAAGTTATTCAGGTTTTAGGACCTCCTACGTCACAGGGGGGCGTGGCCGGTCACTTTCTTAGCAACCTGCCTTCACAACCAGACCACTTATTGTTACTTAGCAACCACAACAGTCCATGGTTCTCGGGTTCCCTGTCGTTCTGGTTCTAGTTCATCTTTAATAAAACACTGCGACGGGAACAGCTCAGTTAGGACGGTAGAATATATCCACACTTCCCCTAGTTAGCCGCATTTATCCTGGCTGCATCGAGGTTTTCACGCACAACGTTAATTAGCAGTCGGAACAGTAACATCATGACATCACGACAACGTTGACATGAACGATCCTCCCGGAGGAGACGGCGCTAGCGTTAGCTTACGGCTCGCAGGTGAGGAACACGGAGATACGACATGTTAAAACGCACATATCGAGCATCGGCCGCTGCCAAACAAGTCACACAGAAACACAGACAACGAAGGAGCGGTGCTACCTTCCAGCAATCGGGAGATGAGGCTGTCAACGTTCAGTTCGCTTTCCGCCATGTTTGTGATCCTCACAGAACCTGGGGACCCGAACAAATATGTCCTGAGTGCGGACTTGCAGGCTCGGAAGAGGAGCCAGTCATAAGTCTTTATGTTCACTTTTTGCACAGAAAACGTCATAAAAAATAGTATTTGTCTCAAAACTAAATACAGTTATAAATTATGGAGCAACATTTGCAGTATTATAAAGATTAATAGAAGGAATATAGTAAAAAATGAGTAAATAAATGCAATATCCCATCAGATTAACATGAGGTATATTTGGTGTTATTATAAGGGGTATGCACAACAAAAACTAAGCTAATGTTAGCACCTTAGTTTATGCAGTCAGGCTTTATTATGCCTTTGGCTTTGCTGTTTTGTTTTTTTTAACAACAATTATGCAAAAATGCACTTTGTGAACATACAGTATACATTATAGTGATTAGACACTAAAGCTGAAAATCCCAGGCAGTAAAGTCATCATCCTCACAAGACTGTCCGCACAGAAATAAAGAAAAACCATCACAGTGAGGATCTAGTTACATCTAAGAAGAAATAGAAATGAATGTAGATCAGACTTGAATATTGTAGAGTTTTTATTTTATAATAAATAAAGATTTCTAAAGAGAAATGTAAAAAAACCTATTGATTTATGGAGATGAGATCTATAACACTTGGATTATTTCATTATTCCTGTGCAGTACAAAACAGTTACAAATATTTTACATACTTGTCGTACCATTAAGCAGTATAGTGTACTGTTCAAACCAACAGTTACTTATTTGAGTACCTACAGGTTGCTGTCCAACTCAGAAGCCTTCAGCTCTGTACACATTTCAGCTCAGATTTGTTTGTTGTAGGCCAGGACAGGACAGAACTGTACAGACTTATTGATGTCAAGTGTGTTAAAAAGCAGTCTTTTTCATGTCTGTTTCGCCATCTACTTTGTTTTTCCGGCGCTGATAGAAGAAGAGAATTAGCCAGGCTACAGTAATACCAGCCAGCAAACAAACGATTCCTACGATCACTGGCACCCACACAGGCATGGAGGAACACTTGGGCACAGGGATAGTTGGTGCAGAACCAGAACTTGTCAGGGTGGTGGTGTGTATGTCTGGAGCAGCAGTGGTGATGGTTACCGGTGGACTTGGCAGGCTGTTGATCTTGGTGAAGATGAAGGGTTTGGACTATGATAAAGATAAAATAGAGTTTATATGAACCTAAATGCGAAGTCAAGTAACGTGGAAGTCTAGAGTTTCTTTTTTTAAAATAAATAAGACACAATGAAGTAAGTAAGGAATAAGAGAAAATCAAATAAAGAACAATATATAACTCTAAATAGGCAGAAGATTGGATGAGAGTTCTGTCCACGTGTACCTGAGAGGGACAGCGAATCTTAGAGCGATCATAGGTGAAGTTGTTGTAGACTTGTTTACTGCCTACAGGCTCCAACTGTGAAGACAGATGGAGAAAATGAACAAAAGAAAAACCTCAAAAACACTGTTCACTCTACTTCAGTTTGCTCCATTGCTTCCCCTTACGCACCATGTTATTCCAGAGGGCGATTGCCATCTCAGCATGAGCTTGCTCGCTGAAGTAGAAGCAGTCGACTGAGAAGAAACTTGTGTCAGCCTCACCCTTCTGGCGAAAAGATGACATTTTCAGTAAGGCTGCATTTTATGATTTGGATACTTATGTTGATACGAATGTTTGTGCAACTTACTCCAACATGAGGGATGAAGAAATTGTGTAAAAATGGCTGAAGGACGACAGAAAAGTCTTCTTTTCCATCATAACGATCTCCAGAAATGAGATACTGGATCTCAGCCTGAGGAGAACGAAAACACATTGGAGGAATAAGAGACGTGAGAGAGGGAATCCCATTTATAAAAATGGATATTTAAAAAAAAGAAAAGCTTTTACCTGGTACTCGAGATTGATTCTTTTTATCTCCTCAAGCTCTGGAGAGTTTCCGGATGGGTTGATAACACAGGGACAGCTGTTCCTGCAAAAACAGATTTATAAATTATATATATATATATATATATATATATGTGGCCTTTGATGCTGTACATAATATAATCAGAAATACAAACTGAATTACTACAGGACAAACCTTTGTAATAGTGAACAAGCCAATGTGTTCCTCTTAATTGTTTTCAATGGCTCTATCTGCAAGATCCCCACAACATTAACCAGCAGTCTCGGTACCTAGACACAATAGAGAGAGAGAGAATAAGGCAACATACTGTATACTCACAAAAACAGTCAATTTGATTTAAAAAACATTTAATCACGCTTAATCTAACTCACCTCTTTGTAAAGCATGTCCAAACTGAGCCTGAGATTGTGACTGTAATTCTTAGGTGATAGATTACTCTGTGGAAATATGTCAAACAGACATTTTAGTATAATCCCATAATGTTCAGATATACTGTACATGGTTATTTATGTGCATTTTAAAGAATACTTACTTGATCTATGCAATAATTGCAAAGATCATTTTCCCCAATGAAGATTGTGACAAGTTTCCAGTCTTTTTCAAAATTCACCTCCTGTGTGGCATGTGTGCAGAACATGACAATGAAAGAAGGAGATATGATTAGAGTCAGGGACATAGAGAATTTCAAAAGTTACTCAGCTCTGCAGAAGTCTCACCTTATTTTGTCTCATGGCCTTGATGAGAGCTTGTACTTGTACTGGAAGGTCTCTGTAACGCAACAAAGTCAGGCATTAGTTGTCAGAGAAAAGATAATGTGTTTTACTGTGGTGGAGGAACTAAAAGAAATGTGCACATACAAGGTCATAGCTCCAGACACAGCCATGTTGAAGCCCTTCTGTAAAGAACTTTTTGAGAAACCCTTTAAGGAGGGGTTGAACTTCTTTAAGATATCTGTAGAGATAGAAACAAAAATAGGATCTATTACCAACTGAGAATCTGTGAAGTGCAGCGGAAGTTTCTTTAACTATAGCAGCATGGTGACAGATGATACCTTAATAAACTACGAATATTCTGTGGTAAACATATGGAGTCCATAGGCTAAATGAGAAGTGGTGTAAGTTGGGTAAATGCTGGTGATGTTACAGGTGCAAAAGATGATTTTAGATTATTGGAGTCAAGTGACAGTAAACTCACTTGGTAGTGTTGTGATAGTCTCAAGAGTCTTATCTCCTCCAATGCTGCAAGTAAAAAAAAAAACCCACAGTCAGCATGTGTTTTCAAATCGAACAGTTACCTTAGTAATGCTGCACGTGTGTCATACCTCCATGATACTCCTTTATAGTCTTGATTGAGGTCAAACAGATTCTTTGCTTTGGCACCAGTACCTGCCTGTGAACAGAAAGCAAACATAATATATGAAGACAGAAAAATAAAGTGATGTGATTTCCCTTAGTGGAAATGTGCTGAAAAGTGAAACTTTTCAAGACAAAGAATAACTGTTACATCAAAGAGCAACTATCAGAAGATAAAGTAGGCGATCAGCATTGAGCGCTATCTGCCTGATAACAGGTTGATTGGAGAGTTCATAGTTCATTGACACCAAATAACTGATATTAATAGGTTCACAGTGAGTTAAAAATTACCTGCAAACATATACCATGTTATGTAAAAATATATATAACCTTTACCTTTCAAGTATTGTGTGATAAAAACTTACCGTTACAAAATCTCCCAGTGCTGCTACCACCTTAATGTCTGCTGGTCTCAGCTTGTGGACTAGATAAGATACAGAAACATGTGAGCCACAAACATCCTCCCTATAATATGAGGCGCTTCACCAGCTCCTGCTATCATTATTAGGAAAACTTTGTGCAGTTTAAAACCAATATGTTTATAATTTCTTTTATGTGACCTTATTTTGTGAAAGTGCCTTAAGATAACTAATAATAATAAATCAACTTGAATTGAATTGAAAGATACAGTAAGCCGCTATAAGCAGATAGTGTAGTGTGTGTCTCACCTGAAGTTGGCACAGTGTCAGATGGAGCAAGGTCCACACAGGAGAAGTCACTTCCCCAGTTCTGAAAGGAGGAGAACGAGGAGAAAAAGAAGAATGAGAATAATAATAATGAGAAGGTTAAAGCCTCGACCCTTTCTTTCTCGTGTTTTTCCAGTCCGTATGCAAATTAGCATGTGTAGATGCTGACCCGGGATTGGTCAGGATGTAGACCCTTACCATTTATGTGCACACACTCTCTTACGCACAATTTATTTTATTTAAATCAGTTCATTATGATGATTTCAAGCTATAAAATATTAAAAAGATAAAATATTGCTTATTTGGTGTAACCAACGCAACAAAACCCCAAAGATATTTCATTTCCAGTAAAAGAGAAAACCAGCAATTATTCACAGTTAATGCACAAATGCTTACTGTATTAGGTGCAGGTGTTGGGGAGGGACCAGCATAAATGTAATTGCTGTTGTTATAGGTGCGAAAATATGGTGAAGTCTGAAAACAAAAATAAAAAAGACATTACGTTACAGAAGTCAGCATGTCCAAATTACAAGAAGATAAGACAGACATTCAAAAATGTTAACGCTAAGTAAACAATCGATTTTTAGTATTTGGGTTAGTCATACTTTCATTTGGACATTAAGAAAACCACAGGATAGTCATACTAACATCTCTGACTACTGCTTATTAACAAGTATTGTCTGCTTAACCACACTTTCTTACCTTAGTTGGACATTTCAGATTAGTGGCTGTAGAAAAATCCTGCACTGAAGTCTTATTGCCCAAAGGTTCCAGCTATGAGGAAACAAGTCACAGTGACTCTGATGGTTCAAATAACATTTATAGACTTTAACTGAAACTGTTCATCAGCCATTTTGTCAGGTTCAGTAATCTTTTCAGACTCAAACTGCTTTGAGTGAAAACGTTAAAGGTCGACTCTTGTTCGTCAGACGTTATTGGAAATACAGTATGTTGCTGCATAGATGTTTATCCACACACATAAGCTTGAACTAGTGCCTCCATTGATTTTTTATGATGCAGATCCCCCTGTGGGATAGTAAATTAGTGTTATATAAGTTAAATACATAATTTTTTGTCTACCAGAAACATACCATGTTGTTCCAGAGGGAGCGAGCCATCAGCGTTTGGGCTTTCTGGCTGAGATGGAAGCAGTCAGAACTAAAAAAGGAGCGATCTGGGCGACCATCCTGTGGAACAGACATGGACAAGGACGGTTTATCAATCAGAGCAGAGAACTGTTATTATTATTACTAGAATTTATGTAAGAGAAAAAGAAAAAATTGTTGATCTAAGCCTTGGTGACCAAGTGACAACCACCACAACACAGGGTGTTACTGACCGGCAGTCTGGGGACGACGATATCCCTGAAGAAAGGCTGGATGACCACAGTGAAGTCTGAGCGAGTATCATAGCGACTTGACTCCACAAGCTCATGCAATAAACGCTTAAAGACAGGTAGAAAAGGTGTCCGAGCATGAGGACGGGCTGTTTCTTTAAGAATCATAATATGCTGTCTTTGTTTTTTCCTACCTGGTAGCTTCTATTGAGGTCCTCCAGCATGTGAAGAGCTTTGGAGTTGGTCTTTGGCAAGATAACACAAGGACATAGGATTCTGGCACAGGAGAGATAACATGGTATTATAACACTGTTTATTATTTTTTATTAGTTGATAATTAAAGAAGAGTGATAAAGGGAGCACTTTCGCTGGAATCCAAGCTCACATCACATGAGTGTTGTATTTTAAAGTAGAGCAATACTCACTTTACCAGCCAGGTTGGGCACTTAAGTGATTTGTCCTTGTGCATTTCTCTCAGTGGAATGATGTGCAGAGGCTCTACTACGTTAACCAGAGCTCTAGGCACCTGACAGAGACAAGCTCAATCAATGCCAGCGTGCACTGAGACCAACATATACAGTATTTTTAAAAGTGTAGCCATGTGTGACTGTTTGATCTATATTACCTCTTTGTGTAGATAATCCAGGCTATCACGAAGATTGCGTATATAATTCTCTATAGAGTAAAGTAGCTGTAAACAAAAGGATGAAAGAAAATGTTGTCGTGATTTGTGTTTTTGGCTCTTTTACACAAATAACTTCCAAATTATTACTGTGAGCAGTACTCACAGAGTTGTAGCAGTGGTCACAGATGTCGTTTGCACCGATAAAGATGGTTATAATCTTCCAGTCTGATTCGAAATCTATTGTCTGTAAGGAAGAAAGACTGTCTGATAAAGAAAATAGTTTAATCCTACGGGAGTTGGCACCTTTAAGAACAGATCAAGAATAAGTCACTTACTGAGTCGTTCTTCATTCTTGCCACCAGGGCTCGCACCTGTGATGGTACGTCCCTTAAGACACAAATAAAATAAAAGTAGATAAAAGTAGTTACATTTATTTTAGGATTCTAACTTGTATGGTCTGGATTCATACAGGGTAATTTATTATTATTTAAAGCAATAAAAACATTTAATATGTCAACAAAATAATTTAGATTCAAGATTCAGAAATAGAAAAGTAAACAGACTATGTTTAAATATACTACATGTAGTTATATAATGGTTTTTATTGCAAAATTGCAGAGGTATAAGTATTCATGCTCACTTAATTTTTTACTTCCATTACATTTTAAGGCAGCTCTTGATTTGTGCAGCTGACGTCTTAGTTTATGAACTTAAATCTGTTCTCTGATAGGACTCACTTGCTTTTCGCTCCTGCTACAGCCTGGTTGAAAAAAGCCTGAGGAGTGTCCTGTTTGCCCGTACCAACAGAGTATCCAGTCAGGTTGTGATTAAAATGTTTTAAGATATCTGACAAAACAAAGAAGGTGAACTTAGATAGAAATAAAATTTTGCTTTTTCATGTTCAGAAGTCAAGTATGAGACTATTAGCTGTTTTAATCTGACTGCAACATTAAGTTATGAGAATAAGACTCACTGGGCAAAGTGGTGACAGTTGTGAGGTTTCCATCTCCTCCAATACTGCGGAGAAACATTTTTTAAAAATGACTATAGGAAGTCCACTGATGGCTCTAAAGCCACATTACAACATAAACATTATGCTGGAGTGTAGTGAGACTGTTGTGAGGAGTCACCTCCAGGATAAACCTCTGTACTGACGCAGGACGTCCAGGATGTTGCTGGGGCTGGATGCAATACCGTTCCCTGCCTGACAGGTTAAAAAAGACAGTGTTGTAGTAGCACGAATATTTTCAGTGTGTTACAGTGATGACCTTCCCCAGATATGATGTACAATGATATATGATGTATATCACAGTCTGTGCCGTAGATTGTTCCATAACACGCCAGTGTCCATTTCTCTGACAAAATTATCTGATACTGTATTAACGTGAGCTCTGAATGTCTGCCAAGGTCTTACATGTTTGTTATTGAATAATCTACTGTTTATCTTGTCAATTAATCTAATAAACTCCTGTATTAAAAAAAAATCTAATCTAACAAATTGTAGTAACTAGGAAAGAAAACTGTATGTGTCAGTTCAGAAATAAATGTCAATAATTTGAGCTGCTAATTTATAGGGGTTTACTGGGGAGTTTAATGACAAAATGACTCACCGTCAGAGAGTCTCCCACAGCAGCCACAACTTTGATATCTCCAGGCCTGAGTTCATGAACTAGGAATGTAAATAAACTTTTGTAAGAGTTTTTCAGCATTATTATTTAGACTGCACTAGACTTTACATACATATATATACACAACAATATTACACTTATAATACATGTAATTAAGTTACTTTTCGGAATCAAATAATAATACAATATAATAATAATATACAAATTATACAAAGTCATATTTTACATTAAGTAATTTAAAGTATTAGTATTAGATTTAAAACATGATCGTAGAAAACCTTGTATAAGGTTGTTAAAATAAGCTCTGTTGTTACCAGCTGCTACATAAAAATGATGAACAAAATATTGCATTAATAATTATAATTCAATTATATATATATTTACTGCATTCAGCATAAAAAATACTTTTGGCTATTTTTTCAAGCTACTGTATTTTTACTTATTTTTGGAATGAAGAAATTTCTACACTGTGTATTCCTACTTTTATTCAAGTAACTTTTCTGTTTTTCAATTTAAAAGTCACTCTGTTCTAGTGATTAATCAAACTGAATCAAACATTTAAATTAGTTACTGTAATTTTTGCTGTCTTCTCCAGGTTCATCTTTGAAAAGGAGGCTGTGAACGTCAAACACAAACCAGCTTACCTGATGTGGGGATGGAGGAAGAGGGGCTGAAGTCCTCACAGGGCATCTCTGTGCCAGTAGACTGACCAGACACACAGAGCAAATCTATAGTCAGAACTAGACAGGTAGTAAAGACTGCTATAACCTGCATTTGGCTCAATAGCAGACAGTACTCACAGGGTGTAAGAAAGGTGAAGCACTGTCGTGGTTAAATGAAGGAGAGTTTCCCTCTGTTCTCAAGAAGGGTTGGTCCTTGGGGAGGGAGACAGATAACAGGAGAGAGGAGGAGGAGGAGAAATGAGGAGGAGGTGGAGTGAAGAGAAGATACTGAAACACAGACCTATTTCTAACTACACTATGTGTGATGGCACACGTTGACAAGCCGCAAATGGGTTTGTAGCACAGTCTCTCACCTCAGTCGGACATGGTAATGCAGTGTCCTCTGGTCTATGTTGACCCATTGTAGACTGCAGCTGAAAGACAGAAAGCTCTTTGTCCTTATGTTTGTGACACAGAGAACATTGACTGTACATATTTGTGCACAGATGGAGATTTCTCACCAGGTTTGTCCACATCTGCACCGTGAGTTTATCAGTTTGCTCTGACATGTGTGACTCAGAGAGAGGCCTCCCACTCTGTTTATAAAACAACAGCAACAATATTGCACAGTATTTTAGATAAAACAGTAGATCATCAATTCCTGCAGTGAGATTATAACAGGACGGTGTGTCTCACGCTGTCTTGGACCAGCATTATCTTAGAGGATAAGGCCTTTAGGTTGGCTTTTTGACTTTTTACTCAATTACAGAATAAATATGTTTCTTTATAGAGGAAATAAAAAATTTATATGTTTAACACATACTGAGCACAGTTTTGTTCTGTATCAACTCAGTGTTACTCACAGCTATAGATGAAGAGTCTGCGATCAAAGGAGTGTCCTGCAGAGTGACAGTGAAATCGTCTCTGTCACTGTACCAGCGCCTTCGCTCCATGAGCTCAACCAAAGACTCCTGGTCAACACAGAAAAAAACTTCATAATCACCAATTATAAGTCTGCAAACTTTGAAAGTTCTGTTCAAATTTTAACAGCAGCTCAAATGAGCAAAGGACTTTACATAGGATTCAGACCTGGAGTGCTTGAGTCAGCATGGTTCTTAGAAGTCGGACCTCTTCTCCACTGTTTGTTTCCAAACATGGACACATTCTGGCAGTAAAACAGAACTTAAAATTAGTCACATTAATTCTCTGTCACTTTTACAGTGAACGGTTAAAAGAAGATTTTTTTAATAAATGTCCCACCAGCCATTAAAGCAACATACATTTTGTAGTTTAAGCCAGTGGTGATTTGAGAATATAAACTTACTTTGTGTGGAAACGGTCGGGCTCTGCATCCCATAATGCAACACTGACAATGGTCCGCTTCAGCTACAACACAGTGTGAAAAAGTGCAAGTGTAACATGTAAACCCAGTAATGCATCACAATGCAGTAATGATGCATGAATAGAAAATATTGTACGTAATGTGAAATATACCTGAGAGTGCAGCAACTTCACAGCATCATCCACGTCTTTAACTAACGCTGTGATAATGGACTGGACCTGCACAGACAAACGTTTTCTCTGCCATTTCTTTTATTTAGCATTATTTGCTACCACAGCTTGTCCAAAGACAGCCATGGCATGCTTCTATCTGTCATGAACACCCGTTTATAACATGATGGGAGAGGTTTTTAACTATTTACTGTACCTGCTGTATCTCACAGGCACAGAGCTGATCCACCTGAACAAAGAGAAGCACCAACTTCCAAGAATCCTGCAAGCAAAAATATTCACAGCAGCCACTTCAAACCTGATTTAAACCAGCCAGCTGCTTTTCCATTTTAAATATTTGATGATGTGCAAATTATACTAATGCAAATGTAGAAGGCAAATGTGATGGTTATGTAAAAGTGGCAGAAAATAACAAAAGAGAAATATTCCTCAGGGTGACTGAAGAACCAACCTGATTGTTCTGAAGATGTAGGGACGCTTTCTTTGCCTGCTCCACCAGTGTGCTGCAGACAGAAACACAGACGAGAATGTGTAAAAAGGTTTGAAGTGAGTGGAAACATGATCACAAACACAAAGATGGTGTTTTCGGTACCTGTGTTGAGCATCGGGAGAGGCATACAGGTTTGTTTCATCTGAGAGAGAACTGATCAGAGCAGGATTGAACAGGGTCATCAACTCTGATGGAAGAAAACAAAGTTCTAAACCCAAGCCCAAATGAAATGCAAACGGTAAACTTACCAGAAACCGTTTTATATTGGGCAAATAACTGAATTAATGGACTGTGCGAATTCGTCAAGTAAATCTTCAGAAAGTGTGACTTTTAAAAACTATTTTGTGACATTTTACTCAATAAACAATGAATTATATAATTTATTAATTGAGGAATTAATCCTCAGATTATTCTAGATTCTAATGATAATAGAAAACATCTATTTGAAAGTTCAATTTGAAGAATAACTGTGACCTTCCCGCTTTGTATAAGCCAGGATTTTATCTGTTTGAAGTACAGGCAGTACTTTGTCTTTCATGAATGGTTTGGAGAAAGATAACACATCGCAGGGTAAGCGTGTATGTCAAGTGTATTGGGGTTCACTGTTTGAAATTATCACAGTTAGTGTAGATATCAGTGCAGTAAAGATAGTGCACAGTAGTGTAATAGAAGCTCATATCAATTTCTTTAAATGATTTATTTTTTGCATTTCCACTGCGAGCCCAATTTAGTAGAAGCTTTGTTATGATTAAGCACAAGATGCATGAGTTCTACCATCAAAATTGGAAGACAGCGAAGCGTGCAACAAATTATTAGAAATGATCAGAATTAAGAAGAATTAAGAAAGTGAGTTGATATATTCATCTAAGATGAAATCGCTTCACTTTTTGAAACAAGTAACAATTAACAGTAATTTATTTATGTATTGAAGATGAAGACGCTGATGTGAAGCTTTAACACAGCACTTTGTATTCTATTTAATGCCTGTTGACCTTATAACATTTAGGAAATATATATTTTAAAATTTCTGTTCCATAATAAAAGTATAATTAATAGTTAATGTTATGAGTATTTGTGACTAAGTACATTTTTATATCATGCACTGACTCATGGCAACATTAATATTAAATTGATAAATTGACAAAATGAAATGGATAAGGACAAACACTACAAACAAACAAAATAATACTTAAAAATGTACCTCTGAGTCGTGATACCACCACAGACAGCTCTGTGCTGCAGAAAAAGAAGCAACAATGTGATTTAATCTCTACGCTGATGGATTTCTTTAGTTTTTGTGAAGAAAATATCACAACATGGGTGAAGCCGAGTGAGGATGTATGCTCACCTGTGCATGTGAAGTCCAATAGAGGAAAGCAAAGCCACATCTGATGGCCTAACATTGTCAACTGCAGTGAGAAGAAATTGAATTTTATAACTTATGAAAAAGTGTCTCCAGACAAAGTTACTTTTGTTAGCAGTCAGACAGTTAGAATCAACTCTTAATATTAAGGAATCAGAAATCTATCACTAGACGTGAACTTTTAGATATTAATACCAGCTACGCTCTACAGTATGTTGGGTTTCTGTCTGACTCACCAGTTGAAGGAGGCGAGGGAGAAAGGAACATGTGGGCGCAGGGAAGTCCAGTTACTGAGAGCAAGTGGAGAAAACGAAGTGCAGATGTTAGTATATTCTGTAGTATTACTGTTCTGTAGTATTTTTGTCACCTGTAGTGTTTACCAGTAGATCAAATATTAACATACACACTTGCAAACTAACCTGACATGCAGAGTAGTTTTTGTTTATACATTTTTGTTGTTGTATAGACAGAAACACATAAAACTAAAGCTTATCTGGTAGGCTATCCCATGTGTATTCAAAAGTACAAAAACTTGACTCCTGAAACAGTGAAGAGAGACCTGTTGTCCATGTGAGCCCCAGCAGGGAGATCAGAGCCAGCTGTGGAAGCATCTTATCTTTGACTGCCAGATTTTGTCCTTGTGAACGTTTTCTGCAGTCTACCTTCGTTCTTCTCTGCCGTCTGCTCAATGGTCAGCCGTCTTTTATGATATTGCCATTTATACCTGACCAGTGATCTACACATGTTATGAATATGCACAGAGGGGAGGGACTGGCCTGCTTGTCCAAAGGACACTGCAATGGGGTTTTATAATGAAACAATGGGCCTGATAAGATCATGGTTATTGTATTAAGTATGTAGTAAGTATGAACCCAAGGGGGTTAATGTTCTTCTAGACTGTTGGAGGGTTTCTGCTAAATTTACTTTCACTTTAAACTGATTAATTTATTTGCAATTTAAAAAACTGATAATAAATATAAGAATTCAAAATATGAATCTGACATTAGTGAAATACTCTTTTATGTGACATCTGCCGTTACGCTGCTCTCTGCTACAGTGTGATGATGGCAAGACAGAAAATACAAATGAGTTCCAGCATTTCTCTAATGTTCAGGAGGCAAAGATCTAATTTATTGGTTTAAGAAGCTACAAAACACACTCAAACTATTAATATGAACTCTGTACATCCTGATTGAGTCCTTTTTTCGAAGCTCACATCATTGAGATGACAATTTAAACAGTTAAATAAATGGATAAAGACTGATTTACTTTACTTCACAGCTACATCACTCTGATGTAGCTGTGAGGCTAAAAGCAAAAAGCAGGTGCAAGGTGAAAAATATTTTCTTGTTACCAGCACTTAATAACTTGATGCTATCTCTGAAGTCTGAATTTTTATGGGTATATGGAGGAAACAACAGTCATGCTCCCTGGTCGCTTATGTCACGTGAACTGATAAGTAACAAACAGACTTAAGTTTTCCTACAGTCTTAGGGTCATGTGTATCTTCTTCTAACAAGACCAGTTGCAAATTCATAATTTTAGTTTAATTACCCTGTTTAACTTTTTTACATAATAATGATGTGTCAGTGTTCTTACTCTTGATTATATGTTATCACTTCTCTGATTAGAGAGCTGATTGATTGTCAAGGGCAAAGAAGCTAAGAAAACTATTTACTTATTGTCTTATGGTCATGAACTGCAGACCTAAATACTGCCTCTAATCCTGCATGAGGAAGAACTTTGGTAAATCACTTGATACCATATTGTATGCATTTAATAGACTCATGCAGTCTGTAAAGTAATGGAAACTCTTGGTCTCTCTGTTATATTCTTGTTGCTCGCAGCAGATCCTGAAGGCTGCAGAGCTATAAACACTGTCACTGACCCAGACAGCTCCAGTCATATGTACTGTCATCCTGATATGAGGCTGTGCTGCTTTTATAGTCTGTTATCTTCCCTCAAGGACATTAACTCAGCACAAACCCCCTGCTGAAGAACGGCTTTTATCTCCTTTTTCTGTGCTAATCTTTGACCAAATTAGTCCTGCTGAACAATTTGTGCTGCAGTTACACCTCTGGATATGAAATGAAGCGTGCAATTAATAATTTAAGAATCAATTGAAAAGCTATTCATCCAATTTTACATGAGACCTCACAGGTCTCTTTAGTTAAAGAATAGATCCAACATAACAGCATAACAAAAACAGAGGTGACTGTGCGGTATCTCATTGTTTAAAATGTATAGTGGATTACATGGTATGGTAGTGGTAGCTCACTATGCAGCATATATTGTCCTTAGTTGCACTTGTCAATGTGGTTCTAAAATAATACATTTTTAGTTCCTATTTGAGTAATTCCTTTCTGATGTCATCTCTATTTAATTTTAATATGCTTGTCAAAATGGACATAAGCCATCATGTGGCTTTATAATATTGCTCTCAAATATTAGTCTTAAACTTGCTAATGTACGTTGCTTTAATTTTCACACTCACTGAAAATGTTTTGCCGAATCTTAAGTTTGGTGCATAAAATAACCACAAGTTTGATCCATGTGGAGTCAAATGTCTACTGGGGGAGTAGTCAACCCTCTCAAGGAGGTTTAGGAAGAATCATCTGGCAGCTTTGAAGAGTTCAGGGAATCTTCTGAGGAAAAGAAGACTTAAGGAGCTATTTGGGGATGGTTTCTTCTAAAAACAAAAGTCCCTGTTTAGTTGTGTGAAAAAACAACAGAGGGAATAAGAAATACAGGGAGTCACGGCTGCTTTCACATATCCTACCAACTGGAGTGACAGACCACCAGATGGATGTTACAGATCACTGCTCTTCTGAGACCACACAAACATGATTTGGCACCAGATGCATCCAGGCATTCGGGAGGAGAGAGATCTGTCATCGTTCTGTGGTATTTTGGAAAAACTGCACATGCTTTTGAACAATCTGGTGAAGACTTATGAAACGTCATGGGAGGATAAACGCAAACTGAGCTGGCAGAGGTGGAGTGGGACTGGATAAAGTTGTATAAGTGGCTTTAATATTATACCCGTCTTATTTGGATATCAGCCCACATATTCTAGGTTAAACCACATTTTGATGTTGTAAAGTTGATTGCATGCTTAATTGCAGGAGACTTTTGATAGTACTTGATAATAAGCAGCCAGGTATGGCAGTGCTATTGATTACTGAATAACACAATACAACATATGGCCTGTAGTAACCTTGTTCAATGTTAAATTGGTGCATAGGTTTTGATATATTGCACCTGTTTTCCTCTCTTCCTTCAGACAGGTTGGAAATATCACCATGTCTCTAACAAATGTAGTTCTATACAACATTAAATAAAAAACAAAATAATTTTGAATCATCTGACAAAGCAGGATACAGTATCAGTACAAAACTGTTAGTAATGAGAGACTAATCATCCTTGGGAGTAACAGTGCACCATTTGTGGACTTGTACATCACTTTTTAAAAAAAGAAGTTGTAACAAAGCAGCATCTACTTTAATGACACTATACTGGTGTACTGTTGATCCCTTGTGGTCACTGTGTGAAGCTGCACCACTACTGGAGATGTGAAAAAGATGTGGAAAACACTGGGGAGACCTATCATTTAAAATAAGTCTTTGGTAAAGCCTGATATTCAACTAGAAAAATTAAAAACTTTAAGTGCATGTACTCAAATACTGCTCTTAAACACAGTTTTAAGGTAGTTGTACTTTCCTTATTTAGTTAGGTATTTTAATTACTTACTGCACTACAGTTAAAAAACATATCTCTTTAGTTGCTTTACAGATGCAGATTCTTTCTGTAAAATATAATTGACCACATTTACTGCCTGCATTATTAGTGATGTCTACATATTACTGAGTAGAAGATATTGAGTTCACGTTTGGATAATTCAAATTTAAATCTCACTGTGCACGTTTGCAAATATCAGAATGTGCTCTTGGTACGTTATTAAGTAAATAATTTGAATGTAAGTGCTTTTACTTGTTAATTAGGTTTTGTTCATTTCTTATCTTTGCACCTCTTAGTATAAACTTCTATGTGCAGTTCCAGTCTTCAGTCAACAGTTGGATATTGATTTAGGATTGTGATTACATTATATTTCAATTGATAATTGATCACATTTAAAATGACTATTAAACAGTTTCATTAAGTTGAACTTTACTATCTACCCTAGTAAATAAACAGCAGCCTATAACAGCTGTTGCTTAAATAGTTTCGTTAGTGTTTAGTTTATTTTGAAAGTCCTGAGCGGAAGTTGTCCTTCTCACTCTGGCTAGCTTTGCTAAAAACAAACCGCCATTGTGTCACAGGCGACATCAACGTCTCCGTTCAACAACAACAACAACAACGACAGAAACATATCTCTTCACGAGAGAATAAACACGAAACGCCGAATAAACAGGTTTCGACGAGAATTAAGTTTTGAGTCTTTGTCCTCCGGCTGACGTTACGAGGTGAGAGCTGTTAGCTACTGAACGCTAACCGGCGTTTGTCCTGATCACGGTTCGTTAACGTTAACGTAGCATTAACCAAACCTCTGGTGTTGATACTGACTTGAAATAAATCTTTAATAGTTGTACTAAAGGGCAGTTTATAAGTCAAACTGTATTAACATTTAGTGGGGCTTGAGTTGTAATTGTTGTCATAAGAAAGGTTTAAACATCCTCCTGATATGATCATGTTTCCTTACAGCTCCATGTGAATACCTAACATTAGCATTAACACTGTACAATAACTGTAAAAATAACTTCTAAATAGATTTAAACAGTTTAAACCTTTACTATATGGGTGTCGTAGAAAGATAGTTCATATTGGGGTGATGCTTTTACTATCAACACATGAGGGATGCTGTGTTTACTGATTTGCAGGTCATTTTAGGTGGCAGACAAAATGGGCCGCATCTTCTTGGATCACATTGGTGGGACTCGCCTCTTCTCTTGTGCCAACTGTGACACAATCCTGACCAACCGAGCTGAGCTCATCTCCACACGCTTCACTGGAGCCACGGGACGAGCCTTCCTGTTCAACAAGGTACCCGCATATCACATCATTCACATGGACACCTGTGATCATGCATAGCAGTAGTGTTTTACTTTAAAATACACTGTAGTAAAGGATTTTTGTGATATGTGTTCAAGAACATCTGATATAAAGAAGTTGGTTGTTTTACATAATTCCTCATTGGCAGATTAGACAGGTCTTTTTTTTTCCTGGTCTATTGCATCAATCATTTCGTACACAGCAAAAACCAAAAGTCTATAAGTTACATAAAATAAGCACGAAATATTACTTTTTGTTTTTACTTTACACAATAAAGATACAGCAAAGTATTCCTAATTTCATAAAACAATTAAACACATCAGAATGACAGTAGACATCATTAGAGATGAAATACATTTTTTAATGCTCCTTAAATTGCTTTTCATACAACATGGGTTGTATTTTATTATTTCCTCTGTTTTATATATGATATGTATAATATATGACTATGGGTTTAATAGTTTTGAATAATGAATTTGACATTTTGCTAAACATACCATTATTGACGTAAAATTAATAATTGATTACAGCCATTGACCTCAGGTTTCTCCTTGCACCTCATTTGCCCTTCTAATGAAGAAATATAAATGCTCTATGCCTTTCAAATTTTGCCTAAATGTTTTGATTTAATCACTGTAAAATTAATTTTGCTTTAAAAAAAAAAGTATGTAAGTCACCAGTCTGATTGCTGCCCTCCAGGTTGTGAATCTGCAGCACAGTGAGGTCCAAGATAGAGTCATGCTTACTGGAAGACACATGGTGCGTGATGTCAGCTGCAAGAACTGCAACAGCAAGCTGGGCTGGATGTATGAGTTTGCCACAGAGGAAAGTCAGCGCTACAAGGAGGGCCGTGTCATCCTGGAGAGGGCGCTGGTGAGGGAGAGCGAAGGCTTTGAGCATCTTCCCTCCGACAGCTCCTGAGTTCACCTCTGTTGATGTTACAATGCTTAATCTGTGCATACTACAGCTTTTCCTTTAGCAGCAGTGCATGGACTTAAATGGACAGTGTGCCACTTTTGAGAGCTGGGTCGATGTGGGGAGCATTTCTCCATAACTTTAAACATCTAAGAAATTATTCAGTTGTGCTTCTCTACCTATTTAAAACCACCTGTATTTTCAATATGTGCACATAAGTCTGTGATGTGTTGGTATGACAGGATTTTGGCTGCTGTCAGAGGGAAAAGGTTTGTTCCTGCAGCCTTACAAGAGGCACAGGCGAGTGTTAAACAGAGATTCAAAGAGCCATCGACTGTGAATACAGGTGCTAAAGAGAAGATTGTTGAGATCAAATCGTTGAGATGATCACTGCACAATGTGATAGATGAGTGTTCCATGTGAACCTGTGCTGGAAATTTTACATGCTATCCTTAATATCAGCTGTACCGGGGTTTTTCCTAGAATAAAACAACATTATTAGATAAAAAGAGTTTCAAAGTACAACAGCTTTGATATTCATGTTAAAAATCATCATATTTTTAGTTATAATTGACCTTTGCTTTTTGTTATTTTTGACAGGGATGGAAGAAAGTTTTTTAGTTTATTTTGCATTTTATACACTTGCAGTAAATCACCACTTGATTTTCTGCAATAATTTCCATGTACTGTTCCTCTCCAGCCATTTAACATCTTAACATCATAACTTATTTTCAGTTATTTATGTATTTTGATTGATGGCAATTGGAAAATTATTTGAAAAACAAAAACAAAAAACCTACTTGTTTTAATAATAAAAATAAAGAATATTCAGTCATCTCATGTGTTGTCTTATATGTCTGTACATTGACAGAATTTAATTTTGCATTCTAATAAAATAATAACTAATAACAGCTTTTTTTATAAATTAATTTAAGCAAGGTTTTTCAGTTCTGATTTTAGATTAGATTGTCACCTTCTGTCATGCAGCTCTCCAGTAAACTCCTGTACTCTGGAGGTCACTTGAGTTACACATAAAACAGTGTTTATGCAATTGTAATGTAGTGTTGTGTGCCTGAATACCTGATTTATTTATTTGATTTTTTAAATTAAAATAGTTAAATATGAAAAATAAAAGGTTTCTTTTTTACTTTTTAGAAACTTTTTTCAATGATTCTTGAATTGAATGACAGCACTAACTACACCACCACTTGTGATTTCACCATAGTATTAAGACATTTCTGCTATCATGATTCAGCAACAAGCTGAAGCAAGCGTTTGACCTCAGTATTGTGTATTTTCCTTCCACCCTCATATGAAATGTGATCTTCTAGCTTCTGATTGATTGGGCACACCTCATCTGTGTAATCTGCAGCGGGTAGGCAGCTTAGGTAGGCACTGCACATTATGTGGATGAGGTGTGATGAGTCAGTCAGAAGCAGAATCATAGTTTGTCTTAAGAGGAAACTTCAAACACTATTGCTACCAGTTATTAAGCAGCAGGTTACATCATTAAGGTTATTTTAGGATCAAATGTCTATTGTGTGCATGGGATGATCAAATGTTTCCCTGGAGTGAAGCAAAAAGTATTAAAAGTATTGTCATTCTGAAAATGCAGTTTTAAGAGGGATGACTTTAATTATCTAGAATCAACTTACTGATTGGGCAACTAAGCTCCAAAGCCACTGGTTAACCTTTGCATAATTAGATTTTTATGAAGACGTTTAATTGAACTGAATTATTTTTTTGGATTATAGAATTTAAAAGAAATAGTAGTTTTAGTTACCATTAATAAAGTCTAATACAGTTTTAACTCGAGGACTGTCGAGGTACTTAAAACAAACACACCCGACTCCTTCATCTCGCGCGGCATTGTGGGAAATGCAGGAAGTCTGATGTCAGGCAGCAAACTCCAAATCACAATCATTACCTGATGTGTTGCAGGTTGGGCAGCGTTTTGGGATTAGCCCATCTGTAGCCTTTAATGGCAAACATCGAGGGCAGGATAACCGACTCTCCTGACGCTGGGACTGACAGAAACTAAAGCAGCCATGGGCGTCGGTGAGTTTTGGTGGCGACAAGCTAGCATGCTCGGCTAACGTTAATGTTAGTGTTAGCCGTCGGTGACTAACGGTAGCGTCACGGAAAAGAAAACGCGTTTAAATACAGATTTGTAGACTCTAGTTGTGTGTTACTAACAGTATAGTTAAAAATAAACACACGGATAACTTTTAAACTTGTGTAACTGTAATTGCTTGTGTAGAGCTACACGTAGATGTGTAGGTGAAGGACCGTTAGCTGGCTAACGTCACATTAAGTTACTCTCCATCCTCCATTTCCTCCTCAGAACATGTGAGTGTGGTCTTCAAACTGTACTGCCTGACAGTGATGACACTGGTGGCAGCTACATACACTGTGGCACTGCGGTACACCAGGACCATTTCATCAGGAGATCTGTACTTCTCGACCACTGCAGTGTGCATCACCGAGGTCATTAAGTTGGCACTGAGTCTGTGCATGCTGGCAAAGTAAGTAGTTGTAACCACTGTTTGGAAGTGGTTATGTTATCTCATAAATAACATATCTCAATAACATCACAGCCAGAGGCATGAGTATATGTATATGAAGTACAGGAAGTGAAAGTGCTGCACCTAAGTACAGTTTTGGGGTTTTTCTGCTCTGCACTCCTACATTTACTGCATTTATTTGATCTACAAACCCCACTATCTACACATTACAATTTTATAATAAACACATATGATACGCTTACACATTTCCCTATTCAAGAAAGAGAGTTGTGATGTTTCAGATGAATGCGTTCATCTTTATTTTTCTGACACAAATATAAGAGATTTGAAATATTTCCAAAGACCAGTTGCATTTTGGAAATATAAGCAAATGTATGAGTTTGGTGCCTGCGACACAAACACTGATGTTTACCACCACCTTTACTTTTCTTTTCACCTTTTAATTGTTAGCAAACTGACATCACTAAGTGCTGCCAAATTGCAAGTGGAATATTTACCCAGTCTTGCATTCAGCAAGAATAGGCAAATATTCCCCTTGCAAAACAACAATTACCGCTTTATGATGTGCCATATATTTCAAGTTTTTTAGATAAAGCTGACTGTAGAACACGTTTTTACCGCCTTTCAGTGCATCTGACATGAGCTCAGACAACTTGATGTGTGGCTTCTTTATTGTAATTTAGTGTGTCAGGTTGCATTTCTAGATGTTGCAGCAGATTGTTTTAAGTGATAACTGTTTTCCAAAGGACTCCCCAGCCCATGTGGTTACATTCATCATGGTTGCATGACGGTTGCTCATGGACAGCCACCTCAGGGCTCGAAGGTCACATTTAACGGTGGCCTTTACACAGAGATTTCTTTCAAAGTGCATGTTTCCACAGTATTACAAACTGACCTACATTGTTTTTGAATCAATTAAGTATTCTTATGAAGTTTAACACAAAGTGATGAGTCAGACTGAGCATTTGATGGATGCTACTTTTTATTTTAATTTTGTTTTTATTCTAGCCTTCGCATGTGTCTAGGGTACTAAACTCTGAATTAGCTTATTTAACAACAAGTGCAACAAGTTAAACAAGTAAAAAATGGAGGTCAAAAGATCTGAGCTGCACCTATATATCAATCAAGCTAATAACACTGGTCTCAGTTTTATGTTTAAACATGTGTAGACTTTAGAAAGACATTTAGTAGTTAGAGTTAATGTCTATGTAAGTGAACTATTTCCAATATTTAAACCTCTTCATAAGTCTGTTTTTATGTCTCCTCTGCCAGAGAAACAGGAAGTCCAACCAGACTGAAGAACGCAATATTGGAACATGTATTCCTCAGCCCTAAAGAGCTGCTGAAACTCAGCGTGCCCTCCATAGTGTATGCAGTCCAGAATAACATGGCCTTTCTTGCCCTGAGCAACCTTGATGCGGCTGTTTATCAGGCATGTACCTGTACCTGTTATTTTGTTGTTGTGGTTCTGACTGAAAAGGCAGATTTAATGACATAAAACACAAGTATATAATTGATTTTTAGGACTGTTGTTCCACTGTGAAAGTAGAGTAATGTTTTTCTGATGGTTTTGATGTCTGCACAACATTGAATCCAATGCAACGTGTTTACTAGTAACAAGCGTTTGTTGACGTATGTTACGGACATAATTGATGTAAAATATATGTTTCATTGCTGCTAGGAGGGTGGATACATGTTAGACAGAGTTTATTTGGGCAGTGAGACCAATCAAATACAACTCCACAGCGGATGTGCCTTTACAGTGGCTTACTTTTGTTTGTTTGTAAGAGTAGCATTGTCTTCTACAAGGTGTGAAGTTTATGTTGAAAAGAAAATAGGTGGTGGTTTCCTAATATCTACTTTGTCTATAGAGCTGAGTGTGAATCAGTAAAGGAATATTTTCTCCAGCTTCACTCTAGAAATGGTGCTTATTATTTGTTTACAACTAAAACGCATGACTTGCGTTTTCCTGTTTAGGTGACCTATCAGCTGAAGATCCCGTGCACGGCCTTGTGCACCGTCCTCATGCTGAACCGTTCTCTCAGCCGGCTGCAGTGGTTCTCTGTCTTCATGCTGTGTGGGGGCGTTACACTTGTCCAGTGGAAGCCCGCAGAGGCCACTAAAGTTCAGGTAGGGTTGGACAAATTAAACTTTACATATTATAATCACCCTGGTGACTCAGTGAGTCATTTACATGATGTCATTGTCAACATGCCGTGGCTACTATCATCCATTTTAAAGTTTTAGTACTTGTATCTCCTCAAGATACACATATTTACCCACTGTTTGCTGGCTTATGCCATTTCTGTTCCCTCAGATTGAGCAGAATCCTATCCTTGGGTTCACTGCCATTGCTATTGCAGTTGTCTGTTCTGGATTTGCAGGTAAAAAAATGGTACTGAATTCTGTGGAAATGACTGATTATTAACTTTTTCTCATATAATAAATGATGCATGTTATTGACTGACTAAACAAACATTGTGCAGAAGCATTCCCCAGCCTGAATTCGCCTTAAACTGATTGTAATTTCTCATCACTAGTTGCTAAAAGTAAACCGATATTTGTATTTGTTTAACTGTTATGGAGGGGTCAGGCCAGTCATCTTTTTATTTAACATAAGATGTGAATCATCAAGTATTGTAATATTTCACCTGCACCTAACAATTACCTCTCATTTTCCTGATTGAGGTGTATACTTTGAAAAGGTGCTGAAGAGCTCCGACACATCTCTGTGGGTGAGGAACATCCAGATGTACCTGTCTGGCATTGTCGTCACCCTGATTGGTGTTTACATTACCGATGGTGAAAACGTCCTGGAAAAAGGCTTCTTTTTCGGATATACACCCTGGGTGTGCTTTGTAGTATGTAAGTATGACTAAACCTGGGGATGTTTTCTATGCGATTTCATTTATCCCGACAATATTTTACTTGACTGTGATCTCTCTGTGCTGCCAGTCCTGGCGAGTGTGGGAGGTTTGTACACGTCGGTGGTGGTGAAGTACACAGACAACATCATGAAGGGCTTTTCTGCTGCAGCTGCTATTGTTCTGTCAACTGTGGCATCTGTCATCTTGTTTGGACTGCAGATAAGTACGTTTCTTATAGCTTCTTATAGGTGATTTAGGAATAGGTTGTATTCTGCTGTGCAGCCTGTTCATCAGGTGATGGAGTGTGTTTGTAGATGTGCTGTTGTAGCTCGTGGCTTGTGTTTATGAACATATTGCGTAAAAAATTTGAGGCCGCACAGCTGCATAACCAGAAATATTATAATATGCTGACCAACAAGCATGAGAGACAAAAACGTTTAATAAGATTTCATTGTCAGTGCTTAATTAAAATCCTGGAAAAAACGGACAAAATAGTAACGCCTTATTGAAGATAGAAAAGTATAGCATACTCTGATCTGAAATGGCTATGACCATGATCAGCATCAACCTAAAGTAACTTGAGAAAAACGTGTAAATATCACTTCTGGATGCAAAAAGCCAAGATTATAAGGAAGGAATTATACTTTTCAATTTTATTGTATTGAATACTTGTGTATGAGTTTAATTAAATTTTTTATTTGTCAGTGAATCATAATTCAGCTAAAACTAATGATTATTTTATACTAAAAAAACATCTTCTACCATTAAGTGTCTAATTTTTCTTTTCTTTCCCTTGTGCAGCGATCACATTTGCCTCAGGAGCCATCCTCGTGTGCGTTTCCATCTACCTATACGGACTTCCAAAGCGAGACACGACTAAGCTGATCCAGCAGGACTCTAACAGGGAATCCCAACAGAAACTGATCCATGTGTGAGTCACTGATCCTCTGTTGCTGCTGGACAAGCAGCTTTGAGGTCAAATTTTCTGGGGACAGTTTAAAAAAAAAAAAAAAAAAAAAAAGCTGCTGCACTGGTGGGTTAAAAAACACTCACTTTTTATGTTCAGTCAATCATGACGGCAGCATTCGTGCCACTTTACTGTCGGTGTGCTTCTTCAATTCAGCCTATTTCCAACCACGCAAGACAGGTGGTGTCTTAATGTTTATAATATCAGACTCTGGCAGTGTTTGAGTTGATGGAGAAAAATCATTTCAGTCTTTTAATAACTCTTATTTCAATGGATCAATGAAGTATTATAATTCATCTTCAGCCATGCTGGACCGACAGGTATTAACAGGATTCTTTGGTGCCTCTATATATCTATTAAAGGGTACATATACAGTAAGTATTGCAACATCTTATGATGGGGTTGTTGTTGTTGTTTTTATAATACATCTGGTTTAAACTGTGTAGTGCTGATTCTGAATGTGTCCAACTTGCAGGAGAACATACTTGAAGAAAGAATGACGGCAGACTGCCTGTGTGATTATATGTTTGTCATTTAGTCGGTGTCATGCAACGTACGTGTTTCACTTTCTGGAAGTCAAAGTTTTATTAAAATCAAATCAAAAAGTACTAAAAGCAACACTAATTAATCTCCCCAGGATTTTTGATAGTGATAAATCTGCCACAGTAGTGATTAAGAGTCGGGACCTTATTGTTTCTATCCTTTGGTCAGGGCTCTTCTAGATTCAATCAACCACTTTATTTCCAGTGTTAAGAACATGGTGTGGACTGTTCAGTTATACTGAGAGTAGCTCAGGGGTTAGCGGTTCGCTTCCCGGCTCCTCCTAACTACTTGTCGAGGTGTCTTTGGACAAGACACCAAAACCCAGAAGGGATCAATAAGGTATGTTATGAAAAGGTTCCTGAGATTTACAACTGAATGAAAAACTAGAAGACGGGAATCTACGTGGTTGATGCAGAGTTAATTAATTTTATTTTGAAAACAAGAAAATCAGTATTTACAGTACAAAAACTTTAGCAGTGACATAACACTGATATAGTATAAAAGCCTTTTCGCAAGTTTCACATTTTATCAACCGGTGTGATGCCGAGGATCCTCATCCCGTTGGCCAGTACTGAGCAGGCTCCTCTGAACAGTTGTAGTCTCACCTAATGATGTTTATTAAACAAGGTTACAATTAATTTAAAATACATTTTGTTTTTGCAATTAAAAGCATTTTCATTTAACATTTCAACTGGTTGGCTGTCGTGTTAAGTAGATCCTTTCATCTACTATAAAGATGTTGATAGATCATTTTATACAGAAATGGGGATCTAACAGCATTAGACATTTTAATATCATCAGCCGTGTACTGCTGTAAAAACGCAGCAGCTGTAAACACAGTTGTCACCAGCGGATTTATGAGCTGACATCAAAATGAAAAGCTGGGCTTTGTATTGTGTCTGCTCGACCAACAATAGGTTCTATGTTAAAGAAGCATCGTGCCGTATGTAAGTGATGTTAAACTTGCCAAAGAGCAGCTTCCAATTACTGTGCTTTTAAAGTTAGATGATGTAAGTTTTGAAAGAAGAAATAAGCCCTTTGTTACAATTAACATTAAATTCATTAGTAATAAAACACGCTTGAACAATTTAATTCCTTCAGGGGTATTTAACAGTACAACCTCTGGAGCTTTATTAGCTTAAGGCTGCTAATGTTAGCAAATAGGTAAAGTCACAGATGAGCAAAAGTTACATAGGGCTGTTTTAAGACTGTGCAGAAGAACCTGAGAGTAATTAATAATATTATAGTATTTAATATAGTAGTAATCAATAAACAATCACAGAATTCTACAGAAACATTTCTGCCCATATCTTATAGGCTTTTGCAGAAGAAAGAAATACCTTTATAGTAGATTGTTTGTTAATTGATCACAGAAAGTCAAATTTTTGCTATTAAATGATGTATTTATGTCATAACACAAGTCTGTGGCAGAAAATGTCACTGCAGAGGTTAAACTATATGAGAAGAGCTTGTGCATGTGTGTAAGATGGTTTTTTTTTTAGTTTCTACCTGTGCAACATCCCGAGGGCTTCCTTTCACCGGCAGCTCTTTGTGTGCTGAGGCGATCAGGTGGCTGAAAGACAGTGACGAGGAAGAACGCTTGAGTACACAGTTAAATTACCACCTCTGCAAACATTTAATAACCCTCACTGCAATAAACCAACAGTGAGCAATCCCGCAGGACTAACATCCTGTTACTTACCACAGCTTCAATAAAAAGTTGACGAGGTGTTTCGGTTGCAGATCCTGGGCGGACTGGTACAACACCTCATCATAGCTACAAGAGAAGCCATGTTTTTTGTAAGATGTGGAGCAAATATTGATACAACATTAGAAGACTGCGACCACTTTGTTAACTGCCTCATACGTGATGATTATGCAAAGGTTTCAGAAGGCAGGTTTAAAAAAAAAAAGTACTTTGCTTACCGAAGGAGGTGCTGCAGGATGGTGAGACCTGTCTGCTCATGCAGAACGGCTGGATCAAATGTCGCTGCTTCCAAGCCTTCGTTCCTTCGTAATAAACTGCAGTAATAATATTACAGTCGAGGTAAATGAGACAAGTGTGTGCATTTTTTAGATTAAGTCTTGTTAGCAATTGTTTTTACCTTGGCACAGATGTGTGAACACAGATTAGTGTCTAGTTTAATTCCTTTTTTAATCTTTAACAAATTTGATAACATTATTTCATTCTTTATTTGAGCGATTAATCTTTACAACCTGTTGAATAACAGGTTTAAAATTCTGACACCGACTCATTCTTTTCTTATTAGACTGGGATCAACTTCCATTACATTTGTAATATCACACAAGATGCTCGTGTTTTCATGTTTCAAGGTGCGCTCGTTACCTTGACTAAAAGCTCGACGGCAAAGTAGTGCTGGAAAAATCAGCGAATGAATCAAGATTTGTTTTTAGATTTTTTATTTGAACATTTGCTGCTTTTCTAAATTTGCTATAATAATAATAATAATAATAATAATAAATTGACAAACTTTTGGGTTTTGGACAAATTGATCTGAGATGCAACCTTGAAATATTTCCACAGCTTTCTGTCATTTTAGAAACTGATTAATTGAATTAATACAGACCTGCAGAGTCGAGCATGTGTGTACTGGAGGAAGACGCCTGTGTCACCCTGAGCCTGCAGCATCCGGTCCCAGTCAAACTTATAGTCTGACTGAAGGGGACCTTTAAAGTCCTGAAAGAAAATCAACAGAAAAAATGACGTTTAAATGACAAAAAATAAATTGGATTCCAGTCTTATTAGCAGTTATTACAGTGTTGTAGCAGACAGTAACTTGACTGAGTTCCAGATTGAGGTTTAAATCTGTCGTTCTGTAATTATTTACCTGGACTATTAGTGCACTGATTCCCACTTTCTCTGCGGTGTCCTCTGGGTTGTCCATTTCCTTCGTTGCTGTGGAAAGACGTTCATTATTCCCCAAGCAGCTCACTTCATTAGTAAACAAATACATTGAAAGTGTTGAATACAAACTGCAGAACTTTACAAATCTAATTTAGACATTACAAAGTAATGCAGCAGTGGAGCCAACCGTGCGATGTGGTTGTGTTTGTTGACATAATAAAAACTTAATGTAGTGCATTTATTTACAATGTGACAATATTTACACTGCACACACACACACCGGTTAGTTCAGAGCACTGAAGCATTGAGTGTGTGTGAGAATATTTCTGTACTAAGACAAGTGCAAATAGATTTGTGGCTCAGAGCCAAGAGTGTTTCCTGTTGCTGGAAAGTTTTACTCTTTGATTGGCTCATGTTGTGGAGCATCCTGGCCCGAGCTTCATCCAGGACGTCCTCCAGAAACACCACCTCGCCAGTCCGAGTCTTCATGCCCTGCACCAGGCCAAAGGGCACATGCTGACACCTGCAACCAGTCATTATACATGTATCATGTTACTGAAGTAAAGTTCAATATTTATTTATTTTTAAATACTGTGTATAATTTTGTATTTTATCCAAATATTACAACTAATGGTGTCTAGATACTAATTTATAAAGTCTCCACACCAACTCCAGCTCTCAGAAATTTAGGTAGATAAGTCAATTTTCTAGTCTGAAATGTAGCTTCCAAGTAAACAAACATCTATAGAGTGTACGTGTGAAGGAATACACAGGTAAAGCACAAGTTACTGTTGAAGTGAAGAAACAGCAGCAACAGCACCGACAGAATGAAGATAATAAAAAGTAAATGAACTGAATGAAATTATCTATTCAGAATTTTTTTTTATCTATAATGTCGCTGAAGATGTTTTAGAACATTGAGCTATTCTTTCATTATTCTTTGGTTTTTGGTTTATGACCATCGAACAGCTACTGTCGTCTACAGCATTATGTGTGTGGCAGTGTTCAGGTGTGTTTCTGCTACCTGTCAGCCCAAGAATGTCCCATAGCAAGCAGGATCTGGAAGAGCTGGTGGAAGTGATTCATCTGACTTTTATCTGTCTTAAGAAAAACAAACATACAAGAAACAAGAGTAAGTAGTGATGGTTCATGATGAAATCAGCAGTTGAACACAACACAGTCTGTGATCAACTGGCTACAGACAGGAGAGTTTATGGTTCACTCGTTACTGACAGATTATGGTTAAACAAACGTCCTCTTTGCAGTTTGAAGTTTGAGTATCGTAATTCTGGTTATCACATTTTGCATATTTGTTTATGCTGTGGTCAAAGTGCAAAATTCTAACATCATCTTTAAACCTTCGTCACAAAACTCGATCAAACAAGTGATTATAATTTATAAGCTCAGTCGTGCTACTGAGTTTACAGAGGGAACGTAAACTCTGCTCTGAATTTTCACTGAGGGATCAGTTTGGTGTGAAGCTTCTCTCAGAGAATCAAAGTCCACTGTCGATCAAAACACAACATGAAAGAGCCAACAAACAATCTGAAGTCTAAGTAAGTCATTTCATTTCTAACATACCAGGAACTGATTGACTAATTGTTTACAGTGCTCTTAATGAGGTTTTAGGAGCATAACACTGAAAAGAAAACCTGAGGGATACATTAGCATGCTGGTGTTATTGGCTGATTTAAACCGATTACAGATAAATCACTTACTGCTGATTTAAGATCATATATTTTAATTAAACATTTATTTTGGAAAAGTGGATGTTTTAGATTTAAGAATGATGGTTCAGACCATCAGATATCCTTTTTAACACTTACCAACCCATAATGCAGCACTGTGTCTGTGGACTTAATGGTGTTTGGCTAGTTACTATTAAAACTTTTTGTGTTTTACCAGTCGTATAAATCCTGTATTAGCTTTTTTTAGACTCTGGTTGAATATAACTGAAGCTCTACCTATAAATTACATGATCTAATCATCACTACTGGGACTGACTGTCTTATTTCCCTGTTCTCTGTCTTATGGTGCAGCGTGTTTCCCCAATCGGTCGCATCATATCTTTAAGGGGCGGTGATGTAACAATTAAACGCGGGCCATCCTTACCACATAAATCATCTCATTGAAATTGTATTTTTCCTTCCGGTCAATGGCTGCAGCGATATCCCTGAAATTCAGAAAATGGAAAAATGTATTTAAAGTGTTCTAATGATTTTTTTTTTTTCCAGACTGGACTGGCTGAAACTTTCACTGACATCACATAAACTAAACACAGCTGTAAACATTTTTCTCTGGCTTTGTTTTACCACTTTTACTCGTACTGACCTGGTGATGTAGAGAGTTGTGCCGTCGCTGCGGAGCACTGTAGAGACGCTGCTCATGTCTCTATCTGGAGAGAGATCCACTACACCAGTTCCCTTCCTATAAATACAGAGATTCTCATGAAATCCAGTCCATGTTGGCCCAGTTTAATCTAGAGACAATGAGACAAAAGTTCAGAATGTCTGCTGATATGATCTTTCTGTACCTCTGAACTCATTCTGCTGCTACTTATATCATCATGAGTGACGTGCTTTTGTTTTTACATACATGTTTCCAAAACCTTTTGCATCAAATTTGTCTTTTGATCTTTAACGCAAACAGTATCGTTACATGTCCCACTATGTTCTTTATGCCCATGTCTTTAAGTCACCTACTCAGATGTTTTCAGCAGACCTCGGCTCTGCAGCTGTTGCACCACCTCCTGGGCTTGGTCTTGGTGAAAGGACTCTCCAGAGTAAATATCAAAGTGGACCCCTAACCGCTGGACAGATATGAAACGTCTCAATCAGTGACGTGTTAAAATTCTAGTAATATTTTCACTTCGAGCATCAAATTTTGATGTGTGTGACTGGTCGTACCTTGTAAACGTGTTGATACTCGGTCACTGTGATCTCTCTGAACTGTTGCCACAATGACACCGCCTGGCTTTCATGCTGCTCCAGCTGTCTAAAGAAGTCTCTGGCAGCCTGCTTCAAACCGTCATCATGCTCAGCTTCCTTGTTCACTTGAACATAAACCTGCAAGAAAAATATATGAATTATGTACAAAATACTGTCATGGTGATGTTGTGTGGCGGTGGGAAGGCCTG
Source organism: Anabas testudineus (assembly GCF_900324465.2). Classification (NCBI taxonomy): domain Eukaryota; kingdom Metazoa; phylum Chordata; class Actinopteri; order Anabantiformes; family Anabantidae; genus Anabas; species Anabas testudineus. The sequence goes on along the minus strand of NC_046632.1, from coordinate 13,718,944 downwards.
TTTGTCTTAAGACCATGCAACACTAAATTTCTCAACTCAAAAAAAATGAATTATTGTTTGTGGGAACTTTATGAGATTAAAAAAGTTACAGACTCTGTGAGTAGAGTCAGTGCATGGCTCATTCACCTCAAACAAGTGCTGTAAGGGATTCTTTTTCAGTTTCTCCTGACATCCAAATTGTCCAAACCCAGCTCCAAGCAAACCTGAAATCCAAGAGATAAAACTGTTTCAGCCATAAAATCTACTCAAAGAGTAGCATTTGGGGTGCAGCGCCACCTGCTGAGTATTTTGTACATAATTTACTTACCAAACTGCATACCCCAGTCTCCAAGGTAGTTCATCCGAATAACATTGTTACCAAGGGACTGCTTTAGGTTTGCAATGAAATTACCTGGAGGTGGGAGTTTATATTGTTTCATTCAAGTTAACTGACTTAATGATCACTATTCAACTGCAGGTTTCTGAACAGCAATATTGATATTTCAATTACAGATAATTTAATTATAGTGTATTGACCAATATTAATTATCTGTACACATGATTCAGAATTTGTTTACTTCAGACATAATCAATAGTAGTGATGTATCTACAATCAGCTAACGTCTGCTGATACATTGGATACTCTGCTTTACAGTGTACTGATCAATTAATTACAAAACTCACCAATAACTGTAGACCTCAAATGTCCAGCGTGGAATTTTTTGGCGATATTTGGAGAGCTGCAACATATCAAGGTAATTGTTTGGTCTGTTCAGAAATACATATATACTGTAAATATAAAGTGTTAAGGAAGAAGAACCAGAAGTACCTGTACTCCACTAATGTTGTTCCTCTCTTGAGGGTATCAAACAGTTCACTGTTTAACCCAAATTTCTCATCCTCCCCGTTTCCAAATGGCTCCAACAGTTTCTATAACAGAGTTACCATTAAAACCAACACACACATTGCTAAGGGAAAGCAATCCGGCAAGCCATGGTGTTTTCTACCATTGTGGAAATGGACAAACCTGAACGAGAAGCTGGCGATTGACTTTAAAAAGGACCATTCCACGTTCAGCAGAGACGTCTTCCACCACACTGTCCTGCTTCAGCTGGGAAACATAATGTGGTTTACAAATTCAAAATAATGCTTTATAGATGGGACAGCTTTTGCAATCTGAGCGCCTGAGTTCAGGATTATACAACATTAAACACAGTGTGAACCTCAGGGTGCTCCTGCACAACGACACTACATAACAACAGGTATGTGAAGATGACACATGGATTCATCTGTGACCAAACTCACCTGAGTGGCCAAGTTCTCTGCCTGCAGCTCAATGTCTCCACTCGGTGGCAAAACCCCATTGAGTCGCAGTGTGTTCAGTGACAGTTTGAAGTCTGCAGTCTGCCTGAAACGTGCAAAATCAGGATCTTTAACATTGAATTGGTGAGCAGACAAACACCACGAACAGAGACAGGCTGAGATCCACACAAGCTCACTTAACTGTTTCTTAAAAACTGCAACAGCTGACAGAGCTGCTGTAAAGGCCTCCTCGGGCTGCTGCAGGGTCATAGCCAACTGGACATGAAAACATTCACAGGTTAGAGATTTAAAACAAGTTAAAGGCTGTTTTGACTTTGTCAAGGGTCAGAGCATGTTAGCATTAGCACACAAGCTCATTTCATTTACAAGAATTTAGATGCATTACCTTCGCTGCAATTCTTCTTCTAAAGAAACACGCCATGATTCCTAAACGTGCACGAACAATAACAAACTTAATGCAGAATTAGATAAATGTGTTCATGATCCGATCACGTTTATTTAGCTACTGCTCCCTCACATCACTTCCTGTTAGTTCGACCAATCACAGGCTTCTTTGCCAACAACGTCATCTACTACTAAGGGTTCGTTTGATTATGTTCTCTGTTGCTCCCGTCCTTTCTTCCGTTTGGTGCAAGATTAAGAAATTATAAATAAATAAAACAAATATACTTCACAATGCAGGAGAGCTGCACAGTAAAGAACAAATAAAAGTGCACAATAGTTATTCTACAATTTCATATTCGTTACTGATAACTATTTATATAAAAGTATTATGGGCATGGAGCTTTTCATTCTGCGTCTAAATTAGTTTTAGGTCACCTGTCACTTCTGCATGTGGTACATACTGTGCAGAGGTTTCTGCAGCCAGATGTTTTCACTAAGCACATCATCAGGTGGGCCCATCTTCCTGAGGTGCTCAATCATCATCATTCCTCCTTGATAGTGGCTCTGACTCCTTACTTTAGCTTGGTGCAGGTATCAGGGTGCTGGATTTAGGGTGAAACCCTTCATGTATTGCACGGATCTTCCTTGACGTGATGTCAGTGGCTTCGATCTCCTCTTTTACCCAGCTTATTGTAGGCTGTATTTTGTCCTTCCTGTTCAGCTGACTTCTCAGGACTTGCTTTAAACAGAGTATGTCCTTGGTAAATGCTGCACTTGATAGTGACTGGTGCTACTGCCTTTAAGTTCTAGGTGTAAAGATGTAAAGGTTAACTGTATTTCTAAAGCAAAAAGTTTAAAACGAACCTAAATCATCCGTGTACAAGTAATCACACCCCGAAATAGATAGTACAGGTCCAGACTTAAAAAGAAGTAGAGGATCCTCTACTTCTTTTTATTAACCATGCTCACAGTACAATTGGTTACTTGTGTCACTAGCTCAATTACTTTTAGTTCCAAAACTATTAAATTGATAATTTCTTCTGATATGAAGTAGGAAGTGTTGGAGAAAACAAAAAAGGTGTGAAGAATAAATAAATAAATCTGTAAATAATGGTGAAATTACAGAAATACAACCTTTTTCTCAACACTTTATTTTTCTTGAATCAAAGCCTCTTTATAACTACAGCAAATAAAAACATAATTTTGGTACAATGAACAAAAGTCAAGCAAAAAATAAAAAAATACAGTGTATACAAATGTAATAGCAATAACTGCCAGTACACTTTAAAACAACGATGAGAAAGATCCAAGACTCCTGTTCCTAGGGGTCAAGTCTGAAAGTGGCTTGTTCACTCATTAATGTCCAATCCCTTTTTCAAAATGTTAATATACAGGAGCTGCACGAACTAACAGTAATAAAATCAAAAGGCCAAGTGTATATGACAGTCATCCTTTTACAAAGGCATCAGAAGAAGCCAAATAAATATTGACACGGCAGTTAAGAGGCCACTGGTGGAGTCGGAGAGAGTCCTTCAACATGTTGGCAGCAGGAAGCTCACCTAACTCTGGTAGACACAGCAAACGTGGATATCACTAACAGATGCCCGCGGCAGTGAGTCCACATAGAGGCGATATGGCACAGCTAGGAGAAAAGTCCAACAAGACCCACTGAGACCCTGGAGTAAATTGCAGCAAACGGTGTTTTCTCGATATCAGATGCTGACACTCAGGAAACATCTGTGGAGGGACACAATGAATGAATATCATCAATATTAGCACATTTCATATCAGCTGATGGCTTCACAGCTTGGAAAGAAAAATACTGAAACAATGCAAACCCTTCTCATCTATAAATGTTCTGCTGAACTGAAGAAGGAGAAATGTTTTAGTTCACTACTGATAATTTCTATGTCTGTAATAGTTACGTTTGAGTGTCTAGACCCTCGAGTAAAATGAATCTTAGATTATGTTCTGATTTTGACATTTTTCTGTAAGAAATACTTTGGTACATTATATAGTCAAGTCGTCCCCATACACGATTAAATTAAAGTTTAGTATCACAACTGTCATTCATGAAGCCCAAACAGGTGTCACAAACGTCCATGTAAACCTGGTACCACACCCAGTGCTTGTATTTAAAAAATTCAAACATTGCAGTTTGTGACCACACAAACTCCACAACACCTGTTGTTGTTCTCACTAATGCAAAAACTAATTTTATAAAATAGAGGAAAATAAAAGCAAGTTGATTCATCCACACATGCTGTACAACACTGACATACAGAAACTAAATGATAATTAACAAACCACCATCAAAGTTAGCTTCTCTTCCTTCCTGTACTACAGCGGTTTTCCTTTGTGCTTTTCATAATCTGGAGAGCAACAACAACGTACGTGTGGACTTTTGTAGACAACACCAATGGAATTTGGTCACTGCACGTGATTGTGATTGTACAGTAGTAAAGCAAAATCAAGTCTTGTCAATCAATTTTCATTGGCTTTTATAAGTGGTTCACTTTATTTCACAATTATTATCCAAGTGGGCTAAACTTGATTTTAAAAACAGGGCTGGTTCAGAGCCAGCGCTGAGTTTTGAATCAGTTTGTTCCATCTATCAGCCTCTTTGCTTGTCTAGACCTAAGAATTGCTTGCGTCAGGACGGGGCTGGACTGTTGTGACAGACAACGTCAAATAAAGCTTCATTGGAAAGACAAAAATCAGTGCATCATTTATTAGAGTTGAATAACTGTTCGGTAACTGATAAAATGTAGATAAGCAAATTAACTTAAAAGTTATAATTAACACCCAACGTTCACTTTTAACAAGAAACAAAACATATTGAACGTAACCACTATGATCACAATAAGCAGTGCAAATATGCTGGACCTACAGTGTTTAGATGTCAATGTAAGTTGGAAGCAACACTTGTACAGAGACACTTGTACTTAGTGTGTTAGAAGTGTCCGAAGACAGAAATATGCAGATGAATAGTGACATAATGACACAGCTCTAGTAAGAAGAAGCAAACTGGTTCATAGTTCAGCCAACTAGCACTATCTCAGAATTAGCACCAAGTTTATGTTGGTGAAAAAAGGGTAAAGGTGCGTGTTGTAGAGACTGTTAATAGACCCCAAGTGTCTGACAAGTATATATACTTACAGCTAGCAGGCTGCTCTCCAAACCTTCGCATCAGCTGATCATGTGTGAACTTGACAAACGCATCATATTGCTCTGTCAAAAGAATAAACCTTTATTAGTATGTTTACAGATTACTCACAGTAGTTTTCATATTTCAGTAATATTTGACATCATACCTGCCAGCTTTGTCGTCAGTATCTCGTCGTACTCCTCGCGGATTTTGTCCTCTCGCTCCTTCAGTAGTCTTTCACATATCATCCCAACCTGTCTGAGGGAAAATAAAGGCTGCTCTTTCCTGGTGGGTGATGAGGCACCCGAGGACATGCCTGTGAGGAGAGTCAATATAACACCATTAATACAAGATGTCCTTAAATAATAGAACAACACTGAGCCTGGTCAGTCTCATATTACATAAAGGATAATACACTGAACTCATTCAGAGACTATGGCAACATTTCCTGAACTGTCGGCTATATTTTGTCTTAATAACAAAAAGCACAATAAAATAAAATGAAAGAATAAGGGAACTCTATTACGCCTCTGCTGGAGGTGGCTAGGGCTATGGGATTTCCCTTGATTGTGTGGAAACTAATTTGTGTTGAGGTCAAAGCAGATGAACAAGTCAGTCAAATTAAATAATCATCCAAAAGAATGTGGTTAACAAGAAGCTTTTAGTTATGTGCCACGATTGTATCAACACATCCCAATGAAGACCTTAATTGGCGAGTGATCAGTGTTCATTGTGCTTTTAATTATATAGTGAAACAGATGTGTTGATGGGTTTGTTAAAGCTCTTCTCTTGCTGACACTTCAACTACCTTGTAAGGCAGATCCACTGTGAAGGTGTTGCAGGTCCAGAGGACAGCAGCCATCAGCCTGCTGCAGACCACTGTCCAGGTGTCGTCGTTTCTGCAGTCGCTTGTACTCCTGTTTGATGTTGTGTAGAATTTGCTCTGAAACGGAAAAAAGCACTCAGTCCATTAATGAACCGACAGCATCACACAAGCGTTTCAGCTGTACCCTGACAAACACACATCTCACATGAACGAGCATCCATATTGCAAACAGCATTAATCACACACGTTTGGGCGACGTTTCCTGTTGTCCTAATCATTGACTAAACTTCTTAACACACGTGAATTCACAAAGGGGCCATAAACATTTACATCGCATCGTCTACATCACGTTACCAACACATTTCGTATGTAAATTGGCTCTGTGTTAGCGGACACCGGTACACACGGGGTACATGCTAATGTAGCCCCGTTTAGTATGAAGACTGAATCTAACATAATGTACTTCACACCACATTTAAATAAAGATTGTGACATTAAATCGATACCTGTCGTGAGTCTGGACGACACTTCCCCGAACGGCGAGGGCTCCATACGCAGATACTTTTGTGGTGAAGAGACTGGAGACATGATCGGGGCGCACCGCCTCCTTTTCGGGGAAGCGGGGCTCATGAGAGGATCAAAATCCAGAGTCCGTTTCAGTGTAGCCCCGCAAGCCATCACGTCGAGTTAGTCTAAAACAAACTAAACCAGAAAACCTTAGATTTCCTGCCGCCGGCCTGGGCCCCGGTATGTGCTGCTAATGTTAGCTAGCTTAAACGGCAACCGCTGTTCCGGGTTACGCACGAATACGCACTTTTATCCTCTCTCGTTGCCTGCTGCTGACAAATCTTACAGCGTTTGAATCGCCGAATATATGCGGAAATAAAATGGAGAAACTCAGTTACGTTAAAAGTGCTGTAAAATCAGATGATCGCAGATTTCGCCGCAGTAGTTTGTAGTCCCCACTACCAACGGCTACGACTAGCGTACCTTTAATTCCTTTCTGTTTTGTCAGCTATGGGCATGCGCAGGAACACACGCTCATGCTGGTACATGTAGTTTTTATTCCACTTCCATTAAGTCATTTTACAGGCTGGAGAACTACATCTCCCGAAAACCCTCATAAAAAGCCCCCTTTTCAAATTTGTATTGTTTGCTAACAAAAGTTTCAGTTCAAGAGTCAATAATAAATCTGAGGTGTTTTTAAAATATAAACGAATTCTACAGCTAGAAATAAACGACACAGCAATTACTCGCTGTGATACTTAAAAGAGAAAAGATTGAATTAATTCAGCTCAGGTAACATGCAGGTTAAATGCATGTATCTAGAGATTTAATTTAGTTTTTCATCTTAATTCGGTTCATTTAATGTTATGTTTCAACAGTATTTGTGACTGTGGGCTTGACCCTTCACTACAATCATTTAAAATCCTTAGACACAATTCTAAAATCGATTATTGGTTAACTGTCTGTGTGTTACGTTCAGATGTTAAGGTGGAAATTGTGCAAAAGGATCATTTGGAAGTTGAAGTAGAAAGAAATGTGAATAAAAGAATGAAATACTGGCACAAAGCGGTTGACTATTTGCACAATCACCCAAAAGTTTCACATTTCCCTTCCATCACTACCACTTCCTCAACCACCCATGTACACATAGGCCTATATTTTGAACTATTTTGAGGATGTGTGTTAGGACAGCTGACATATTGTGCAATTTGAATAACACAAGATAAGGTGTGATAGTTAGAAGTGTAGGTTTAAGAAAACAAGCCCCAGCTACAACAGGATATTTTCAGTATTGAAGTGAAACTGATTAATTAGTTAATCAACTAAATGTGTCAGCACTGGTGTTAACCCTGCCTATTTATTTAGGTTTGCAATGATTAAAACATGACAGCGTTAGCCCGCCTCATGGTTTTCTGCAGAGTGGAGAATTTGGTAGATAAATGAACAAAATGCTGTTGACATCTGTCTCAGCAGATGTTGCAATTTGTCTATCCCTCGAAGTCAAGAGATGAAAAGAGCAGAACAGATGTTGCTGCGTAAGATGCTGTGGTGAAGCTGCAATGTGTGTGTTGAAGTGTTCTTGCATCTTCCACTTGGGGGCACTAACACATCACTGATGGCCTTTGGTGCACCAGCACTTCAGGACGTGGCCTCTGTCGGGCTCTATTGCTTTTATATCGGTGATTCTTGGATGGATTAAGCAAATTGTGCTGTGACCTTCTGTTTCCCACCATCAAAAAAGTCAGTCAAATAACTGCAGGCAAAATGACAACCAGCTGCAACTTTATTCAAAAGTTTGAAAACAGCAATACTAAAAACACCTGACCCATTGTGATTTTTAAGTCATAGATTCCTCATTATGCCACCACTGTACAGAAGCCACTTGACAGTTGACATTTTGATCTTCAATACTCAATAATACAAGAGGCAGCAAAGCATACTGATAAACAGCTGTCTGGATAGCTTTACACCAAGATAAATGTCTACAGAACAATTGTGCTGTGAGATTTCAAGATTAAAAGTACTACATCACCTAAAAATCACGTTCTCAGATTCTTTTGTAAGGTCAGTTGTCGATTCTCCACATAACGCATACACACAAACTTTCATTCAAGTTACCAGCTAGTGAAAAGATCCTTGTTTTTCTTGTTTAGATACGTAAAATTAACAGCAGACATATTTTTATTTAGAGTTACGCCAAAGGTACTTCACTAGGCCTGTGCATGGGTTGCTTTTGTTTTCCGAAGTGATGCCCCGCTGCAACAGTAGCACAAAAAACAACTCACTGGAATGATCAAAAGGCGGGTTGGGGTTTGGAAATATATCACCAAGTCACAAGATATCACACACATACAAGGCTGAATTCAGTAAAATCATACATTGGATGAAAGCAGCTATAGTCAGAAACCAGTTCAGGTTGTTACAGTAGTGGCCAGCACTCTGCGTTCGGATTCAGTTTTAATGAATGGACTCAAGCTTTGGCCGAAAGCCTGTTGTTGTGTTGGCTATTTAGCTGAACAAGTCGGTTTGAACACTTTATTTAGCAAGAAAACACTGTACAGTTGTTAGATACACATTTGCGCAAAGACACACTACTCTAAAGGTTTAACAGCTAGCGAGTGAAGAAATGGACAACGGAGACGACTCTAACTCTGGCACAGATAATGTAATTTGAGATTTCACACACTCGCAAGCTGTGATTTCATTTACCTCCATCTCAGTTTGATTTGTGATGGCGGGTTTTCTTTTTTTCTCTTATCTTAAAGATGAGTCACTCTTCATTTCTCAAAATCTCTGCACACATTTTCCACTCACTGAGTGTTGTCATAAGAAGTACAAAAAAATGACATGTTTAATGGCCATTTTGGAAATAAACAATCAGTCATTTGAACTTTTTTTTATCATTTCCTTATAGAAATGTCTTTACCCAACATGTACATGAAGCCTGTAGAAAGTCAAGGCGTAAGGATTTGTTATGTTTATGGTGCAAGACACATGTTAAAGTCTATATGACACAGTAAAACATGTCTAATTAAAAATGTCAGTAGCCCCTTATCCCATAAATGAAGATATATTGTTTTCAAAACCTGAATTCACAGTACAAAAATATAATATCCCTTCACTAATTGAATTCCATGAAGTCTATGGTAAATAGCAGACTCAGGATAGTCTTTGATAATCCTTTCAAATCACGAGTCCTCTCTATGACCTTGCAATACCATTTGGCACTTTGGCACACTATGTACTCACACACGGATGTAAAATAATGCAACCACTAAAGCGTCTATGTGAGGATGTAAGCCGATACCTTCAGAAGAGATTTTTTTTTTTCTGTGCAATAACTAACTTCTGCATTATAATGTTAAATGGCATTGTTTGGGGAAGATGATGTTTGTAACAGTTTCCCCCATCAGGGCCAATTAGACAGCTTCTGCAGAAGTTTCGGCCGACACAGACATTGTTACTTTGGCTATTTTCACAGTGGTCTTCACGCAGCTCTCTGCAGCCCTGTTTGCAGAAATGTTGGCATTTCTGTTCTGACAGTCTGACTCGAGGCTATTGTCCAACTGCTGGGCACTGCCCCTGCAGACACGGCAGGAGCTGAGGAAGGCGTGCCGCAGGTCCTTGCTCCTCAAGGCGTAGATGATTGGGTTGACGGTGGAGTTAAGCAGGCAGAGCATGCTGCAGAATGCAAATACTGTCTTGATGTCATCGTCCATCCTCCAGAAGAGGTCATAGACCATGATAGCAAGCAGTGGGCCCCAGCAGATGACCAGCACCACCAGGATGAGCACTAGGGTTTTGGCCAGACGGATATCCATGCGTGCCTGATCAGGGCGTGTGGTCTGGACTTTAGTCCCATCTGCCGAGTATACAACAAGGCTCTTCTGAGAGGCCCGGCTCAGCATGCGCACAGCATGATGGTGTGCTTTCCACAGGATGTAAATGTAGGCATAGATAATGAAAAGAACCAAGACACTGGTTACACCGATCCAGAACATTAGGTAGTTCTCATCAATCAGAGGGAATATATCTGAGCAAACAGAATTGAGACGTTTACAGTTCCAGCCCAGGAGAGGTAGCACCGCAATGATGATGGAGATGGTCCACATCATACAAAAGGCTATGACAGCCTTGGTCCGTGTGACAATGCGTCTGTAGGCAAGAGGCCGGTGTATGGAGATGTAGCGATCAATGGCGGTGAGGAAAAGGCTGCCCACAGACGCCGTGAACGATGCTGTGACTCCACCCAGTTTAAAGAGGAAAACATTGGGACTGTCCTTCCTGTGGAAAACATGGAAGTCCAGAAAGCTGTAGACAAAGATGACACTGCCCAGCAGGTCAGCCACAGCCAGACTGCCAATGAAGTGGTAGGACGGCCGGCAGCGGAGGGTGCGGGACTGCAGGATGACACATAGGACCACCAGGTTCTCCAGCACTGTGAAGGAACCCAGAGTCAGAGACAGAACAGCCACAGCTAGCTGCTGGCTGGGAGTGAGGATCATGAAGCACTCCATGTCCATAAAGTTCTCCCCACACTGTATATTGTTAGTCTCATCTCTGAAAGTGGTCCTGTTGCCAAACAAGTCTGTGGCATTGGTGGGGAAGAAGGGGATGCCCTTAAAGATGAGCTCCTCTTCCGCAGGTACTTTGTTTGGGAAGGAGTTGCTGCGGAAAGCAGATAAGGGCTTCTGCACAGAGAAGCTGCCCTTGAAGTCTACGTCGTTGAGGGGGTCATCATAGTTAGCATCGTTGGAGCCCAGATATTGTAAACCAGATGTAATAGTCCGGAAAGTGGTGTCCGCCACACCATCCAGCACAGATTTCATGGCTGTGTCTGAGGGAAATACTGCAGTGTAAGACGCCTGGACAACCTACAAATCAATGAAAAATATTTCACATTCCTTCAAATCTCAAAAAAACTAAAAGAATCACATGCATCTAATATTCATCTGTCATAACAATTTCTATAACATAAAATAATCTCCACATAATGCAACATTTTTATAGGGGAAAAATGTTTTTTTTTCTACACACATAACGCAACAGGCTTAGTTTTCCAAAAAGAAGAAACATACACCTAAAAACAAAACATGCTGAGAATAGAATTAAAAATCATTTTTAGCAGGTTTAGAAACGCATGACAAACACAAAGCAGACAAAACTATGCAAATTCTCCACACCTGCTTGTATTAAAGCACCACTGCACAGAAAAACACAACCTAATTCCTTCTAGGTAAACAGAAGCCTACATGTATGATCAAAAATGAGTCTAATTTCTACAGCAGCAGCATAACTGACATTATATAATACTCTATGTATTGGATATGTGCAGACTTTTGAAAGTTATTTTACTAATAGAAAGTCCGAGCATATGCAGGAGTGTAGATTTAGCAGAACATACATTTAGAATCTGCACATTAATATAGAGTAAAAACACTGATACTTTAAACTAAGATAAACAACATTCAGCATTCTGAGTACTGGCACAAGCGGAGAAACAACATTAATGCTCCATTAAAACAGTTTAGTGATGAATATTTGCCTTTTTTACCTTACATAATTTTCCCAAGTGCGCAGAATCGCCCTTTATCAGCGCGCGTTAATCCAAGTCAGAAGCGCAACATCCAACAACACAAAAGGAGAAACAATCAGCGTGCCTTTGTTATAATGGACTCACTGCTATTATCATATTTATTCGTTTCTTTTTTTCAGATTCTACATGTAGCATAAGTTTTTCAAACGTCTGCAGACGTGTCCTGTCGCTCTTGGAGTGCGCTCCTGCTCGTTTGGATGCAGGTTGCTGCTCCTGGCTCCGGCGTCTCTCCGGTCTCTTTCTCTGCGTCTTCACACTTATGAAGCGTCGCTCTTACAAGCTGTGTGACGTGTTTCGATGAAGCTTGAGCGGCCCAACCCCATGAAGCTGTCAAGTGCGGCTGCATAGGAACAAGGCAGACGGCAGTGGTGGTGGAGGCTTATAAAAAGGATCTGATTTGAATTCCCAGAGCTGCTCTTAGCAGACGGACAGCACGAAGCACAAAGTAACTACATGAAAACACTTCAGAACAGCCATTCCTCTTTCTGATTCATAACTATAACCTAGGAATTAGGAAGATTAAGTTGTAATGGAACAAACAGCTCATAGAATCACGCGGATGTAACTTTTTAATTGAAATGAGGAGGCTTTGCTTTGGTGTTGGAGGCAGACAGAGGCTGCAGACTTCATCCATAGTCAGAGCACGTCTGTTTATTGTTTGAATAATTAACCAAAACTGAAAATCTCAAAGAACAGAAAGCAGATTTCATCATTTTGATGCAGGCTGCAGCTGCAAATGTGGAACCCAGTCGTCCAAAATATATCTTTGAACACTTAAAAACAGTTTTCGCTTTGTACCTATTACTCTGCCCACTTTCCTTTACTTTCATCAGAACCAATTATTTTGAGTACTTAAATCTGAGTCATTGTTGAAAATGCACAAGACGTGCCAGTAAAAAGTGCACTTCTGTTGCCAAATACATCATTTGAACACCTAAAAATCAAATTCACATGGGATTCACTGGTGATGTGACGACCCAAGATGGTTAATCTACATTTTATTATGTTTTTGCACACTTCACATCCATCCAGATGTCCTCTTGTCTCAGAAGAAGATGCCTACTTATCAGCACATTCAATGAGATTACACACCAGCAAATTAACAAGTCAGATCCTGCTATGAATCACAATAACAAAGACGTGGCCTTTGCCTGGTTTTAATAAAACAGATTCAATTCACTGATTATCTAGTTTCCATTTATCAATTAGGTCGAGTCCATAGAAGCCTTTCAATGCTTTTTTGATATCTTACACAATAACACAATCAGCGGTGCAGGCCCAGCAAGCAGGAGTTGAGTGGCTGCATTGTTGTAGATACAATAAGAATGGAGGCATTAATGCGACATTCTGTGGCTGGAGATCGCCTCGACAGACAGCACATGAAAACCTGGGGTCTATTTGGGACTCGAACGAGGCTGTGGCTTTGTCGTCACCATAGGTGTAACTATTAATTTTGTTCAGCCAAGGCTGCCATCACTGGGTGAAATGAACAAAATGTTCTGCTGCACAAAGTGAGAAGGCGCTCACGGTCAACAAATGAAAGGAGTGTGTAATAAAAAGTATGTTTTTGAGCAGAGAATTGATTCTCTTCTTTTGAGAAATGCGACTGTTGGCAGGTTGTCAGTGTTAGCAGCTGAGTTACTTGTAAGTCCTCTCCAAGCCGAGTCTCATTAATCTTTAGGCAAACAGAGAAAGAACACATTATTTACAGTACAGTCATGATCGGCTGGACTAGATACAGATAAAAGCTGAGCTCCACACACTGATCCAGACCTGAGAGCGGCCCAAAATAAAAGCCCTCTTCCTCGACTGTTGATAACTGATTAGCTCCAGCAGACTAACTGGCAGATAAATGCATTGTTCTGGGAAACATCAAAGAAGCGAGAGGGGAGAAAACACTGGTTCACTTCCTCTGCTCAGGGTTTCTCAGATTGCACAGAAGCTGGAGGTAATGATCTTCCAGTCTCCAGTTTGCCGCTGGAAGGAAAACGTCACCCTCAGATGAACCTTCGCTGTTAGAGAGCAGCAGACTGTGATGTGTCAGTGGATTCTAAGAGCTGTGTTTTGATCATTGCTGTAGTTCACTTTTTCATTGTTTTCACCTGCAACATTTTGTGACGACTTCTGGGTTTTGTTTCCCACATTTACCTGAATATCAGCAGACGTTTCAACAAATGGCTTCTATGAGTAATTTACATAATGAGCCAAATAACTATCTATCATTGCTGCCACTGCTATGATGGGTTTTTCTGTTTGTTATGTGACATCCCAGGAAATTTCAGGACTACATTGTAAACAATTCTACGGCGGGACTGCTCTCAGTTTTGCAGCTGTTAGTTTTAAAATCAAGTAGTTTGACAAACTGAATTAATGACAGATGACTGCAGTACATAATAGGTCAGATGATCAAATACTGTACTTACAATTCACTCATAAGTAGACATTGCTGCTAAAGTCACCTCTGGATCTACCTGAATAGTAGAATAATACTGGATCTATTGAACCAGACCATGCTGCACACTTGGATTGTGATAATTATATAATTATATTTATATAATATTAAGATAATTATATAAATAAGATTGAATATAATCTTGAAAGCATGCTGAAATGTGCAGAGTTTTCTCACATCTACATGTAGTTTCTGCATAATGCATGATTATGTATTAACATTCACAGCCACATAACTGACAACAGCAAGCATCTGAATACTCTGCATCATTATTCACATGTGTTGCATCAAACAGCTGCTGAGGTGACACTCGGAGCATCAGTCTTTGTCTAAACATAAGAACACCTAATATAGCAGATACTAAACTCTGCAGCAACCATGCCCAACATTTGATGTTCATGCGCTTATTATTCTTAGACTAAAATCCACCACATGGAGCAGTTACACTTTAGGCAGCAGGGCGGTTTGTCAAAATGACTGGTCTGTGACAGTTTTCGCTGACTTGGTTGGCATGCTAACCTGTGAGTGAGCAATGAGTGATGGCTCAAGCAAAGCTCACGGCCATCTGCGTTTTCAGTTGCGGTACATAACATTTTGTCCTCGAGTGATTCACTTTGAGTCCATGGATCAGAGAGAGAAAAGCTCAGGGGAAAATAAACGGCAGTAGAGGAAGGAAGTGTGATCTCATTACAAGTCCTAATTTGAGTAATTGTTTGCTATTGAGTGTTAAATGTCAGACTCCCCAGTTTAGGTCTGTGTGGTACACTTGGTTTGCCTTTTTTTCCACCTTTATTTACTCAGTAGCTTAACTTCTCTTCTAGATTAACACCTTGATCACATTCACACCTGAAAGTGTCCATTAAAACCATAGTCTAACCTGAGGCCACTAGGACTGAGGGCCTTGTTCAAAGGCTCCACAGTGATGCATTATTGTTTCACAATAAAATAAAATACACACACAGTGGTAATGAAGAAGAGGAAAGCTGCTAATTATCTACACTTAAGAGCACTTCTGCATTTGACACCAATATAAAAGTACTCCATAATAAACTCATCCCCACAACACCACTACATAAGCACTGTATGTCAGCATCAAATTAAGATTTATGTGCCATTAAATTGGAAATCCTGCTAATCACAAAATCAGTGTTTAAAATATTTTGTTTAAATTATAATGTAAAAAAAAATCACATCACAGTATAACAGCAGTTCAGTTAAACATCAGGGATATCAATCAGTCCATTTAGGAAGGACAGGTCATTCATTCCCCTGTTTTGCCCTGTTCTCTTACAGACAGTTACAGACGTGCACGAGCCTGAAGACGCTGATCATCACCATCATGACCAGTTCGGTGGTGGGTCAGTGATGATATTGGGAAGCATGTCCCTGGAGGGTCGCACAGACCTCCGTGTCATAGCCCATGTACACTGACTGCTGTGAGGTACTGAGATAAAATCTGATGTGTCAGTGAAGTGTTTCTTCAGCAGTCTTTTTTTTTTTTGCTTGTAACTTCCTGTAAACAATGCCTCTAGTAATTATTACTACTCTGTTTTTTGGGTAGGATTTCACATACCAACTCAGTGAGGAATTTACAAATAGACGCAGAGCCAAGGTCCTGGACTGCCAAGAGTCAAACTCATTAAAGTACTTTTTTACCTCACCGGGTTCACATTACTGTGCTGCAGGATGAGAGACAGATAGGAGCTCACTCAGGACTCATAATGCATTTTGCACAAGCCTAATATCCTGTCTCTCCCCTGCAGGTTGTTACACATTCATGGTGGAGCTTTGGCTGACAGCATCCACTGTACAAATCCCACATATCACCCTAATGCATCAGTAACAACCTCATCAATATGAGAGGCCAGCCAAGGTTGAATAAACAAAATCTGTCTTCGATTTCTGCATTCAGCGGAGCTTTGTTTCCCGCTGGTATTCCCCCTGATCTGAATGTTGAAATCACCACTCTCCTTGAGAAACACGAGAGCTCCTGCTTTTATAGGCTAAACCGGTCATTAAGGTTATCACATGTCCCATGCATGAGTCAACTCCATCTGGAAATAGGCCACATGTACTGTACGCAGGTACTGTTTATTCCAGTAAGCAGTTCAACAAACTTAGAGCTCATTTTTCACACGTGACACTTTCTCATATTTCTGTGTGAAAAACTGAGAAAACTACAGAGACAAATGAGCTGTTGTCTGGTGCCTCCATAAATAGCAGCTATAAAGTCTGTGTGTTAGTGTTACAGTGCTGCAGCTGCACCATCAGTTCATGACAAATTACAGTTTACTGCACCACAACAATAGTGAACTTTTGCTTAATTATAGAAAACAATGAGTAATTATGAGTTGAAATGCATAAATTAGCTTCAGAGCAGTTAGAGGTCATCTGTCAATAAATCTCACCTGTATCTATTGTGGCTGTAGAAAAGGCCTCAGCACATTCTGTATCAGATTATTGGTACATAGATGTTTCCATTGTTCGGCCTCTGAAAGCCTCTGTAATTTCAGAAGGACACCTCATATTGAAATGCTGTCAGCCTCATACTGGGTTTGTTTATGCTTTTATTGATTTGATATTTGAGTTTGAAGGCAATATTTAATTTACAAATCATCCAACAGTGCTTGACAAAACAAAAACAGAACAAAACAGAAACGCTGACAGGTTAAGGTTAAGTTTGCACATAACAGAAAAGCTTTTGAAGAAGTAATAACTCCTGTAAAAAGCGCTGTGTCTCCTCCTACACAAATTTCTCCTGGTTAGATAAGCTGTTACTATCTTGTAGTATGTTTACATGGTATAAAAATCAATCCCTTCTGTTGAGTTAACAGTTTTGCATGATATGTAAGCATGGTTCTGTCTGTTCTGAGCTGTTGTGACGTGTGGTTTGCAGAAAAAATATAATAAATAGTAGGTACGAACGTCCCTCTAACAGCACGTCTGCACATGCGCGGTACAGTTCTGCAGACTGTTTCTCTAAGCGTATGCAGTACAGTATATGATAAATGCCTGCAAAGACACTATGGCGTTGAATTTGTTATAAAGTATGAAGTTAAAATGGAAGAGGAGCATTTTGGTGTTAAAATATTAAACATATTGCTGTGCAAGCAGGAAAAAAAGCACATCAGCATTTGTCTATCTTCCTGTTCCCGCTGAACTTGTATTAAAAGAAATAATGTCGGGGATGTCTCACATGGATGAGCACCGCTGCTGCATGTGGACTGATGACACTGCCTTTGCTAGCATTCTCATACACATTTGATGAACTACAAATCAAAACGACCAACGTGGGTGAACACAGTGAACTCTAAGCTGAAGATTCGCTTTAATTTATTGAAGGCAGGATGTACACACGGCCCTGTAATCCTAATGAAAGAGGCCTAAACCTCAAACGGGAGCCTGAAAAGAAAGAGCGTAGCACATTTCATCATCTGTGAGCATTTCAGCAGCTGTAGTCACAACTCATCCAAGTAACTTCTTCAGTCTGAGGAGTTGTCGGTTAGGAACCTAAATTTATCCACCGGGTGGTTTCGTTTCTCACTTGACTTTAATAGGTGGACAATAGAACTAGTATGAATAGAACAGAGTCATTAGGATCTAACTCCTACAGCCCATCAAACCCCCTATATGGGTCATTAGGGGTGGCCTCTCTGGTGGATGTGTGGAGTGGTCTTAATCATCCCAGGTATGGATGCAAAAGCAGCATGATAAAGCGGAGACAGATTCTTGAGACCTCCACCTTCGTCAAGGGAAGGATTTTCCGACTGAACACAGAAACCATCTATTTTCTCTGTCAAAAATCTGCACATTTTTGTCCTCAAACGAGCGTCCTTTGCCCCTCGAATGAAGGTTCGTCCCTGTTTCTTGTCCACCTTCATATTAAGATACTGTTTCATCTCATCTGTGCAGCTTTAAGCTCTTATTTTTATTATAATTGCATAGTCCTTAAAAAGTGTTTTAGTTAGACTGGAAACAGGCAAACAGCTAGCTCTACATCTCACCATTAAACACAATGTGGATTCTGGATTTAGCGCCATATTAAACAGACATCTGTTAACGATCAGGTGACACTCATCAAATGCTGTTTCCAGGTTTATGTTTGAACATTGGAACTTCGATTTGTAAATACATCTTGCACAGTGAGTCTGCACCCTGAAAGCTCCCATTGTGAAATCAGTTTACTTTAAACCAAAATGACCGTCAGTGATATAATTGTGCCTTAATGCCTTATTGTTCTGACTTTGTTATGAGTTCATTTGTTCTGATTTCCCAGAAATAAAAGTCTAATAAGTAAAGGTCTAACGACATACAGTATATTTTAGCTCTCTGCAGGTGGCAGATTTTTTTTCCTCCTGGCTTCATTCAAACATCAAAGTGTACTGGAGCACGATGCAGTTGAAACTAGCTGTTCTGAATCTGAGCTCCCAGAACAAAGACACGTGTCCCACCCAGGTGAGAGAGCAGCCGCTATCTCGCAGCTTAATTCTCCGGAGAGTTTCAGAAGTACAGCGAAACTGGCTGCCTGTCGATCAGCCTTTGTGTGAGGCTGTTGAACGGAGCTTAGCAGGGCAGCTGGTGAGGATGCCCACTGGACGCCTCCTGTTTCAAGGTGCTCCGGGTAAGACTGACAGGGAGGAGACCTCAGGGCCAAACGAGGACTTACTGCAGGACTAAAAGTCCCATATGGACTGGGATTGCCTCAGGCTTTAACTCATTATATCTTAGCACTCACAGTAATAGCTGCATGGGAATCAGAATTTTAAAAAAGTAGTTCATTTAATTAGTGGTGTTAGCTAATAGATACGAGACAAAATTAATTAGTAATCAGTGATACAGAAATTTCATGCCAGGAGGCATCTATTAGGAATTCATCTTCAAAACACAGAGAGACAATTTAGGATTATTGTTGTATTACAGCAATAATATTCTGGATATTTCTGGATCTAATGAACACAGGTTACTTTTAGAAATATACTTAGTGTAATAGTTGGATTGTGTATTTTGCAGGTGATGTTAAATTTCCCATGAGACCGATCTACTGAAAAAAAAAAACTAAACTAAAAAACATGAATCAGCTCAGACAGTGATAATAATATTAAATGAAATAGCTTGTGTTAATATAAAATAATTTCACCACTTTGATACTTTTGCTGCAGGATTGTTCCAGAATAAAGTAATAATAGAATAATTGAATTTAATCAATTTGACTTGAATTAAATATTTTAGAAAAATGCACCAAGTCACGACATGGCAGGAGATGAAAAAACAAGAACCCAAATAGAAAACATGATGAAATGCAGAAATGATTTAAAAACTTTAAAAGTCGATGTTTTTACAGATGTTTCCTCATCACAGGCTGCACTCAGTGTGAGCATTGTTTGATTCTCAGATGGTTTTATTTTACCATTTCATACTGATCTTTATTTGAACGTCCTCAGTCCTGAAACTCTGTAACATGTCATCTTGTGGCTCGCTGGTGTGTTTTTAATAGTTTTGAACAACAATGGAGCACCACACCACTAAGCTAAAATAAGTCTGCATTCACCAACATAACTGTGAGTAGACAATTTATTGTAGGTTTTTTTTTTATGGGATTTGTTGACAGTAACACAAATATGGAAAACCACCGGCTTCGTCTTTGAAGAGCACTCAAAAGCCAAAAGTCACAACAACAATAAAAGTAAAAATTTTAAAAATGTGTGTAGAATAAAAATGTGTTTTGTGTTTTTGGGCTGGTCAAACATCTCACACAATAAAATAATTAAGTGTACTTTGAGTGTAGCAGCCAAACCAAAGCTTACACTCTGGCCCAGTATGCACCTACCCGCGTGTCTGTGAAGTGCGAACATCCCATCTCTCCAGGGAACTGGCACGACCGCCTTAGATATACTGTTGGCATGACAACGAGTGAGGATTGAAATGACTAGTCACATGACACAGCCAAGGTTGAGCACAGACAAAGCAAGAGAACGTAATCATTTTTTTTTTCCTCAGGGAAAGACTTCACAACAGACAGCGCTGCGCCAACAAAAGGACCAATAACAAGATGTTCAGTGCCAATTATGCCAGGGACATCCAGTAGGTGCACAAATGCCTCCTCTGCTGCACATCAGAGCCGAGGTGGGCGTATATTCCTGCCCAGCACATCGTGATCTGACAAGTGCTACTGAGCTGCGCACAAATGGTGCATTACAGCTCTTTGAGGCAAGATGAAGACACAAAGAACAAAAGAACAATGAGTAGAAAACGATAAACACGCGCCTCGTCTGAACTGAGGGTGAGCCTGGGAGTCATGACAACCGAGACCCTTTAAATGAGATGTTGGCATTCCTGCACCCGTGTGGCTCAACGACAGGCCTCTGGACAGATATGGTCATGGAGAGCTGAGCCCAGCTGGAGTGTGAGCGCTGAGGGGCTGCAGTCATTCACATTACGTCCACCACTCATCCCCTGAGAGCCTAAAACCAGCAGAAGTCCGTGCTGTAGGACACACAACCTTTAATAAGACACCCTGACAGTCAGTAAAAGGTGCTACAGCAGGTGAAGCTTTAAATCAAACACTGATGTCACTTTTTGGCTTTAACACATTAGTGAATTTTAAAGATATAAATAAGTTCCCTTTTATATATTTTCTTTATCATATTTTATTATTATAGTATTGCATTAAATTCATTGTTTTGACATTCATATAGATACATATACAAACATATGGTTGTCAGTTTTGTGACTGAGGCTGAAATTAGAAAAAAAAAAAATAATAATGAGAGTCACACTTTTTTAAAACAAAATCAACTCCATAAGTAGTATCAGGGACTTAGTTAGGCTTTCAACGTCTGAAATGGACTGTTTAAATCCCCCACACAACTAAAAATTGACTCCCCTCCAACAATTACAGCTGTAACTAACCATTGTTTTCCTAATTTATTATTTGGCAGCATTTTATCTAGACATTACTAAACAAAATGCACATTTGTTTAAAATGATCACAGCTTTTTTAGCATTCATCCTTTTTGTCACAATATGCTACAACTTATATTCACATACAAGAAGTACCGGGTCTTAATATCCAACAAACTAAATAAATATATTCTATGTGTTTCAGCTGCAGTATGAATATGCTATGTCAGTTTCTGTATTTTTCTGTCCCCGACTATGACCTTTTCCTTCTCCCCCTCCCTCACGCACATGTAAAACAAGCTTCAAACTTTGCCTAACATGCACATGAAATCACTGCACATTTTCGCTGCACATCTGAACACCGTAATTTTTTGCACTCTGGCAGCTCCAAATGGTGCTGAGAGAGTAATTTACAGTGTTCAGCACCCAAAAATGCACACAGCCCGCAGATATTTACCAGGTTTCTGTGGACAGAGCACTTTATCGCCGCTCCTTGAAGGCAGTTTGTGCTTCTCTCTTAAGCTTTGGTTTACCAGCTGTTTACTAGTCCTGCTCTAAAACTACATTTGGACAAACAGAGTCCATGTTTAACATGTCAGTCGTTTGGGATGAGATGGTTTTCTGTGTTGCAGCCTCCCTTTAAAGCAATAGTTTGACATTTTGGGATGTATGCTTATTCGCTTTCATGAAAGTTTGATGAGAAGACTACTGTAAAACTTTAAAGGTGCTGAGAGGCACGCTAGCAATTATTTCATGTCGTAAAATGTGGTAGGTTTAAAGTAAAAGTCTAAAGCTTAGTGACACAAAGTCTCTATTCCTCAACTTAGTATTCGTTTTGCATCCTGACTGCGTCCTGGTATGATTTATGTAGGCTGATTGCGTTTACCATCCACACATAACATTAAAATCAAATTTTCCTTTGCTGAAATGCAGATGAAGATAAGATAGGACGACATTTTAATTGCTCCTTTTTGCAGTGGGCTGGGGTAAAGCAGGGCTGGGATTAAGCAGCAACTAGAGAGATAGAGAAAAAACTAAAGAAGATCAGAGCAAATGGGTTTTTGATTTTAGTGTATTACAACAAAACTTTAGCTCTGAATGCCAAGTACGGGTAGATCTATGAATTTGCTGAGAAAACAATTGTGCATAGCAGCATTTTGAACAGCAGCCACAAAAAGTAAATCTCTATACAGTTTATATTTATCTCTTACACAATTTGAGTGAATATTTGAAAGTACAGTACAATTAAATTAGTTAAAGTAGTTAAACCTTAAGTGATTCTAACATCATATAATCACCAGTAAACATTACATGAATTTAATGAGTAATTTTCATCTACAGGATATCACATCGCATCATAAAAAAAGCAATAAACGTGACTATGCATCTCTAAGACTCTACACTGTTTGCTTTTTCACGAGACAGCATTTAAATAGCTTGTTTTAAATGTTATATGATACAGAACAGATGGAAATGAAGAGAGTATATGATTGGACATCACTTGAAAAAGTGCCTCCAATGAACTGTTACCTTCTTTATAATATCAGAGCTTTCTCTGTGTGTGTGTGTGTGAATGTGTTTTTCTATATTAGAGACACCTTTTCATATATGTTTATGTCAAACATTTGGATTGTACAGAATGTACAGATCTGCATCTGTCCATCATTTTAACACCCCCGTGGGAAATACTGCACAATGTGTACAGAGAAACATTACATTTTACAAGGTCACATTGTTCTTTTAACTGACTGAAATAAAATACAAATAAAGCAGTATAAATACAATCTGACAAACTGTGTAACTAAGTATATTTATTTGAGTACTACACTGAAATACAATTTTATAATGCACCATTTCCATTTACGCCAACATACCCCAAAGTACTTTCAGTCATTCAGCAAATTTGTACATGTATGTGAATGGTATTAAATTTGTGTTTATGCTTCTATCTGATAAACACCCCAAGGTGACATCATCTGGAGGTGTTTTGTGTTTAGATGACATCATCTAGAGGTGTTTATCAGTTCAGATGACATCATCTAGTTGCTCATACTATGGAGGCTGTAGTGTTGATTTGAACTCCTCCAGATGATGTTTATCTTCTAGCATACGGATATTTTAATACGAATGGAAGTTTAATGCCATTCATATGTAAGTACTCCCCAAACTACAGTCACAGGAAGTCAGCTGCTGTTAAACTGAATGTTCATGTTGTTATTACCAGCACCATTACTTAAGATGGAGCAAGAGAATCCACACTGTGTAAAAGCAGAAATGACAAAGTTGTGCCTAAAGATTCCAAAGTGGCCTCTCTTTGGTTTAAAGATGAACCCGAACTGTGATGACAGTGTGTGTGTGTGTGTGTGCAGGCGGTGCAGCAGGAAACATTATGCAGACTCAGAGGGTGGGAGGTGTTGTCTACGTTGGAGTTTAGGATGAGTGATGCAGGCAGGCTGCTGGTGGAGGCTGGTGTGGGAAGAAAGCTGTGGATGTGACTGATGGACAAGCTGGGGGAGAGGAGAAAGGACTGTCATCTCCCCCTTGTGCTATTTACATCTTTTACAGAATGTGTGCACACGCATCACGTTGTCACCGCATAAACACTTTTTTCTTACTTTTCAAAACAGAAGAGAAGGAGGTTTGACACCGTTTGCAAAGCTGTGGTTGAGCTGACAAGAAGTGAACAAGTTGAAGGATGCTCATTTGCCAGGACTCAGAAAGAAACACGCTATTAAAGCTAACACTTTAAGTTTTAAATTGTCAATTCAACCGTCAATTCTGTCACCTAGACATTATGCTTATGTGCAACTACTTTGCAAAAGCAAATGTGTTTTGAAGGGAACATAATGTTGATGGGATTATTTTTTTTATTAATATAGTGTGAATAAAATGTTAATGAAATAAACTCTTCTTTGGTAATTTTTGGGCACTTGCAGCTCTTTGTTAATGTTGAAGAAAGGCTGTCGTCTGCTTTATGGATGGATTACCTAATGGTTCTACAGGGCACCGGATGATTGGTCGGGAAGTCCTTGTGTCAGAGGCTCCACATGATGTGAATGTTAATATTTCTTTGTTTGAAAGTCGCAGACCTCAGTTAAAAGGCACAAAATGAGCACAGAAAGACAGAAAATGACCAGTAAGAGACGTGAGAAATTGACCACAGAAAATCGATAAACGTCTACAGAGACTTCACATCTAGCACCAAGACATCAGCAACACACCCATTAAGCCCTGTACGTTTGCAACGTGATGCCTCCAAGGATCAGACTGCCGTGACCCTGGCATCCGTTTGCCAGTTGTCCTTCCTTGGACTACACCTGGTAGACATTGACCTTGCTCACATACTTACACCTTCCCATTTTTCCTGCAGCCAACACATCAGCTTCGAGAACTGACTGTCCACTTGCTGCCTAATATATCCTGCCCCTTGACGCGTGCCACTGTAATGAGGTGAGTTTTATTCACTCCACCAGTCAGTGTTATGGCTGATCAGTGTACAGTCACACTTTTCATTATTTTGCCTCATCACATCAGCATCAGCACAATAAATTAGGAATAAACAACAGTCAAGATGTGCTTATTGTGTAGACTGTTAGTTTTAATTCAAGGACTAATTGAAGTTGAATGTATTGTATGAAGCGTTTACAGCCTTCCATGTTTTAGGGACTATAATAAACACTACAGATGTTTGCTTGATCTATGACTTTTCTGCTATAGTGACTCTTGTTTGTGCTTAAAGAGTATTTTTCTTCGACCCACACTGTTTGAGTTTCATGTCTCGCTTTCTTTCTATATGTAGGGACTGTACTCTGTTCAGGAGATTGTTCTGTATACAGTTTGCAGATTTCCCTGAAGACTTTGTTTAATTTTCGAAGAGGTTTTTTTTTATTTTATTTTCCTGTAACATCCTTCTTGTGATAAAACTTCACTCCCTTGTTTTTTCAGTTCCTTGTTCTGTGTTTGGGTCCAAACTTTTGTAAAATCATTACAAGCATTCATCTAAAACACGGTCTGAGGACACAAAGCATGGTACTGTCAATACCTCATTATGCTTAGAAATTGATTTAGTGGTTTGCTCTGTCTCAGCTGTTAAAAGTTGAACTTGAGGACAAATTCCATATTTCTGAGGTGAAAAGAAACAATAAATTAAACCAAATAGCAAGAAAACATGAAAATGTCATCAGAAGATACTCTACTGTTACTGTTTGTTTCATTAACTTCATTACGTTATTGGATTTTGCTTATTTATTAGGACAAACTGTGGTCAGGAGCTTGTGGAGGAGTCTACCTGCAATTTCAGGAGCTGGATTGTATTAAAGGCACCGGAATAAAGAACATGATCCTCACGGGGATTTGTGCAGGAGAGAGAGACGATGACATCATCTACACCTAACCTGGTTTTCACCTCAGGTCTCAGATGGGTCAGCACACATCTCTTCAGGTCTTTCATACTATTTGAGCTATATTGAGGTTATTGTTTATTGGCCACACTTGGTCCAAACACTTAATAAGAATGGTTGTTCAGCTACAAAATGCGTACTGCATACAGTTACAACACTTCATGTTTAATTTATTCTCACAATATTTAGAACCCTGTTTTTCTCCTGTTTGTCTTCTCATATCCTTCACACCCATTTTCCTTTAACGTCCTTCTTCTCTTTCTCTTTCAGTACAGATCCTCAAAGACGCAGCCATGACATGCCTCATCAACGAAATGCTGCACGCACGCTGAGCACCAGCTCCCTGGGTTCCTGGACTTGACTTTCATCTGGTTTCAATCCCCAGTCGGCTATTAATTCATCACCTTTACGCCTCTTAGCTTCCTTCATCCATCCACTTGAACAGATCGTACTAACAAGTTTTGTCTGTGCAGCTAAAGCTGGATTTCTCATTTAGTTTCGTCTGAGGACATCAACAGATAAGTGCAGCCGAGTGCAGAATATGTATATATAAGAACATAATGCAGGGACAGTCACGAGTCAGCAGGGCTGTAAATGTTTTCTCCTGAATGTTTATGACCCTTGTAGAGAATGAAACACGTCTCAAAAAAGCCCAGTAAGCTACAGCTTCCCCTTTTTTACCAACACTAATCTTGCAAAGCAGGTGTCACTATCTCATAACATGCTCTCCACCATTCCTGCACTGTATTACAATAAATAAAACAACAGACTGAATAGTCTTAAAATGATCCATAAAACAATGGGATCCATCCACATGTTGATGAAAAGACATAAAAGACATAATGAACAAGAAACACAGTTACAGTTGTTATGTGTCAATGAGGCAGATCTACATGGGGAATGTTCTTAAGTCCTTGTAAGTCCTGTTTAAATGTGTGGAGGTTGGATGATGGATGCTGTATGTAGCACCTCTAAACTGTTAACAATAGTTTAACCATTTATTTTTCATGACAACAGACCTTTTACCTACGATTTACCATACTGTAGTAATTATGCAGAAAACTGCACTGTAGAAATATCGACATGGGCATAAGCTGCGTGTAGCAGAATGGTCCAATATCAGTGGCGGTGGGGTTGCTGGTAGGTGTCTTTGTTTCTCCCAGCATCAAACTGTATTTGCCTGAAAGTATGACACAGCGTTTTGAGATCTGAGGGCATCACTCAGCTGGAAACAGAGCAGACTCACTGTATAATACAATGTTCTCCATCCGAAGGATGAGTTGTTATTTTACTAAGGTGCTAATCCTGAGATGTTCTGGTAGAAAGAGACGTTCATTAATTCTGTCCACTATTAAACCACCGTGGATGCTGAACAACACGGAGCCTCCTTATTCAGAGTAAGAAGACGCTCTTTGATGTACCAGGGGCCAATATTGTTGGGGAATCCAGCCTCTTAAATCCTTACAAAATAATGCTGTAATTCATATCAGCGTTACTTTGTGTTGCCTCTGCTCAGAAAGACAAAGAGCCTGTGCAGCAGTTGCATAAAGGCTTTTCTCTGCTCTTCTCGCTAAAGCTCGATTTCAAAGCTTTTCCCCTAGCTCCATTATATCAATTACAAACACCCCCTCACACTAAAATCCTGACTCGATTTTCTGCTCTTGGATTTCAAAAATACATAATTACAAATAGCAGCTGGGGTGCAATTACCAGCATCTATTTTCTTTCCAGCCTCACAGCCAAATTGTCGGATTTAAAGCAGTGAAATATCTTTTTGATGCACAGAATTTTATAAAAGCAATTTGTGATATATTACTACTATTGTGTGTTTTTTTTCTCTGTGAATGAATCATAGCTGAGACTATTCAACAACATAAAGAGCGACTCTTTTTTTCCATTTAGAGAAATTACAACATGATGACACTGTAGTTTCCTTTATATCAATCACTTGTTTCAGGCTTTTTGAAAAGAGTCCGAATATAAAAGCACAGTGGACCAGCTACTTTAATAAACACACTGTTGGCTGAATGAAGCTTGGAGTTTTCCCCACTATAAGTGTCTCAGTCTCGAGTTTCAAATGCCTCATGTCTTTACTGCAGCAGGAAGCAGAGGGGAGGACGAGTTCACAGAAATCCAGTGGTGACAGCTGTAGAGGCTGAGCACAGCCACAGCAACCTGCAATACATCTGGTACCGCTTTAACAAGGTTTTCTATTAAAGCACCGGCTTTGGCATGAATGCCTTTTGCTTTGAGTAATATGGGCCTGTAATTGATACCAGAAATAAAGGCATATTTTCTAATTAGAGACAAGCAAGTTGGTTAATTAGTGGTTCATCAGAAAAAGTGAAGAGAAAATCTATCAGGCAAAGTCTACTGGGTTTGCTTTTGACTGGCTTGTCTTTCTGGTATCTGGTGTTCCTCAAATATGAGGAAAAATCAATATTTCTCTTTCTTTGCTACAGATTTTAAAAGCCACCTTTTTTTCCACCAGCATAGACTCAAAACCCTGAGTGTATACATTAAATATCAAAACTGATTTGACTGCATTTACTCCTCTCACAACTCGGACCGCTCTGACTCGTCGCTGATACTTTTCTGTAGGGAACCTCTGAAGCTCTGTTTAAGTGAGTGTTGGGTTAATGGTCATCTCCCTGAACAAGGTACTTCTGGTTCAGTTAATTAGTTTGGTTGGACAGCCAAACTGTCAACTCTGGGACAAGTCCTGGTGGTATATATATATATATATATATACCCCTGCCCTGACCTATACCTCATACAATTTCATTGTGGGGGTCTGCAGAGAGTTACTAGCTTCGGTCTGGTGATAGGATTATCTGGAGTGACTGGGACCACATTGCATTTCTGTAAAGTGTAAAAACACTGACAAGCCACAAAGCTTCTGGGAGAATGTCCTTTGGACAGATGACACAAAACTGAAACATCTTGGCAAGTCACATCAGCAAGAATACAAGGAAAAGAACACTGTACCTACTGTGGCACATGGAAGGGGCTTGGTTATGTTCTGGGGCTGCTTTGCTGAAACTGGCACAGGGTTTCATGAATCTGTACAGAGTGCAATGAAATCTCAAGACTGTCAAGGCATTCTGGAGCAAAACGTGCTGCCTAGTGTCAGAAAGCTTGTTCTCAGTCACAGGTCATGGTCCTCTAAGAGTATATGTATCAAATACTTTAAAACTCAAGTTAAGGCTAGGAACCCCTAAATTTGTTTGCACACAATAAACTATATGTTTTGAATGTTTATGTCTATAGTATCTGTAACATCTGTACATACATACAGCTCCTCCACGGCGTCATTTCCAACAGTGAAATTTACTGCCCGCACCAGTGTGCAGAGAATTACATAATTGCTTGGATGATTTGCATTTATCCTTAATTCCAGTGTTTCTACTTTTCTGCTACTGCAAACACTTTATCCTGCTCATTTCTGCAGGCTTTCAAAGCATAAAAAAAGAAAAAAGAAAAGATAGCAAGAGCTCTGAGTTTGCATTAACTGGGGAACAGGGGGATTTAAAAATAAGACCTCGTCTCTAATTTGAGACTGTCCCAAATAAAGCTGTTTTCACGATTTAGTAAAGTTTAACTGTTTCACAATAGAATCTGTTTGTATGTTCATGTTCATTCTTGTTTCATTTTATTTTATTTCCACTTTAGTGTAATGCAATAGAGCTTTCCTTTTGTACAATACAGGTATGGCAGTAAAGGAAATAATAATGAGTTGTGATGGAGTAATTATAATCACTGTACATGCTGAAATTAAAAAATCAACCCAAATAAATTGACCACAAATCATATTGTTCATGACATACTGACTTCTGATCATTTGACCACTAAAGCACTTACATTGAAGAACAACAGGAACATGTTAATAATCTGATTTATTCTTCATTAATCAGTGTAGTGATTGAGATGGATCCGTATATGCAGCTGGATGGACTATGGTTTCAGACAAAGCTGTATTAAGCATAATTTGTTCATGAAAAGCAATATAAAGGGAGCTTCACAGACAAAGATCGAAGGGGTAAAATGAGTGTTAAGACCAGTGGAGACATATCAATAATGTAGGGATACTTCCTCACTATTTAGTCTCATGTTGACAGTGGGAGTTATTTTACAGGCAGCACTGCAGCTTAAAAAGTCTTTCGTCTGTATCAAATCTGTCATTATGATTGCAGTGTTGTTCAAGAAGCCGTTGTCGAGTTCATTTCCTTTACAGCTCCACATTGGACACACACTACCAGTCTCCACACCTCACCGTTAATGTTTCTCTGTACAAAATGAGGCGTGGCAAGATAAGACTGCATCGCAATGAAACTTGGTGAAGGATAAGTAAAGTTTATTGATATTCCAACTGAGTAGGGACATTTCCCTCTCCATCATTTTCATACATCAGCAGCAGCAGCCGTATACTGTCCTGCAGCTATACCACATGAAAAATGGCTTTTGCTGTACATGCCTCTGCCAAATCCAATTTACTTGTCACCAAACCTCAGTGCCACTTCTTTGAGTATGATAATCTGTAGATCTGCAAGACCCAGTAGGGGAGAGATTCTGGAGATCACATTTTAGTGTAATTATACTGAGATTTACATCTGGAAATTGCACCAACAAGAAAACAAAAATATCTGCTTGTGACAAATACGTGTAGAAATATCTTTAGAAAGAACAAAGTTGACCCAGAGGAAGATATGAAATCATCTGTAAAACAAGGCTGGATGTGAAATTTGCCCAAAATGGCAGCTAGCAACTGTTTAATAGAAAAACTAGACTTGGTTCCTGGTGAATCAAACATTGGACTAAAATCTACAATTAATCCCGAATGCAAAAGAGAAAAGAGAGAAAGAGAAAGAACAGAATGAGCACCTATTCAGAGACCTGGTGGAAAAAGTAAGTGACACGTACATCCTGTAATTGTGGCTCAAAACCTGCACACCAACACTCAGGAGGAATTTTTAGACTGTTCTTCCTTACAGAGATGCCTGAGCTGACATTCTCCTGTAAGGTACCTTGATCAACTTGGGAATGAATTTCCCCTCCACAATGCCAAGCTGTCCAGGCCCTGACGCAGCGAAGCAGCTCTAAATCATGATGCTGCCTCTGCTGTACTTCACTACGGGTGTGTTAGAAACAAAAGATTGACGAGATCAGCTTTATCCAGTTTTCTGTGGGCAGAGTGCAGTGAACCTAAGTTTACTTCCTACCAGGAAAAAAGAATTTTACCCCCATTTAATGTTAATTGTAACCAACATTATCTCATTCATGCAGCACACCCATCTTGTGAAAACAGAACATAGAGAAACAATAAAAGCAGCCTGGTCGGTCAGACGGCAGTGGAATAACAAATGAAAACGAATTAAAACGAACACTCAGGAGAAATGTTTACTGCAGGGCACCGACGTGATGTTGTCTACAGCATCATGGAGTGCAGGCGCCATGTTGGTTACCATGGGCAACTGAAGCAAGAATAGAGTCAGGGGCCACACAACTGTCCAGCTGTGGACTCCTAAAACCTGCTATTGATCACAGAGAGCTCAGGGCTTCACATCAGAGCAGCATCACTTGTGAGGGTTGTTGTTCGCTGGAGGGGTCTCAATTATTTATTTGAACGGTGCCTCCCGTTGAACTAGTGAACTTATATTGATAATGTGCAAGCGTGAGAGTAGATGAGGATTAGTGCTTTGAAATAAAACACTTTTGGTGCTTCTGCACATGGAGCAGGCTCTTTGTGCCATATGACATCCAGTTGCTACTGTTAAGTGCTCTCTATGTATTAATCTGATGTCCCAGGCACAAAGCTAATGCTGTGTGAAGTGTGAACCGAAACACGAAAATCACCTTTTTTCACATTCTGTAAAAAATGTGATGGTCAAAGAGCACTCCAGCAATTTAGTACCACATGTCCATGATGTTTTCAGACTAGAAAAAAAGACACTGTGACTTTTAGGCTCTTGTATGAGTCGAGTTTCAACAGTGGTAGAAATGACATTTACTGTAGTTTCAGGATAAAAGTTTGAAACAAAACAAATTAGTTTGGAAGCTAAAGTGTTTAAACCTGTTCCCAGTTGGCCTCTTTCTGACTGCACCACGCTGCCCTCTGATCTCTCTCCAAGTCCTCTGTGCCTTTGACTCAATGTGCTGTAATGAATTGTAAAAAATGGGGATAATATTACACACTATTAGTGAGTCTCGCTTTGATAACATACACAGTATGGTGTGAATAAAGGCAAAATCCAACACAATATTTTCAAACTGAAAACAAGTGACGATCTTTCATGTATTAAATAAACACAGCAATTAAACACACAGAGTGATGGTGGAAAAAAGTGTTTTAATAAGTGGTTGAACCACATTTGGCAGTAATAACCTCAAGCGCTGCTTCCTGTAGCTGTGGAGTAGACCTGCACGATTCAGACCACTGAGCTGCATCATCCTACTCTTAGGATGTCTGGTGTGAACGGCTCTCTTGAGGTCATTCTATTGGGTGGAGGTCTGGGCTCTGACTGGTCCACTCTGGAAGGTGGATGTTATGTCTCTGAAGCCATTCTGTGTTAGATTTTCTCTAAGGTTTTCCTGCCGCATCATCCATCTTCATCTGAGCTCCAGCTTGTGGACAGCCACCGTGACGTAATTCTGTAAGATACCTTGATAAATCTGGGTCTAGGTCCAGAGGCAGCAGAGCTACTTCACTGCTGGATGATGTTTTCTTGTTGGTACACCTTTTTTCTTTTTGCACCGTATGTAGTCCTGCATGTTCTTCCCAAACAATTGTGTCTATGTCCACGAGACATTTTCCCAGTAATGTTGTTGAGTGTCATGGTTGCCTTTGGCAAATTTCAGGCATGCTGCAATGGAGAGCAATGGCTTCATCTGCGATGTCCTGTTGTAGATACAACTCCTGTTCAATGTTTTGAGCACAGTTGACTCATGAACAGAGTTAACAATGTTAACAATGGATTTTTTTTGACAATTCAATTTAATACCTGATACAAACATCATAAAACCGTTCAGCAATGCTTCTCAATATTAGTGCTTCAGATCCGATACCAGTGCTCTCTTTCTTGTTTTAAAAATCTATATACCTCTCTACATGGAGCTCATCAGTGGACATGGCTCAGACCAGTGGTACCATCTTACTAACCGGGAACATGGTGACATTGCTAAAAATGGGTGCAACAATAACAGCAGTCATAAGATCGCAGAGGCTGTATATAAATCTAAAGGTAGTACTTGTTTATTTGGATGTGAAAATGCTGTCTGTTGTGCTTTGTGGTTCACCTTTGATCCTTTTTCGAGGTAGTCACACTGAGACTGGGGGATTCATAGCAACAGTACAAGCCGACCACACTAAATCTGCCACCATAATTAAAGTATTATCAAATGCAGCTAAACTACAGTCTTTGTGATTTAGCCATCAGCTTCAAAGATTTTGCAGGTGCTCTTAATGATTTTGAAAATGTCAGAAAACAAAAAAGAAAATTACCCCTATTGGGCGAAATGTGTCCTTTCGCCTCCTTCTCTTCCAGCGTTGACATTCTAACATGCACCAGAGTTAATGGAGTAAAGAAAAAAAAAAAGAACTCGCATTTCATTCTTTAAATTTCTGGGTTCTGACTCCTCAGTAGCCGATGGGGAGAAAAAAAAAAATCATTGACTTTATAAAACCTCGGTGGAACTGCAGAAAACTTATTGGTAAAGTGATTTGATGTTGATTACTGCAAATGTTGTCGTGCTAAAGGGGCAACGATGTGTGCTACAGTTACTGGAGTCTGGTTTTATCATCACGGGAAAATTCAATCCAAAAATGGCCTGACCTTTTCAGCGTAAATACAGGCAATCGTTGATGCCTATTTCCCTGCATCCAGTCGCTGGGGCTTTAACAGAGCAGGCACTGGGTAAATGGTGAACTACACAGACTTTACACCTCATAAACACCTCAGATAAGTGGTCAAAGCTAATACTACATAGATAGCAAAAATGTCTGAGGCTCTGGTGGTGTTATTTCAGTCTGACACAATGTAAAATAAGACATTTTACATTGTGTCAGATAGATTATTCCTACTTCCTTTAATTTCTGAATTTAACCACCCACGGTGGGAGTCAAAGCCGTACAGGACTGATTAATATCTGCAGAGAACTAAATTGAACTAAATGATACTTTTGTGTAGGTTCCTGATGTAGTGAGCTAATGAGGCTACACTGTGTGAGTTTGCAGATGCATGCAGGATAAAACACAGCAACGACCTGCAACGCCAAGCTGGCACTAAAGACTCGGAGCCCTGTTCTGCTGCACTTTGCTGCAGTGACACGGACACACACCCGCCCTGCCCTTCGCTGTGCTTCAGCTAGTTGTCGTTATAATATCAGAATACATGCAGATTCTTCAAAATGAACTAATCAAGCAGAAATTATTGACATTCTCTGATTCTCTGTAAGGACGAGCCTCGCTCCAAATGTTTCATGACAAGAGTAAGAGTAGGTTTGGACACCTCTCCACTCTATGATAATCTTTGCACCATTTCTTTTTAAATATACATATATTTTAAATTAAATACTGCATGTTTGCATGAAATTGTCATTATAATTAAATTTTTTTAATTTTTCCCTCTTAAAAAGTTAAGTTTCGTCATAATTTCTCCAAATGAGAGCTGTGTTAAGTGTTGCATCAGCTCAAATTAAAAACAAGTTAAGTCTTGGGATGTGTTAAATTGTTGTGCAGAGTTACAAATCAGAGCAGCTATGCTCTGAAGCTATAGCCAAAAGCTAATTTGAAATAACCTGCAGTTTTCCTATAAACACATTAAACGTCTCTAAAAATGCTACAGCAGACACTCTCCTTTGTGTTCACGGGAAAACGGATCACTGTGCATTAGCATGACGATGGCAGAGTCGTGATGGAGAGAGGGGACCAGGGCAGCAACTTCATCGTCATTTGCCCCAAATGGGAGTCATTTGTTGCTGTGTGGCATCACGCCTGAGAGGAGCTTATGAGCGGGAGATTCGACGATAATAGATTTGTGGCGCCATGCCTCCTCCTCATAACAGAAGCTGAAAAATGTATGCAATTAAATTTCTAATTTCAGCGGGGTAATCAGGTCAGAACTGTCTGACTTCATTACTGAGAGCTTGTTATTAAAATCAGTGTGATGAAGACCCGATTCAAGGTTCATGAAGCTCATGTTCCTCTATTTTGAGATTATAGCAGTGAAAATTATGGATTGTAGTTTGCTTATATATATATATATATATATATATATACATACACATACATACTAGAAATGAATGTGGACTGGGCACACATCAGTACACAAACGCCACAGAAAACTCCTCCTTGCACCTCAGATTACAGAAATGAAGAGAACCACAGTGAAGCATTATTGAAAATGCAGATCATATATTGAGACGATAATGACCTGCAGGTTGCTTCTGCTAATTTAATATGATTGTAGAGCTCAGAGGTGTCTAGAGTCCAACACCTGAGTTGAAGAAATAAAACAAAAAGAGCCTCATAATCTCCACTGCACCACCTGAGCTCCTGCAAAGACACCAAGTGTGCTTACATTTCCAGGTCCACACGGTCGCAGCACTCCTTTCATGCCTTCTGCACTCCAGGGTACAAACACCCAGAGAATACACATTATTGATGTTCCTGGATCTGCCTTTCATGTGTATGTGTGTGTTTTCTTGAGGTTATATCCTAGCAGTGTTTTCAGGTGGAAAATGATGCAGAGACCCCTGCAACGAAAGGACGTGTTGCCAAAGGCAGCGTTAGAAATAAACCAGGTTCCAGTTAATATTAGATCAGGCAGCTAGTAGCGAGGTTTGAGAGGATGGAGGATGAATTTAAGTGAATGGAATTTAAGATGGGGGGTGGGAAATAGGTATAAATAGGTCTGCTGCTGTGGATCCTGCACCTGCTGCATGAGAGCGGTGACGTCTCAGCGGCAGCAACCTCACGACCAAAAGGTGAGCGTGGCTTTGATGAGAATCAGCTAGCTTTCATGTGCAGCCGGAGGGAAAGAGAGCCCTGAGAGTACAGCTCATCCATCTCTGCTATAAGGAGAACAGTCGCCTCAGGCAGGCGCAGACAGCAACTCAAAATACACACACACACACACACACACACACACACACACTTGATTTGTTTCACCGTCCTGTGTTATACTCCACTGACTTATATTCATTCACTCCTGATCTAAATTCTCCATGCTACATGACTAACCAATGCATCACCCTCACCTTAAAATAATCACATAATCTAACTCTCAGGCCTAAAAATAAACATTTTCAGTGCTCAGGAGCGCAGAATCTGATTTTTAAAACCATTGTTGTGAAGACCGTACTTTTAGTCAACACAGAAATAAAAATATTTACTGGTTGTTGACTCATTTCTGTGGCATCGTTCACTTTTGGTTTTAGAGAAAGCAAAACTGGAAATATAATTTCGCTCGGATAAACATTACAGATGGGCAATACTCCTAGCAACAGCGTAAGGGAAGAAAAAAACAACATCATCAAAAAAAAAACAAAACAACAAATGTTCCCTAGCAACAAGGTTTTACCAGTGGGATTGAAATAAAGGAACAATGATGAGCATGTTTAAAATATCTAATGAGAAATTATGTTGTCGTCTTTCACAGGGAGGTCAAAGGTCAACAATGTGATGCAGGTTCATGTGTTATTCCTCTGGGACATCTTCAGCTGGTGGTAAAGTGGACACATCTCCTTGTATTTCAAGATAAGTGGGTGAGTGGAGGCTGATTCACAGATAAAATTGTCTTTTAGATATTAGCAGGGAGACGGCTGATAAAAGACCACCTTTTCATTTTTGTTACCATCACCTTCATCCAAACGGTTGACTTTGAACTTTATTGGTTCAGACGAGCAGGTCGACCAAGTCTAAAACGTGAACAACCAGATGACACCATCTGAACTGAAAACAGAAAAACTCCTCTTAGAGCTGGAATATCTGAACATAGGGACGACAAATGGTAGTTTAATACTTCTCATAAACATGCACAGCAAACTTAGCAAGTTGAAAAGTCGCCTGTTTTAAGGAGGGTACCTCATCTTAATTAAACTAGCTAAATGTTGTTTTAAAGGTGCCCTATGGACTTTTCCCACACACACCACAATGTGTGTGTCCCTACAAGGTGTAAAAGTGGAATTATGCTTCATATGAAGGTTGTTTGGAAATGTTTTTTATAAGTGTTGCTGTTATGCTTGTACAACAAACACTGGAGATGAACATTAGAGAACACAATGTCACAAACCCAGGAACGCTGGTCATCTGGACTGGATGATACAGAGAATATCAACAGGCAATCGGTTCAACTCTGCGGCTGGAACTGCTCGTCAGTTCAATGCTGTGCAGGGTAAGGATCTGTCTCATCATGCATTGTCTCGATGTTTAAGAGCATCTGGACTGAAAGTCCACTCTGCAGTGACTAAACCTTTCAGTAGCATAAAGAATTAAATGGCTAGACTAACCTTTCCCGAGGAGCTCAGGAATTTTTTTCAAACTAAAAAACAAAAAAAATAATGAAATGCTCAGCCCAGAGTCCTGATCTAAACCCGATAGACAACCTCTAGAAAATCCAACCTCTAGACAAAGTTATGGCCAAGAACCCCACGACAATGACAGAACTGTGGAAAAGACAGCGGAGCAAAATCACTCCAGAGCAATGTGAGAGATTAGTGACGTCCTGTGGCCGCATGGGTGCTGAAGTTATTCAAAGCAAAGACCTGTACATTCCTACTAATTGCTGACGGTTGAAACCTTGAGAAAATCTTGTTATGTTTCTTTACCTGTGCTACAGTCATTGCTGTTCTTTAATTTTGATCATTGTGTTCTTTGCAAAATAAAGTTTTTCTTTTTGTTGTTGTTGTGCTTTGATTATTCTGTAAAACACTTCAGTTCTAGTAGCACGATACAGTCACAACACAAAAGGTCCTTCAAATGTTGAGCAATGAAGATTACATATTTATAAAAACAATTTAGGTGTCCTTAAAGTGTTCTCTAATTTAATGCAGTGTTGCATTTAGTAAACTTCAATTTACTAAAGAAAATAAAATCAGAAAGATTTTGAGGTATAGCATGTGCAGTCATTAAGCTGTTTTGTGAAAAGTTTTATGCAGTTTTTCTCCCTTAATTTGCCACCGACCTGTAGCCTGACTAACAGCAGCAGCCAACACTATTAACTGAACAGTGATTAACTTCAAATCATTAAGACAGGAGAACGGAGCTTTGATTGTGTTTACTCCTCCTTCATTGCAATTTAAGGAACTTGTAGACAAAACAGAAACAGGGGTCTACATTGTCAGGTTTTATCTGTAACCATAACAATGTCCCTGTTGATAAATATCAATTAGCTCACACTTAAAAAAAAAAAAAACTAATAGTAAACCAAAAAAATATAAACGGAGGATTGTGTTTTTCATTTTAATAAGAACACCACAAATTAAAGCTACAAAGTCTACAAGGGAAAGAAATGACGTTGAGGCAGTCAAATTTAAGGTTTCTGATGTCCTTACATGTACAGATTGATAAAGCAAATGTGCTGAAGGTAGGGAAGCCTGCAAATGTCTGTTCTGTTTGTCTTTAAATATCTGTCAGGGTGTGGATGTGGCTGGTGGCATGATGTACACTGTAACTGTAGAGCAGTCCAGAATGCCCAGCTGTGGGCTATGGGATGGCCCTGTTGGGTCTCTTTGGAGGGGGAGGGGGCATCAGCTCAGAGTCTGGGTCTGGCGGGTGTTTCCGGTTCTGAACTTGGACCCCCTGAGCACAGCGGTCCAGATACTCCAAAAGGATTTCCTTGGTGACAGGCTCCTGGATGCTTTTACACACAGCTGGGGAGAAAAAAATAAACATACACAGGAGGAAGGAAGTTACTACAGAGGAGGTGACGGGCCTGAATTGATGTTTCAGTCATTTAGTGCAGTGGTCCCCAACCCAAACAAGCACAACAGTGTGCCTTTAGGACCAGGGTTGGGGACCACTGAATTCAAGGATAGGTTTAATCTGTCTTAAAACAACATTCAGGTGCTCGTTGCTAGTTGTTTTAAGACAGACTTTAACCTATCCTTTACCCTTACCCTTACACGGTTCTGATTGTTTTCCAACAGGACAGGGGACCTTGAGGACAAGAGTTGGGGACCACTTATTCAGTCAATCCTAAAGAGCAACTATGGAATCAGTGCCAGGTGCATTTTTAATAAAAGACCTGCAGCAAACAAGCACAAAAATAATGTGTTCGACCCCACTCGCATCCTACACGGTGAGTTCCTGCTTCTACCTTCCAGCAGGTAGAGGCTGGTGTTTTGTTATGTAGTGTTGCTATTTTAGCTGCCCTGTATTTCCTGTTTGATATGTTGCTGCCTCATTACTTTAGCTACTTCAGCTGTTTGTCTGATATGTGTGGCTATTTTAGCTATTGTGCTGCTCTGGCTGCCTGGTTATCATGCTGTAGCGCTGTTATTTTAGCATTACATCAGCCCTCTGTTTTGTTCTTGCACAGCTAATTCAACTGCTCTGTACTGTCTGGGCATTTGTCAACACAGAATATGTTGAGTTCGGACTTGGCTAGTTTGAACTCGCGAGTACGGACTCTAGAGACGGAAAGGTTGCACCTTGACTTGTATCTTGCAAAATTAATTATAACATATATAAATTTCTGCAGCCAACAGAACTTGTAAATTGTGACACAGCTCTCTGAGATAAGACTGTTCACCACCACCTGCCGGTCCACTCAGGAGCCTAGCTGTGCTCCTCGCAGTTGTTGAGCTTAATCCTCTGGCCTCACCCTAATGATGTGGTGGCACTTCTACAATTCTATCTGCTAAGTGGAAGATACATTATTGGTCAGAAATTCCCTAGACGTACGACACTGAATTACAAGTGGAAGGTTGACGTGAACAGTTTTTCCCACCTGACTGCATGTAATTAAAGTTTAAACGATACGACACGAATGCAGCAATAAGGCCTGACTTTGGGGACAATTTGGTATGTGATGACGGCTATACCTACAGACATCAGGGAGGGAACTGTAATAATGCATTTCCGTTAATGCGTTGATTTTAAATGATCACCATGTTAACTGATCTACAGTGGCTTTCTGACATCTATCATTACGATGTGTCTACGTCTGTTACCACCAGCTGCCCTCCACACTCTGGAGCGCAGCACAACTATTGCTCTGCTCCCTGGGTGACATTTTTGAAATACTTTGGAAACATGTACATTACATATAGGACGTCTTATATAAAATAGAAACACCGTAGTTAATTATACAATATCACCATTGCATGGGTTTATGCTATGCTATCTGGCTAACTATAAATGACCAATAAGATAGAGCGGCTGGTTAGTGTAGTGGTAACATCACCGTCTCCCCTGTGGGATACCGCGGTTCAACCACCAGTAGGGGTCCTTAGGCAAGACCTCCTCACGCTCCCACTACCATTGTACCCTACTTGTAAGTCGCTTTGGATAAAAGTGTCTGCTAAATGGCTAAATGTAAATGTAAAGATAATGAAGGCTACAGTACTGATGAGCCTTGACCACAGCTGCTATGGAGAAGAAGCCAGGAAGTGGTGCAAATCCTGGTACTAAAATATAAAATCAGTTGGGGCAGAGCATTAATTAGAGAGAATTCATTAAAAAATGATGACCATGAATTTAGAATGAAACTGATGTATGCTACAGATGGTGTTTTTAGTTTTTAAACACAAGCTTCTACTCTCTGTTAGCTGATCAAATAACACAACTTTAAACTCAGTAATTAGATTTTTCTTGCTGAAATGCACATTGGGAGTTGTAGTGAGAAGTTATCACTATGTTTCTCTGTTTGCAGTCTTTTACCCTCAACTTGTTATGAAGATATTTCCCAGCAGAGACACACTGCTGAAACTCACCAGGGAGAATTTCATGCTAATCCAAGCTGACTGTCCAACACCTCTTACAGTATATGAGAAAAAAACTGACTAGGACTTTAACCAGTGGGGCTATGGGTGTAAATTAGCTTTTCCCCACTTAACTCTATTGGCTCTTCAACATACCATGTTACCAACAACTTGCAGATGCTTATGTACTAGTCTGGATAGAACACAGTGTTGAAAACTTGTGAAGCAATGCTTTAGGTATAGATTTTAAATAAAATGTGTTTTTGCCATCTGGGCTCCAAGGCTGCACAATCACCTATCTGAGCATCTAAAGCTCAATAATTCAGAACTATCTTTTCTATCATGTCAATTTATTGTCTAAATGCATTATTTCTTGCTTGTACTTTCTGTTTTTATTGCTTCATTTTGTACTTTTATGTGCCTCCTTGCACAGTACTATAAAGTCAGCACTGAGATAAGTGCTACACAAACAAGGTTTATTGCTGTGGTAAACTATTAGCTTTGCATTATTTTTCCATTTCTTCTCTCTTTGTTTTTTTTTTTATCATTTGTTCGAAGAAGCTGTTACAGCAGTGCAATTTTGATAGGATCATTTAAGGCCACTGTTGAAACGATGCCACAGCGAATGTGTGTGGTACACAGCCTGTCCAAAAAAAAAAAAAAAAAAGTCACACACTGGCTTTACCTTTGATTACGGTACAAATTCGCTGTGGCATCGTTTTTCTGCAATGTCACAACATTTATTCTTGTCCAGAGTTGCATTTATTTATTTGCCAAGATCTTGTATTGATGATGGGAGAGTTGGGCCGCTGCACTAAGTCTTCTCTAGCACATCCCAAAGATTCTTTATGGGGTTAAGGTCTGGACCATAACATTGCTGAACCTAGACCTGACCAACTGCAGCAACCCCAGATCATAGCACTGCCCCCACAGGCTTGTACAGTAGGTACTAGGCATGATGGGTACATCACTTGACCTGTCTCTCTTCCTACACTGATGCCCCCATCACTCTGGAATAGGGTAAATCTGGACTCAGACCACATGATCTTCTTCCATTGCTCCAGAGCCTCACTGACAAGTGGTTTTCTCATGGCTACACAGCTTTTTAGTTCCAGTCCATGGAGTTCTCTTTGCATTGTGCATGTGGAAATGCTCTTACTTTTCACTATTAAACATAGCCGTGAGTTCTACTGTTTCGCGGTCATTCAAGATTTTTTCCGAGCAGATTTCATCCTCGAACATGATGGTTCCCCACTATGCTTCCAGTTTTTATTAATGTGTTGGTCAGTTCTTGAACCAATTTTAGTAGTTTCATCAATCTCCTTAGATGTTTTCTTTGCTTGGTGCAGCAAATAATTTGACTTTCTGAAACAGATTAACACCTTTTCCACAGCCACAGGATGTGTCTTCAGACATGATTGTTTAAGAAATGAGAAGCTACTCACTGCATCAGTAAGGGTTCCATAACTTCATCATTCATAACCTCCATACAGTAATTATCCAATGGGAGGCTCTTACCTATTTGCTTAGTTAAATCCAGGTGATCACTTTGGATGGGCAGTGTATTAATATTTTACAGCAGTGTAAAAAATCTGATAAAAACTTTCAGAATGTTAATAAACTGGATATAAAACAAATTCTTATTTAAGCAAGGAACATATTTCTAAAGCCTAACACAGCCAGATGTGTCAATTATGCTGCTGAAATCATGATAATGAAAATATGATATGTTAATTCCAGTACTCCCATTTGTTTAGGTCTGTTTTTATCTCTACAAACTCATTTGGGTAAATGTGCCTGCTGTTTGGTTCCAGGCAGGTTGTGTACAATGGGTTTATTAGAGATATTTTCGCTGAATACAGCTTTCTGGTAAACTGAGTGAACCAAAACAGTAACACTGATGGGTCAGACAATTAAAATAATGAAGTGAAAGAGTGTAAAATGCTCCAGTTTCTGCAGGATTGAGTGATAATTTTGGGTTCATCACATGACAGAATCCTTCACACATTAAAAATATTGTGGTGCAGCTTTAAACAATGAAACCTCTTATGTAACTGTGGCAAACATTTGCAGCAAATGTCATTTTCTCTATTCACAGTGATGAGATGAAGAATGTCTGTTGTAAACACACACAAACACACACACAGACAGCAACAGACAGTCTCATAATACAGAAATCAAAGATAGGGGGCTGACATGGAATACAGATTAAATGAGCTATTAATCTCAGGCTGACTGGTTGTTAGTGACTCAGATGCAGACACAGATAGCAGAGACAGTAATATATTATTAAATAACTGCTGGACAGACAAGGACAGAACCTCACCCATGGCTGTATCGTAGGAGTTGGGGAAGCTCTTGTCCACCCTCTGCCTCATGAACACCCAGCTGTCATTGGCAAAAGTGCACTCGATGATCTTGTTGTCGTACTGTTTCAACTCTTTAGTGGCCTGTGCAGACAAGGAAGAAAGGGCACAGATGGTTTGTACTTTCACATGACAGTGCGAAGGAAGCATCAGTGTAATTTTCTAAATCCAGTGAGGTATTTTGTCACAGTCAGAAGCTATGATGAGCTACAGTGTGGCTCTACTGCAGGTTCGTCTGGTCTCATGCAATCATCAAGAACACCACGTGTAACTGCAGTTAAATATGCTGCAAATTAT
The DNA here is from genome assembly GCF_900324465.2 of Anabas testudineus. NCBI lineage: Eukaryota > Metazoa > Chordata > Actinopteri > Anabantiformes > Anabantidae > Anabas > Anabas testudineus. The sequence goes on along the minus strand of NC_046632.1, from coordinate 13,675,847 downwards.
CTTACCAATGAAAACTTATTTCCAGCAGGAGGGAAGCAAAATGAAGCATCAAGCAGCTCAAATTGTAAATTCAATAAATGGAAAATCATGAGAGGTAAAACTACAATAAATGTGCAGTCCAGCAGAAGAGATTATTTTGTTTCTTGCAGCAGCAGGAACTTGGTTCTAGCAAATACAGTCGTTGCTTAAAAGGTTTAACTGTTTTAAAAAAGGCATATATTCAACTAATAATTGATAAACATATTCCATACTGACCATCTCATGACTAATTATGTTTTCAATCCATTGATTATTGACATCCAGGAAACTGGAAGCAGCAAATAGGTGGGATTTAGCTAAGTTCGAAGTTTTGATTATTATATTATGTTTGAGTATGTAGTGTTTTATACCTTTTATATTTTTCATTCTTAATTTGTTTGTAGTAGATTTTCAGAATGGACAATATATAGTGCAACAGTTAACCAGTAGACTTCGAGTTAAAATTACTTACTCAAAGCAAACCAAGAATTAAATTGAATGCTTCAAAACACCACACATTATAAGAATTTTGGCTAAACCTGGTGTATTTCTACACAAATACAGACACATAGTCACACAGTGAGAATGTCTGTGTCTCTATGATGCAGCCTTCAACAAAGCAGTGCAACAGCAGTTCCTACTCCTCCTACTGAGCTACACAGGATCACTGACTTATTACATCACGCTCTCCTTTGAAAACAAAATCAACTCTACACTGAGAACACTGTAACACTGTTGAAGAATAAGAAAATGGCACACGATACTGAAGATCAAGTATGAGTCAAAGAAGACATTTGAGCATCTGTTGTTTATTTGTCGAGGGACAGTCTCACCGAGAGGATTCTCAAGACTTGAAAAATGCAAAAACCAGAGCTTCTGGGAGGCAAAAAGTACAGCTGAAACAGTCAAATGTAATGGTTGTTACTGCATTGATCATACAGAAATGCTGTATGGAGACAGTGGAGACAAAAGACACTGACCTCCAGGATTCAGTGTGTAATCTAGCCAAGATCAGAGTGTGATAACTGTTGCCAGGAAAGCACGGGGTGTTTGGCAAGATGCAAAAAAACACAAAGTAAGAGCTTGTCTGATCCTGGAGCGTGGGGCATCTGGGCTCACAGTGGGGGCCGAAATCACACAGGAAGCAAAGAAAGTGTGTGAGGAAGGAAGACAGAATGAGAGAAAGAACGCTGGCCAAAGAGAGAGATGCTGGTTCTTCATTAGCATGCTTAATTAATTAATCACAATTTCACATTAAGGACATATAGTACAGTACATGACTAATAATGTACATCAAGCACTTATTGTTTTTGGAAAAGAATGACAGATGATCTAAAGTGGCGACAGACTCTGTGAACCTTCCTAAAGCTCCACACAGTATGCGCTGCCAGAAAACCGAAGGGCGGTACGGGCAGGTGTGACGCGCTGCGAAAGGCTGGGATCTCGTCCTGCTGGTGAAGGGTGACATGTTGGCTGCCATTTTTCATTACCACTTGGTGCTTAATCCGTCCAAATCTGTCTCATTATGACAGCACACATGTGCCACCAGTTATCAGAGACTTTGGCAGAGGAACTCTTTATTAGCCAGTGTTGCACTAATGCAGCGGGAAACAGCCTTTGTGCTTCTGCTTTCTATTCACATCGTGGTTTGTTCAGATTTGATAAAACTTATAAAAAAAGAACCGGATCTCTCAGTTAATAAATCACAACTTTTAAAGAAATGTTTCATGTCTGCTCCTGAATCAACAACAGAAAGCAAACAATACCCCAAGAAACCCTAATGACAGATGTAGCTGCAGACACTGTGTGTGCTTCACTGTGACAATGACTTGTTTGGAAAAATATGAAGGGGAACCAGGAATATAAAAAGCTGCAGTCTTCAGCAGTTGGATACTGACAGAGGAAGAAAATAATGTTGGATTCAATCAAGCTCTTTTCACAGCAGACATTTTGACTTGCCAATGGAAAACTGCAGGAGATACTAATAACATTAACAAGGACACAGTTCTATTCATGTGTCCCAGTAAGAAAAAGACAGTGTCAGTGAAGCAGTATTCATAACACAAAACCCTGAAACTGAAGCAGGTAATTGGAATTCAGCCAATATTTATTTTATTAACACCTATTCTTCTCTTCATGTCAAAATGTTTTCTGTGAAAGAGGTCTATTTTTTGTGTAGCAACTGGAATAAAACATGATACTAAAAGGTTAATCCAGTTATATTTGTGAGTAAATTGTTTTTCTCCGTCTATATTTGGTTCATGGCAAGGTTTAACATATTTTACAGTTTATTTTATATTGTCATGGGAATTAGGAGTCAATGTATTTTTGTACTGCTATGCATTGTCTCGTGAGTATAGTTATAAACGTCAATAAAAGTAATTTTGAACACTGAATTTCACATGGTCTCCTACTCTGAGCATGTTTTGCTGCAACAACATGGACTTAAGTTACTTTCACTACTACTATATTCTTTTAACTTTATTTGCTTAAGGTATTTCCATGAGAGGCTGCTGTACCTCTCTTTTGCAGAAACAACCAAATCACATTCACACAGTTATTCACATTTACACATAGAACAACTGGGATTTTAATCCTGCAGTCTGGACGATTGAACCACTGACATTCTAGTCACAAGCTTGTGACAACTGCATATCAAAGTTAGACTATTCTCCAACAAAAGCAGTAAAATAAAAGTTTGTGATTCATGATCACAAAAAAGAATTGACAAGAAATGACTACCTGGCTTTCAAACCTTGTGACCGAGACATAAAGAAAGGTTTCCTTAGTGATGGTGACACGTATGAGTAAACATCTAAAGTTTGTAATTTCCACGAATAGCTGGTTTTGTTTTCCCCGACATTGTTCTCCTGACTGACCCTGCTGTTGTTTCATTCTAGACTTAATCAGAACCAGCCCGGAGGTCTGCATCACAGCAGCACACAGGTCCATTTTAATAATGAGAAACAAGATGAAAGAAAGAATACATAAGCAGAGAGTGGATATGAGATGAAAAAGCAGGGACATTCCTCAGAGGGAACAACACAGCAGATGGACAGTATCATAACTAATGTTCTAGATTTTTATATGTGCATGCATATATACAACAGAAAACATTAGATGTCTTTTGTCCATTAATATTAGCTCCTATTGAAATATACACCACTCAAACAGTGTAAAGTTAAAATAGTCTCCTCAAATGCTGTGTTATGACCAATGTGATGACTGGGGCCAATTACAGCTACAGTGCTCTTTGGGTTTAAGATAAAAAAGATGAACGCGAGACAAAGATTCTGAACTCCGGCTTAATTCCCAAATGTTTATATTTTAGGCATTTGAAACAGCACAGAACAAAGCACATTTTGTATATATTTAGTTGCAAATGTCTTGTTTGTAAAAACCAAATCAAGACTGAATTTTACTGACATCAACAATTTGTTGGTTTCTTCTTCTGCAACAATATACACGATCCAAATAAAATGCACAGTCAAGCACTGTCCAGCCTCCAGAATTGTATTTTTACCTTTAAAAATTTTAACTGATTCGTTTTTGGAGCAGCACGACTACTTTTTTCAGTGGGCAGTTTTTAATCCCACATGTCAAACAAACAATAGGTGTGGGCAAGAAAATGAAACTTTAATTCAATTTTAATTAACTTGAATACAATTAAACAGTTGGCAGTCAGCAGGTGAAATGGAAGCTGCCAAACTTGTACAGCTTTATCAAAGTGATGTTTTCTTGACAACATCATTCCTTATGATAATCAACTAACAATGTGAAATACTCTCACAGGCCCTTTGTGGTTGTGCACCGTGAGCAGAGTCCATGAAGCAGTAAAAGTACATTAAAATGGGGAGTAAACAACCATTACCGTTACCATCTGCAAATTCTGCATTCTGCGAGTCAAGGCTGAGAATGAACTGACTGGAGGGGTTCAGTTTTCAATTTAAATTGTTGTTTCAATAAAAAGTAATGGGTGCTATAATTTGCTCTTGTACTCCAGTCAACTGTGGACCAAACCACTCCTCTGCTTTTGTCATTTGATGTGAAGTGTAATGCTAACAGCAAGTGGAATCGTACAGGTGCATTGACAGGGGGAGGACACACCTCCACACCTCTGGAATGTTGAATCAAGCGACAAAAGCAAAAAACTGGGTGGACTGTTGGCGTGAAAAGGATTAAAACAAAAATTATGTTCTGATCACTACACGTCACATTTAACACTAAACTATTAGCAACTCGAGTCCTACAGCAGGAACTGCATGTGTTACATGTGTCAAACCAAAACATGGTGTGTCTAGTCTGTCATTATAATGTTGACGCAATAGAAGTATTAATAACATGTGGTCATGTGGTGTAAAAATATCTTCGACAACATCGACATCTGCAGTGTAAAACGGTGAACAGGCTGATGTTTGCTTACAAATAACACTTCAGGCAAGTCTTCAGACCCAGAGCTCGAACATAGGATTCGCTATTTGGGGGCGAAATAGCCAGAAACAAATAGCGCTAGTCCGACAGGGCAACAACAGTGAATGGAATTATTACAGTCTCTAATATGAGCAGACAAAAACTTTTCACTCAGTCTGCTCTTTCACAGTTTTTGCTCTTGTTGAAAGGCTGGGCTGATAAATAATCATTAACGCTCCAAAATTCATTTCACAGACTCCCTGGGAGTACATACTGTAAAGAATTACAACAATAAGGAGCTAAATTGGAAGAATTGAGCCAATAAAACAGGTTTTCATGAAGATTATGACATTTTTCTAATTACAGAAAAAGTACAGAAAAGTTTTTTTTTTTTTACCCACCAGCCAGATTCTTTCAAATGAGCTGTCGACAGCTTGTTCCTCAAATGACTGTACATCTAATCAAACCAAATCTAACCACTCTGTAGTGGTGCACTGCAGGCCACATAGACTGTTCAAAAGTGGTACTACATGTCAGATTTATCAGGAACATTATTCAGGCAGCCAAATCCACAAATCGCCATGTCCTGTGCTAGCATATAATTACCATTTTTTAGCATATTCACAGTTGGACTGACTGTAAAACATATTTCTCAGCAAAAACAGCTATGTGAAAGCCGACAGAAGACGACCCCAGGGCTTCAGCTCTTTGCTCCATCACATTATCCTGAGGAGCCTAAGAGACTAACCAGGAAACAGAAAGTCCACCTTATTCTGTAACAGAGTCAGAGTCTGATAGATGGGAATCTGGTAAAGCAATACCAGGGAATAGAAACACAAGTCTAAACCGTGACTGATTGTTGAAAAGCCTGCACGTTAGTGATCAACAGAAAACAATAATGACTGCTTCATTTACCAATTATTCATTTTAAATATTTTTCAAGATGGTTAAATCTCATAAAGTTTGAACATTTACCATAGCTAAATGGTAACTGAGCGGTTTTTGTGGCATATTTGTTTAATAAAACAAGCAATATGACTATGTGATTTTAGCTTTGGGAACCTATAGCAAGAGTTTTCACTATTTCAAAGGTCGACAGATTTTTTAGTTAAGCAAGAAAATAATGAGTAAGTGTATACTGAGTAATACGTTTAAGCAAAGTGAAAAAATTAATTAAATAAATCAGAGTGACAGTATGTAGTAAAATTATTGTTTCTAACAATATATCAAGGCATCCAAGGATAAATATTTTGTATATTGTATTGTATTTTGTAAAAGGAAAAAAGTGCAATGAATATTTTGTTTGATTCGACAAACTCACAGATATTAAATGAATAATGATGTAAAACAAAAGAAAGCAGCAGGTGCACAGAACAAGAAATCTGTACCTATAGGTCTATAGGGAATGTTTGACATATAAGTGTTCCCAGTGTTTAATCAATTACCCAGATATTTTCAGTTGGATACATATTGCACCAACCTTATACTGAACAATAAAGTCAAACATATTGCTGAAATTACAGAATTAGTTCTGTATTATTGTGAAGGTATCAAGGGAACAACTAAACACAGATTGAGTGTTGAGTTTGCATTAACAGGAAACACTTCTTGAGATGGAAAATGGAAGCAAAGATTTCTTATTAAAGTTATAACATAAGAAGAACTTAAGGGAAATAAAGGAAAGTCTCTAATATCCGCTTTTTCCAAATAACAACATGGTTCTCTCTACAGTTGAGTAAAATAAACGTCTGGTCAAGGATTCATGTGACACAACTAGATTGAAAAGAAACAAAATTGCTATGTGCTGTATCTTCGTGCCACACAGTAACAGATGATGAAAAACACAATCTGCTACATGGTTGGTGCATTCCTTTAATTCTTGGCAAACTCAATTACAAACGCCTTAAAAATCTAATAAGGAAGCTAGAAGGAGCACAGGGGGCTGCGGCTAGTTGGCACGTGGATGAATTCAACAGAACAACACACTGATTTTCTCACCTTCATCTTTGCAAAGGGCCTGTCGTAGTTGCCAACGTACAGCAAGCCGACAGTCTGTGTAAGCAACCTACAAAGACAAAAAGATCACAGTTAACACCCGCAACACCCTCAGCACAGGATCTCAACATGAGAGTATCTGAGTGGTAACAAGAATGCAAAGAAATCACTACTCCACTTCCATTTTCCAGCTAGTAACAGAACAGCATTGCTGTGAGATTACACCTCTCCGAGCCCTTCTGTCTCTCTGCACAGCTTGATGTGTCTCATATTACAGAGAAAACTACAGTATGGACACATTCGGTGTCCAAAGCAATAGTAATTTTGTGATGTGTATACAGAATATGAACAGAAGGTCAGGGGCATTATATACTGTTGTATCTCCATCTGTGATCTGACTGTGAGCTCTCAGCACAGTTAAGTCACACATTATTTGGGTGTATATGTACAGCAGTGCTTCTCTTTCAGTACCCTCAACATGTGTCTTGACCCAGAGTTCACACCCATCAGATGTCTTAATCACACACTTCTCCCTACCTCCCTCCACAACCACCCCCCCAAGTGCCCGCTGTTATTTCCAGACACTTTATCTTCCTTTATATGTGCCACCGACTGAGTATCCAAGCATGGTTGCATATTAGTTACCCAATTTTAGATCGAAAGTAAGATGGGTTATTGAGCAAAGCACACAACCAAACTGCAGTGTGTTACATAGTTCAATGTACCTCATTCAGAGATTTCAATTGGAGATGAAATTGGAGACGTTTCCATCCACCCCAGCCCCCTTGTTTAATGATAGCTAGCACAGGAAGGAAGCAGCAGTAGACATTAAGACAGCCAAATAGCCATGAAGTAATGGCCACTGTCCAGTGCCAAGACCAAGTCAATTCTCGTCACTGGCTCTATTAATACCTCTGACTGACGTCGTTCGTGACAAATACGTATCTCTACAGCTGGTCGATGAGGTCAAAAGACTACAACTAAACTTTATTTTTTGTATAAGTCTAGTTGTAATTGATTTTTTTGGATTCTTTAAGTCCAGACTTGATAAAAAAAAATAGCTTGACTTATAATAATATACTCTTGAATTAGATAAAGAGTGGATCAGATTTTATTAGAAATTAATGCAGAAAACAACGAAATTCCAAAAGGTTCACATACTTTTCCTTGCCACTGTGTATCAGAACAGATTTTTTTAATTTTTTTTCTGTTTCACAATGTAAAGTTGATGATCCACTCACAATCTGAATGCATGAGAGTGATATTTAAAAGAAAGAGTCCCACTGTCTTAAATTACACTGCAACATCAATTTTCCACCGAGCTGGGGTCAGATGAATAATGTTCCTCAAAAGCACAGAGCGGTGATAAAAATAGACCAACACAAGGCAGGTGCTTTTTGTTAAAACAATAATGAAGTTGTTAAATGTCACCGTAGTCTCAGCACGCAATCAGACCTGTAACAGCCAAACAACGTGTCAAATGATTTATGAATCCACGGAGGAAATAAACATCGGAAAACCACAGATATCTTTAATGTCAGAAACAAAGAATATGAGATACTATTTCACATGATTAGAGTATATTTGTCACTGTCAAACACCATCACTGCACACTGCCTATGGAATTTTAGGAGAATGGAGTATATGATACAGAAAAAATATAGTCAAGATTTCTTCTCTTGTTGTGCGTATTTTATACTTTACTTTTTCAGATATTTAAAGCTGGGAAATAAAAATAATATATATAGGTTTAAAATACAGTTTATCTAATACCTAAATATACCAGCTGAACTTTATAGGTAGTTCAGGTTTGGACTTTGATGAAACCAATCCAAAAATGAAATGTTATTCCCTTGGAGTCTTTCAGGGGTCGACTTACTCTTATACATGGGTTCCCTATCTTGCTTCATGAGTTTCAGCTCACAGACTGATGACCTGCATTTCTCCTTCGGGATTCTCTTGTAGAGAGCAGAAATCATGTTTCCCTCTTCCATTATGGCAAGTTGCCCTGGCCCTGAAGCAGTAAAGCACCCCAACAACATTACTCTTCCATCTCCAAGCTTTGACCACAGGTATGATATTCTTTTAGTGGTATTCTGTGTTTGGTTTACACCAGATGTAATGGGACCCCCGTCTTCCAAACAGTTCAACCTTTTACTTATCAGTCCCTAGAACATTGTCCTGAAAGGTATAAGGGTCACCTAAAACGAGGCTTATGTTCTCCTGGGTAGGCAGCGGTTTTCCAATTGCCACTCTCCCATGGATGACACTTCTAACCACTATCCACTGGATGGTGGAGTCATGATAACTGACCTTTACTCTAAGGTGAGGGTGGTTTTCATTTAAAACTTGGATTTTTCTGTTTGCTCAGGTTCCCTTTGTTATATGTTAGATTTTGGTTAAAGACGTAAAACAGTGAGTCACAGTATTGCACATGCTCCTTCATTACAATGAACATAAGAACTGTAGTTTATTTTGAGCTAATCCCACATACACTGTGTTAGTGACGTTAACACTCAGCATGTGTAACAAATGTGTATTAATTACCTGCTGTATTAATTGTCCTCTGTTTGAGCAATGATTGCTAACAACAACAGAGCTGCTGTTTCAGCACATACAGATCTTTCTAAAATAAAAATAAATGAATAAATAAAAAAAGTATATTGTATTTTCCTCTTTGTTAAGTCAGATTTGTGTAGTATACCATGTTCTTCCATCCAATGCTATTTGTCTCTTTAAAAATAAGGATCAAAACAATAACTGTTTAGAATAAATAGTTTAAAACTGTGCAATCGTGGGAAAATTCAAATCCACAAAATGTGTATGCTGTACTTCAAGCAACATATTTTCTGTGATATTGTGCCAGCTGGAGACAGCAGGGTCCGTGTTTGTGCTGCCGAATCTTTCATGCTTTGGTGACGGCTGAAATGCTGAAAGCACAGACTCTCTTGACACCTTGAATTCAATTGCTGTGAATGACACTGTAAGTGCAGTGACTGTCTTTCTCCAACAAATCCCTGTCTGTAGTTTATAGAAATGCTATATGCAGAAATAAAAGCTCCCTTGCACTATGCTGTGCCTCCACAGTGGTCTAAAGGTTTTAGTGGCCAAGTCAAAGTTGTGACTTAAAGTTGCTGTGCAACAGTTGAAAACCTAGCCTAGTGGTAGAGAGTGGTGTAGTAATATAAAAGATTGATCTCCAGTTATTTGAAGCATTTCTTTCTTTCTTATAAAAAACTGCGTAAGCAATAGGTACTTGGTTAAAATACAGTTAGCAGCACGTAACAACGTATTTCAAGGAACCAAGAAAAATAGTCCCACAGACATACTAATGAATGATGAAATCACTGTAATGGAAAAATGACACATCCTGAGGCTACACAGAGAACAACAAGAAGAGAAATGGGAGAAACACCAATTCAACACAATTCAAAATCGTGACATTCAAGTGCGGCTGCAAACTGGTCTATCAAGCACACTGAATAGATGATGCAAAAATGTGGACGAATTTCCCCAAAACGGTTGCATATAGCACTCTACAGGGGCGAGAGAAGGATGTTCTTTACTTAACTTTGATACTACAAGTGCTATCTAGAGGCCAAGTGCCTGACTGAGAAGTCTGTGTGCCTTTTTCATAAATTATGAAATGGGATACTGCAATGACACTTCAGTCCACAGAGCAGATAGAGCAGATAGACCAGTAATAAGACAACTAGATGCTGGCCTCTGGAGAGCCAATCCAAGCCAGGCGGGCAAAACCATTCTCCCTTTTTGCATATTTAAATATCACTGTGCACCTGACAAATGATAATGCAACTATTAAGCATTGCCTCTTCAGATAGAATGCTGGCTCCAATTATCCATAATTCAAGGAATCCATACAATACGCAAGACTGCTCAATTCCCCACTTAGGAGGCTCAGTGTCTGCTTTCTGGAATGGCTACATCTTTCCATTTTATTTTATTCCTCTTCTCCACTTCTCCCTCCTCACAATAAACACTGTCTGCCTCTGTGCTTGCTTTCAGAAAAGGTAATAAAACTTGCAAGGCTGCATGTCTCAGTGGTACACAAAGACGTGCTCAAGGATTGATTGTGTGGGCTGATGAATAAACAGTTGTTACCTCCTTACAAGTCGGTCTCACTCGCTCCCTCTCTCTCCCTCACAAACTGTACCTAAAGAGAGATTTGAAAACCTACACCAAGGCTGAGTGAGGTCTGAGTGCTCCTCTGCCAGCAAAAATCATCTTTCGGGGAAATATCAGAACGTTCACAAATGGCAACAATAATCGTCTGTGTTCTCCCACACGCAGGGAGGAGTCAAGAAGCTGACTAGCTGGCCTGCTGGCTGGTTTTAGTGTAGGATGAGTGACTGTGCCCTACTGTGATCCTCTCAGTCTGTTGTTGGTGAATGATGGCAGGCTCATGGCTACAAAGCTGGGACAGTCACTAAGGTCACCTGGCTCTCAGAGGAAAAGGGAGCATGACCAGAACGCTGACAACTATGTGTCAGTTTGGTTGCACTCAGACAATACTCACAGACTGAACTGCAGTAAAGCACACAGAGCAAAGAGATGGGCATAGTGATGACAGAAAGAAAACAAACCTGTGAGGCTAGAGCCACGTTAGCAGCTCTGTGAGATTGTACCTAGCAGCAGTGGTGTTGAATTCAATCCAAACAACGCAACTATGGAAAAACAGATTGCACCTGCAGCACTTTTCTACCTTAATAAGACACAGCGCTTTGCAATTTGCCTCTCACTCAGCCAGTTTATACAATAGTTCAGTGTCTTAATAAACTTCAAAACCTTTAAAACATTTACACATCTATCAATCTATAATCCATATACACATAATAGCCTCTACTATTTCACAGGAAATTGATTGTCCTATCTACTCTACAACTGCTGTGCTGCAGAGTTGTCACGTTTCCAGTCTGGGATGAGCACCAGTGGATCTGAATAATTTATACTGCTGAGTATAATAAACATAAAATGACAGAAAAAGAGAAGGCCGGTAGTGTAGTTTTTCTAACACATATAGATGCATACAATAAAAAAAGAATTTCCAGTTCTTGCAGACAAAAAAATGCATAAAAGGTGAAGATGATATAAGGAATAAACGTATTCACACGGCAACAATGCTGCTGTAAAAGAAACACAACCCCAAGGCAAAGAAGGAAATGCAAGGAAAAAAATCAACGTAAAAAAAATGTAGTAGACTTCTTTAAAAAGCATCCTTTTGACATAGACACTGTACATGTGTGAGTGTGTGTGCATATGGGTGTCTCAGAGTACTCAAGTGGGTCACAAAATGATAGGTGCTATTAGATTCATCAGGCGGAGCGTTTCCCTGGCAACAGTGACTTACCCTTCTCCTCCGACTTTGGTGATCTTGAGGCGAAAGTCCACAGAGTTGAGATTGGGGGGCTTCCATTTGAGGATGTCATCACATCTCCCTGCTTTGTATCTCTGCAGGGACACACATCACCGCACAAAAAAAAAAAAAAAAAAATTAATATCACAATTTAGAAGATGTGTTGAGGAAAATGTATATATGAACACTGCTTTTGGGCGGAAAAATGGAGACAGCAAAGGATGACACTGTGCTTAAACATTGCAGACTTACTTAATGCTTGAGTAATTTGTGAGTCGAGCAGAATTTTAAGCAGCTGTCACATTTAATGAACTGAAACCTCTCATACAAATTAGGCTCCATTATCATACACTGTTGGTATCTAGAGCAGCATGATTTGGAAATGAACTCTTAGGTTAAAAATTAGTCTCTGGGGATCAATGTTATGAAATGAAAACAAGTTCCTGACAAAAACAAAGAGAGCTAATTAAAGAATTTGTTCAAGTACTCCACATTTGAAATTATACGACTGTAAGTGGAAAATTGCAAGCTTGGAACACGGCATGATTCAACAAGGTAAAAATGTTCACATCCGAGCTACTCCACTGAAACATGAGGAATGTAAAAGCATGATGGATGGACGTGGGAACAGATGACCAGATTCTGTCACTGTCAGGTTGCCCGGTAACAGAAGTCTACTCCAAGGAAATGTGAGGGAAACAGACAGGATTCCTGAGGAAGACCTGAACTGTCACAGTTCTTAGCTCCACCTACGTATAGCCCTATGGCAGGACTTAAAAAAAGATGGGTAGGACAAAAAAAGTTCAGTGCCACTGCTTGTCAAAAATCCTACCCTACTCCTCCACAGACACAATGCTTTGTTTCCGAGTTTGGCAAGCTGCTGAGCTTGCTGAATAGCAATCATGACATTGTCTACCTAATGATTTTCAATCAATTCAGGGTCAATTAAAGTATATCTAGGAATTATACACCCACCATATAATTCCTAGTCTCAATTTACAATGAATCGCACCTTGTCAAGTGTATCTGTGAATGGGGAGTTAGTGTGCACAGTACATTTACTGTATGTAATGTTCTGTGTGGGCATCATTATTGGATTAAAATTCTTAACTGATGGCAGCTTAAAAAACATATATCACAGACGTTGGAGTGGTCAAGTGGTTGATTGGACGATTTTTCGTATTTTTAAATAATCTGAATCAGCTAATGTCTGTGGTCATTCCTTCAGAATAATAACAAACCAAATAATACATGGGGACCCTGTCAATTACTGCTTATCAATGTGCAAAATTATTTTTGGTGCACTAGTGCAACTGACTCACAAGGTTTGATTGTACTTGCACTATGTGAATGAGATTGGCAAATCTGAAAATACAGACATGGTGTGTCTGCCTGCAGCTTCTCTTCTGTGTCTTTATCTCCGTGACTGAGGGTGGAGCTCAGCTCCTCCACAAGACAGTAGGCAGGAGAACTGAGGGAGTCTAGGTAAGGGAGAGAGACTACTTTATGGCTGTAACGAAAATGCAATAAGAGCAAGAAAAACCTAAACAAAACAGTTTATCTAACTACCTATTAAACTAAGTCTCCTTGACATTTTGTGAGACTCCTACATTTTAAATCACAGCTAACACATCATGCACAGGGGTACAGGGTGTAGCACATGTGACCCTTTCTCACTACAGTAGCAGTTCAGTATAGCATCTCTAAATGTTTGTAATGTGGTATTTTCAATGTTTTAATGTTGCATTTTATTTGAGACAAAAACAACATCATCACCATCACCATAGCTGTGTTATAAAGTGGCCATCGGCTTTCCTGGTTGCTAAAGATCGGCAGTGGCCATTAAAAAATATATATATATATATACTGTACATACATACATACATGTCGGTCAACCACTAGGAAGTTATACTAATCTATTGTCAAGAACGGTTTGAATTTGTCATTTCAGTGTAGGGTGTTCCAAGATGTGCATGGTGGAGCTCTTTGTGTGGGAGGTGGCCTTCACGTGCCTTTGAAACCAGAACACTCTACAAAGGGTATTCATAGCAGTTAGCTAGAGAACAGCAAAAGAGTCTCTCATGTCTCTTTTGAAAAATCTTGTCTGAGCACATCTTTTCTTCTCAAAACATGGGTGTAGAATGGAACAGTCTTCAATGCACTTAGTTAAACTATGCTGCACAAAACAACCTCTTGTAAAATGACTTGTTTCATTTCTGAAGTTCCAGTGAAAACTGAAATAAATAAAAGCAAATGTTGACCAAAATATTTCATAAACGGGCTGAATAAAATAGAAAAAGAAACTAACTTCTGAAGAGCCAAACTGTACTGTGTAAGGCATGTGTGGCTTTATTGTAGTAAAACGACAGAACAGTACCAACATTGCTAGCCCTAAAAAAATCTACAATATTTGAAAATCCAGCATTTGTTGAGGCTGAATGCTAAAAGGTGTTTGGTATCTTCGGATCTTTGTCCAAAGTGAAGTCTGCTTTAAATTAATCCACGCCTGCAGAACCATAGCAACATACAAATGAAAGCCATTCAGACTGCAGATTAAATAAAGAGGCGTCCTTCAAATTCATTCCTAGCACTCGCACTTTCATTGTGATTGTTAGTCTTGTCAACAAGTAACTGCACATACAAAACAAAAGCTTTATTTTTGAAGAGCAAAACAGACCTTAAAACCAGACCTTGCATTCAGGAACACATCTCTCATATATCAAATTCATTTTCATGTAATGATGTTCCACTGCATATCAATTGCCTTCCGTTTCAAGTCAGAAATTCAGAGACTGTGACTGTCAGGCTGGGGAAAAACTAATGGAAGTGCACACTTTAAACTAAAATGTAAAGAATAAATGACAAAAAACAAGACAAACAACTAATGGTAATGATTAATGAACAGCAAATGCATTATTTGAACTGTCTTAGAAAATATGCAAGAACATATTTGTATAAATGGATAGAGACAAACTATGGTCACTTGACTGTTTTTAGAGGATGTGAAACGTTGTGAATCTGCCCTTTCAAATCTATCACACTATTCTGAGCTAATAACATCAGTATTGAGGAAACCTTGTGCATCCCTATGGTTAGGGGATCATCCTGGTCAACAACTTCCATGAAAAAGAAAAACATAGGTCATATTTATTGGTATATTGTTGAACACACAACTAATTTTTATCTGTCAGTTATTTATTGAATTCATTTTCTAATATTTCAAATATTTTTCTTTTTCTCTGATTACTGGACTCTGGCCCTTTCATTTAGGAATTATGAATATAATACGTCAGCTTCAAATCGTGAATGGCATGACTTTAGGCAAAAGTAGCACTCTGCAAATGTGTTAGTATGTGAGCAAACAGCAGTTGGCTGACACTGCAGTTTTCCATTTTAGTTTTTTGGTGACCAATGTAAAAAATAAGTCCAAAAGTAGTCCAAAAAACTGCCATCTACAACTTTATAACTTCCTCAAGCAACTACATCAAAAAACCCAAACATGCAAGACACAAAACAACACAGGCACAGTGTTTGCCTAAGCATGAATGTCTCATTCCAGCTTCTCAAGAAACCCAAAGATTTTTAAATAATAGGTGATAATTTATCAAAGCAACCATTAATTGTTCTTTACAGTGTCAGAGAGGTTATTAGACAGGCAGCTTCAGGGATGCTATTCTGATGAAGCTACGACTGACAGGGTTAGGCAGTAAGACCAAGCTGTAGCCCATCAAATGTCAATATAAAGAAATGGGGGGAGGAAAAGAAAAAGAAAAATCTAGGGAAAGAACAGCAAAGAGACAATGTGACGAGTTATTGAACGGCTGCAGATCAGAGATTTGTTACCCTTTTAAAGTCTAGAAATAGCCAGGGTATATTTGATCTGGTACAATCCATATTCCCACAGGAAGAAATGGGTCCCTGTCAGTTTCATTGTGCCTAAAACTTTAAGGAGGGAAACAATGCAGAACACTAAAACATCAGCTACTCTTTATAGAGTACTTCCTGCAAATATAGAATAATGGGTCTTTTTAACAGAGACTCTGTAAAGATTAAATGTATGTAAAATTCTTTGTGAGCTTTAAATACAATATTTCAGCTGGTGTTGACCTAAAAAAAAAACCAATTCCCTCAAAACCACTGGTGTTCGTGGAAGACAAAAAAAAATCTAACTAAAAAAGGAACCAATGCATATCACGATATGCACTGGTTTATCTTTTAACGTGACAGGTCTTACTAAATAATAATCTTGTATTTTTAACTACCCACTTCAGTGCCTGAAATTGGATTGTTTGAGACACATCCCGGCAGGCATTAGTTTATTTGATTGACACTTCAGTCTCCATTAATGCAGTCATCATAGCAACCATGAGTTGTGGAAGAGCAGGCTGACCAAAACTATAACCTTGGTTGTATTTGCAACCAGATGAGTCTGATTAATGTGCATGTAGTCCCCAAAGTCAAACAATTAGGAGCAAGTTGACAATTGGTGAAGCTGACCTTAAAGGTTGATGGAAAACCAAAGCCAATTTTAGAGCTGATGATGGCGCCATATAAAAAGTTAAAGGACCCCCAAAGTAAACACCCTGAGGGGAACATTAATACATAATGTTATTAAATAATATTTATATTATTGCTTGTTCAATATGGAGGTTTGTAGGTAAAAGCTGCCATGAATAAAATTTGGCGCAGTGTTTCTAGTTTATTAGATTTATCTGATATGAATACTGAACCTCTCCTTCACTATTTCTTTGAAATGTTTTGACTTTTGGGAGACATTAGTCAGAAGTTAACTAATGGTAACTAAATTAACTGTTGCTCAAACATTTGAAAGCTTTAAATAAAGCAAAGATTTGTCAATATCTAACTGCAGTGACGGTTCATGTTCAACATCAAAAGGCTGACAGCTGTATGCATGCCATTATTAACAGATGTAGTGGATATGACAAATAATATCAGAAGATACCCACAATAAAGACAAGCTTAGTAAATGTAAAACATTTAATTCGATTCAAGAAAAAGAAACTTGATGCAGTGTGTGATTTAAGATAAGCCCTTTGATTACACTGTTTTCTAAAGTCTCATTTCAATAAGAGCCTTTTGCTCCAAGGCAGACTTGTTTAAGTGTGCTGCGGATTATAGACAAAAGGCTGGACAAGTCCAATAAATCTGTTCCCCAGAGAAAAGCTCCCCTTGGTATAGTTTAGATAGACTGGTCTGTTTCTATGAGTTACACTGACAGTGTGTACAGTCAATGTGTTTGTTTTTCTGAAGGGTTTTGGTGTGAATGAGCAAAAATGGTGCACTGACATAAAAGATTTGTCTCCGAATAAACAGGGTTGAGGAATACAGAAGCGGGGGAGGTTAAGGAGTAAATCTTGAGTAAATGGTCTACAGATATGACACATAGACACTCTGAAGAATAGCAAAGCCCACATAAAATGATTATACTGATTTATGAACCACATAAAACGTGCAATAACCAATGATGTGGCCTCACAAACTCACATATCTGTCTCAGATAATCACAATATGATTCAACTTCACTGGCTCTAAAATTGATATGAATCACATCTTCTGTACCGACTTGGGTTTTTGAGAAGATCTAAAATTTTTCAAACAAAGAGGGAACAAAAAGTCTTCTTTGAACAGAGATCACCATCTGGAGTGCTCTCCCATAAGCAATTCTGCCATCTGCGGCAATGGTTCTGTTATAAATTCAAAATCTGTGCTGTTCCCTAAACAAAGAAAACATATTCAAGGGCACCATGTGTTGAGAAAGATAACACACCCAGTGGCTGTGAGCTGCAGTGGCAACCTTTGTGCTAATATTAATGGACATTCAGAGCAGCAAGACCCTGCTGAGATTAACCCCGAGACCACCCTAATCCAATTCACACAAGAGGAGATTAACATTGCACTGGTTGGTGTAAAGGTTGACAGAAATCAATGACTTTGGGAAACAATCTCAATGTGAGGCAGTGCTACTGGCTCTTTATGTAAGCTTGTTGCTTGTACTGTTTGTTGTACTGCATTTGCAGTAAACTGCTGTGAATGTGCCTTTAATAAATTTGTAATGACTAATGAGCTTATAAAATGAAGTCTTAAACAGAAGAAAAAATCTGTGTCTTACTTTAGCAATGTTGTTAGTTGTCTTCCTCAAAACTGATTTGAAAACCTAAACTTACACAGGACATCTGTAGATAATGAATACAGAGTTACTGTGTGTTATATTCATGCCAGCTTACAATAATGTTATATAGCTATAATAGGATGTTAAGGGTGTCCTTGCATCATAAATCAAAACAAACATAGCTGCATAAAATGGTAGAGGTGGACCCCAAACCTAATTCCACTTACATTAATTACAATGCTGACATGCTCAAGTTTACTATGTATATTGTTTACTATTAAATAATGCTGCTATATACTATATGGAAAATCAAGGGACTGCCAGAGTAATCACCTTTCATTCTGAGTGTCGGTTGAATATCTATATATGAATGCGTTGCCTTCAATTTCAAGGCAATGCTTCCAATAGTTGTTAAAACCAAAGATGGACAATCAGTGCTAAAAGCTAGATGTCTATATTGGGCCTTGCTAACGGTAACAACAGTGCAAGAACTGAAGAGTCACTCGCATTAATGCACCCAAATGTTTGCTCGAGCATTAATAGACAGCCACTCCCAGATGACTTGGATGGGAAGCGCACTCAACAGTGCATAATTCATGTGAGTGGTGACAAAAGGCAACAACTTTGAATCCTTGATAATAAAGGTAAATTAAAGAGAGGGGAAAAACAATGCCTCAAATAAAAATGTGCTTATAGATGAAGAAAATGGTGACACATAGAGCTTCTTCACAGCTCAACGTGTTACCTTTCACTACTCCCCATCCCTTATAAATAATGTCTTATTTACATAGGCTGGCATATCAACAAGATCTCAAATAAGAGCCACAGTGTCAATCAATAATTCAAGCTAAAGGTCAAAAAAGTAAATGCATTTTAAAAAGTCAATTAATTCAGTAAACTACACAATTCCTCTTTGCAAGGTGACCAGAATAATGTGGGTGGTGTGCAAATGCACTGATTATGCACAGCTCATTATTGGTGACTGTCTTTTGGTGTGTCCTGCAGACAAAACAGATTAATGGCAACCATAAATACCTTATATTGCTAAGTCACAGTCACACAATTGATTTCATAACATTCATTTTCAAACATTTTATTAAATCTTTTCTCATAAGAAGCGACAGTTCAACTGGAAAAACTCCAAGAAACGCTATTGGAGCTCGCCTTCATATTTGGCTCATTCCTTAATATTTTGCTGTAGATTTTTAATTACCTCTTGGAACATAGTATTTTAATGCCATTTATTATTGTGCTGAACTATTTTTATTTGGTGCAGACAATCACATAAGAATAATTAACAATTTGTTATTGAAAATTAAATCAATTTTCAGGAAAGTTTTCAGGTTATTAATATTTGCATTTTAGGTGCTATATTGTTTATGTTACCTTTGTATCAGCAGGCCTGTTGCTGTTAAAGATCGTTTTTACTTTTTAACTTTGTTTCTGCTGCTATATGTAACTGCACATAGGGTCTGTTGACACGATACCCAGGCCACTGTGGTTAGAGTCATGTAAATGAATCTAATGTAGTCTGAGTAATTATTGTTGGTTTCTTATAAAAATCCTTTGTTATGTTTCTGCTTAGATACTCCATCTATGGCAGAGTCATAAAACAAATCTCTGTTTAATTGTTTAATGCAGGCACTGTATTAGGAAAGTAAAGCAAGACACTGTTACATAATATATTCTGTTGTAATTTCACATCAGATGGCCGACTATTTGCATCATCATTTAGTCACATTAGGCTTGCCAGCTTTTTATACCCGGCCTGTTTGTTTGAGCGGCTGTTCAGACAGGAACCAGCTGCTGATATTCAAGAGTTTTCCTTCTGCCTTCTGTCAGATTTATGAAACTGCTGAACATCTTAACGAGAGGTGATTTGATCACAAATCAGACACATAAAGCCTAGACTGGACACATGGAATAGCTCTGCGAATGGTGGTAATTTTTTAAATCAACTGTGTATCATGCACAGCTTTCCACCCAATTCAAAAGCAAGAATTACAATAAGGGGGATGAAAAAAGACACCTGCCGACAAAACTTGACTCATTTGAACAATGTCCTGTCAACGCAATCAGTTCTCTTGACAGAATATTTGCACATTTAGCCCAGCTGATTCTATTTCTGCTTGTGGAACATTGATCATGTCGAAACAGGCACTTGCTAAAACAAATGACAAATCCTGGTTGATAGTTGGTTCCTAATCCATGACTGAGAAATGGATGGTGTTGCTGCAATTTCCACAACAGGTCCAATAACTGGCACAGACATCCAAACATCCAGAGGGCCTCTGTGCTTCGAACACCTTTCTCTAGACCAGTTTTTCATCATCAATCAAACTCACAAAGGCAGCAGATAATATGAACCTAAATCAATGGCTGGCTGCACCAAAAACAGCAACCTTTCTACACAAAGGATTGTGTATAATGTGGAAACTCCATACTGCCTCCTAAAAATATCTCTAAAGAAATACATAACTTTCACACATTCCCCCAAATACACTGTACAATTTTCTTAACAAAAAATTAATTGTTTAAATGAGAAAACTCCATCTAATTAGCATAACATAACTCATTCTTTGGGTTAAAAATGCAGCACTTTCACATGAAACAACCAAAATGTTGGTTAACATCCAAACGCCTTAAAAGCACGTATCCACACAAATAAGACATTTATGGTTCAGGATTTATCAAAAATGACGGATCAATTAACCAAGTTCAGTCTCCTTGGAGAGAGAGAAAGTGCAGATGTGTAAACCTGCATCTGCCAAATTTTATTCCTCATATCTTGGGAAATGTAGCAATGGAAAGGCTGTGGTCAAAGTTATACACTGTGTGAAAATTACTTTATAGCAATTTACTAAACCCAATGAGGAGTGAAGAGCTGACAATACACAACAACGAGGGAGAAACACAGTGAATATTATTTTTTTTAAAACAATACCAATAATTTTCCAAGGTGCTAATGGGGCACCTGGTCACTTTCCATCAAATCCATTAAATAGGGGATGGAGTAGAGCATATAAAAAAAGCTGTTCATACTAACAATGCATAGTAATGTAATATTTCTACAAGTTGTGCTCCTAGCAAGCACTTGCAAGATAACATTTTATTATTATTTATTATGGTTAGTTTTAGTATTTAGTGAAATGTCCCTTGTTCCTTGTCTTATAACACCTTTTAAAGCTACTTTTGAGATTATTTATTATTTATTACTTTTGGCTTTTTGGAAAGCTTATAGATTATAAACCAAAGTTTTGAATCAAGGAAAGAAACACAGCACTATTTTTTTCTGTGCTTCTCTGAATTTCAAACAGAATCAACAAATTGTATAGTTATGATTAGAATTATAATTTGAGCTTCATAAATTAGCATCTTTAATAACCCAAGGTGCTGAGAAGTACTTTGGAATACTACACCTTATTTAGACTGCCTCGATTTTAACTAATCCAACTTAAGCGTTAGTCGATATAATTTATAAAATTTCAACATACTCTGGACAATGTAGCCTCCATACTGTACTCCTGATAGTGGAATTTTTATAATTAGACTTTAAGCTGCTTATTCTGTCCCGTGAAAACTGGCAACATTAAAAGGTTCACAGCAATCCTGGTAACCATCTCAGACACTGAGGGGGAATACAAGAAAGGTAGCAAAGCATCACAATCACACGGGGTAAAAAATCTCTGCAATGCCATTAGTGGATTAAAATTCATTTTGTGCTTAAAGCCACAACCCAGGCAGAAAGGTCAAAGCACATGTCTAAAAAATAAACCTAACTGAAGAAATGAGAGACTGCGCAATTCTTTGTCATGCAAATGTATTGCTGCTATTACTCCCTTTCCTGCTCAAAGGTGTGCTGGCATACTACTGGATTTATGTTACGTACAATATAATACTTCGTGTAAAACCCAGTTGAATTTGGGTCTTTGAGTGTATTACAGGTGTAAAGATATAATATTAATGGCATAGACCAAAGTTATTTTCTGCTGTCCAACCAAGGCCATTTCTGTCGTAACACAAACTGCCATGTGTCTAGTTTATTGCACTCTCTTATAGAGAGGGATGCGTTCATGAAATTATATAGAAGTGTGGTTTACTTTACAATAACAGTGGACAAGACTGATAGAGAGAGAGACAAATTTTGGGTGGTAATGGCCAGCTGTTACTACCACGTGCCGTTTCTAATTTCTTATGTTGCCGCTTGGTAGGGAAAAAAAAAGGTAGTGGCTGATAGAGTTGGGAACCAAAACTTGGTTAAAAATTAGAACCGAATCCAAAATGGAAAGTATCAGGTATGTACAGAAAAAAATTCAATTCTAGTTCGGCCTATCAGTTCCGAACCAATGCTGCGCTAGTGTTACAAGCTTAACAGTGCATGAAAGAAGGTGCAAAGAAAAATGTCAAAAGGTTGGCTTCACTTTACTTCTCAAACTAAGTCTGGTTGGTCACATCGGACCAACCGTTTAAGGCAGCACAGAATCGATGTCCAACACTTTATGGTGTTTGACAGTTTATGGTCTACGAAGCCCGAGTGTCCTATCAACCGGTAGAACTATCTCACAGGCTGTTTCAGGAGAGCCAGGGACAGTTAGCCACAACAATTTCCATTCTCCTTGGAAATAAAGGGAATACTGAGGACTGTCATAGAGGGGCAATTGTGGTGAAAGGGCCACATCCTTTCTCAGTTGTTCATTCTCTATCATTTCAGTAATATTAGGCAAGGTAAAAAAAGAAGAGACAGTGTTACTGGTGCTGTCAAATTGCTGCAAAAATGATAGACATAATAGAGTCATACATAGTTGGAAGCTTACCCCACATGGCTGGAAGATAAGTCCATCAACTTCGTGGCTGACCTGGGATGTGAAGCTGCCTTCCAGGAGCTGAAAATTAAAAAACCCAAGATTTCACTCAAGCAGAATTTCTAAATTACAAGACGGGCAGCATGAAATTACACTGGTTTAAGTCAATGGTAGAGTTCGCCAAAAATATCTAGACGTTAGTAAGTAAGAGAAGTATTGAGTTCCTGCATAGCTTGAAGGGTTATAATTGACAGATTCAGCATTAAGCATAGACCTGATGCATAATCTTAATTCATCAAAACATGAAACTAAGTACGAAAGTGCTTAAAGTAAGAATCAGTAACTTCACAGACCAGGTTGACGACAAGACTACAAACAAACTGCTGAGGTCCTGATGACTGAAAAGGCTGGGTTTCATCTCTTCCATTAAAATCAACAGCCAAGCATCACAGCTGTTGCAGAGAAACCTACGACACCACATTAGATCAGAGATGCCCAGGGAATGTGACAGAGCAACAGTACAATAAAAGCACATTTTCTACATCATGAAACACATCAATAGCCCTGGCAACTGCGGCAAGGATATTAGAGGCACTAAAATAAGGCTGAATATAATAACTGTATATGGAAACAGATGAAGAAATCCCTCAAGTTAAGAATGGTTTTGTTCCATTCTCCAATCCTCTGCATGCAAATGCATGTTATGCATTTTTGGCAATAGAATGGTGGGAAAATAGCTAATTTATTCATTTTATTTTAATTAAATTTATAACAGTAAAGTGTGCAGGGCTGGAATATTTTCCGAAGTAACTGTACAGTATATGAAAGAGAACAAGGTTGGATGTTAGAATAGTATGGTTGCAGTTTAATTCAAAACACAGTGTGAGACAGAAGCTAAATTGTACAACATCAAGGTTTCTCTAAAGCCAAATTTGAAAAGAAGATTCTTTTTATGCCTAGAAACAGAAGTGACAAAGTGAGGATGGCAGCCAGGGTTAGGTGACTGCTTCATATTTCAAAATGAAAGAAACTGGAATGCTAGATTTGCAAATCAATATTTGAATGATGTACATATTAGATGTAGCTATGATGCAGCTATGTGATAATTTAACCATATTACTTTTTCTAAACTATAATAGTGCATGTTTTCGTGTTTGTGTTAATAGATTACAAATCTGATGTTCTGAGTTTAAATCCATACCGCACTGGTGTGAAGAGAAACCTGCTGCCGCTCCTTGGAAGATAGAAAATCAATCTAAAAACATATCATATGCCTCGGAAAATGTCTGACAGTAATATAATACCAATTGTCAAATCTAATATTTATGTACACAAAGTAGAATCTGATCTAACTACACCAGTAACCACTGATTATCAATTGGCAAATAAGAACTATGACTCAAAAAACAAACAACAGTCTGAGCAAGTATTGCAATAATATGAACTATACCCTTCTTTAGCAGCTATGTGTAATGGAAAACATGTACCCACAGAGGAATATCATCTTTCTCTGCAGTTGCTCTGAGCTCTCCTGGGCATTTTATGGTTCAGCTTTATATTCTGAACTTTGGGACACTGCTGTTGCACTGCACCCTACTGACCAAGAAAAAGGAATAGCTCAAAACTGTAAAAAGATAAATGCAAAAGAATATAGTTTTGTCATACCCTGTAGGATTACTGTGTAGTTACATCAGAGGATTTTTTTTTACTTTTAAAAACTTTTACTAATCTGTTCTGTTCTTTATGTTCTTTCAGAAGGACAAATATACAGTGTTTAGTCAAGCACTAAATGGCCTTGGTCAATAAAACTGAAAGTGCATTAGTGCACTACAGCAGATATCAGGTAACATACCCAACCCATCAAGATGAGCTAAAACAGAAAGCAATGCATTTTAGCTGTGCAGGAAAGTACTGAAAGGTGGAACAACAATATTGCATTCAGAGTGACTTTTTATATCATACCATACAGTGGCTAAAGGAAGTACCTTTACTTTATGTGTTGTAGATTTATAAACCTTGAATGTTTTTCTCCTTATATTACATATTTTGCTTGCCAGCCTGTGCCAATGTAAATGTTAATAAATTAAAACCTCAAAGTGAAGCAACTGTACTTTCATGCCCTTTGCAGTGCTACAAACTGTGGTCAAATGCATCTAATTTGCTTTAATTACCACTGAGATGTGTGGAGAACTTGATTGAAGTCCACTTGTGGCAAATGGGATAGATTGAACAAGGTTTAGAAAAGCATATACAGGTGTATATACAGTTCAAACTGTATGTTAGAACGCTTGAGCTGATCTGCATCTACATAATATTACTGTGAAGAAAGACAAGATGTCTCATGTCATCTTTCTGAAGCCACTGTATCTTGTGTCCTCTCTGAATTATTAAGAATTATATGATTACATTTACTTAACAACTCCTGCATCTCTGCGCTCACTGTCTGGCCTTGACATTTCAATCGGACACTCTAAGTGTGTTTTGACCAGGAGATAGCAAAGTGTTCAACCAATATGAATACTGTCAACAATCATTACAGCCAAGATACACTCACCATGCAACAGATTACAGATCATCATCATCTGTCTTTGTGCTGCTTGGAGATGAACCAAATTATTACCTTAATCATATATACAAGAAAGGGTGTAGTGTAGCATAACTTCATTTGTACTTAATGCAATAGAATGGACATGGACAGCAGCACACTAAGCATGTAAGAAACAAAGCCTTTTCTGTGAAAAATACCTCTGACATGTATTCTTTTTAGCATTAGACCAAATTGGTCCGCAGTGGATAACACATTTAGTCATTCACTAAAATTCTCTTTGATGTGAGCAAATGCTGATGTATAATACATCACATAATGTTTGCTACATGATAGGACACCATGTTTTGAATGAACACTGACACTGGCATGAATACACCAAGGTGAAATTAACATAAAGCTTGTCCTAATGGCATGTCTTCATGCCACATTCAGGATAGCATGTGTTCAGCCAGGTTCTTTTATTAGAGCACATTTCATTTTCTAGTATACAACCAGCATTTACTATAGCACTTGAAGTATTATTAGAAACTGAAATCTTTGTTGTTGGGTAAATTAACAACTCAATTAATGCAAAGCTGATTCTTAAAAAAACATTTTGAATTCTTTACTTACAGTCTCGCCAATTGTCCTAAAATCCAAACATACTGTATCTGTGCCCCATGCAAATCAACATTGTTCCACAGCACTACTGGTGGTCAAAAACTGCACATTTGATAGCAAACAAAACAACAAGTGCCAAGACATTCTTCTGCTGTCTTTACAGTTCTAATGCATTTGCTCCCCTCTGCCCTGCTGTTATTATTAACTGGCCCTTATCTCAGCCATGTACTCTTTTGTTGAGATGTTACTTTTAGCCCATGATGGTCTGAGGTTTGTGAGTTGTGGTGTAAGCAACAAACACAAAAATTGAACTGCACTATATAAAATGTATTTAAAAAAAAAAATACAGACACATCGTACAAATCATACAACTTACTGCTGAGAAAATCTATGTTGTAAAGATATATACTAGTGCCTGCAGGACAATTAATGAGAATTTCTAATTTCTAGAACAGAACCTCAATTACTAATCTACTCAGTTCTTAGTAAACATGAGCTGTACTAGATTTGAGGAAAGCTGTGGACTACAGCTCTCTAGTTGGAAAGCACAGGCTTTTAATGCAGTAAAATACTATATGTCTGTTATACCACTGAATGATTTCACATATCCACAACATACTTTAGTGTTAAACATCACATTTTTTCAGAAGTGCTACAAGGAAGTAAGCAAGTCATCAGCCTTTAGAGGAGCGCTGCATACTTTTATCTAAAGGAACAGAACACTGCTCGCTCTCTCCTGCATCTGCGAAGAAATAAGAGCAACATCAGTGCTCTCCAGAATGACGAATGAGTCACAGCAGATCACACAAAGCTTGACTATCATGCTGACATGGAGAAGGCAAATAGCCAGACTAAAAAGAACTGGTGCCTTCATGAGGGAATGGCATGTAGGCGGTAAGATCTGGGAGTTCCATTTCAGTTCTCTTGCCATCTTAGCACACCCACCCACCACCTTCGATGAGCACAGTGAACCTTGGTTGGAGATGAGCAGAAAGAAGACTTCCACACGCACATCCTCTGTACAGTAAGGAAGTTCCTTGGAGCGATAAGCAGAGAGGGGGCACCAACCCTGCTTTCGTGGTAAACCTCTTTAGGAAGGAAACATAGCTGTGCCTGGTACAGTAGGGTTATGTAGGTGGAGGCAAATAGAAAAGCCCCATTGAGAGATCAAGCTTACAATGGACACTACAAGGCAGGACAATGGAAGCGCTTGGGGTGACAAATCAACCCATCACGTGCAAAGTAATGTCTTTCCTCTTGAGAGGATAAAAGCCTAAGTGATGGAAGTCAAACCATTTTTCTCTCAGGGTTTCATGTTTAGGCTCATTTCATAAAAAGACACTGACAGATGATATCTAGCTTGGTAGCATTATAATGACATGGAGTATGGACTCCCACATACAGGTATGTGGCCTATACAGAGCAAAGACTGATTTCATTAGAGGGACAACTGTGACTAATTGTGCTGTACCTTGAGCAATTATATATAAAAAATTGTAAAATCAAGATATACAAGGATACAAAAAACACTAAATAAAGCCAGACATGCAACCTAAAGAGCAAAACTACATTAACAGCTTTGAAATGCTGCGTGTGACATATGACAAGTGCTCACACAAAACCTAAATGCAACTACCAAGATCTAGTTGTGCAGAGAGAATATAAAATCCTTAAGTGCTGAAAGCAACAGTGAGCACAATTTCATAAAATTAGATTTACAATAGGCAACTGACTGCAACTAGTATGCAGACAACATTAGCTACAAAGCCCCATATGCAGCAAGCTGCAACACATTGTGTGTTATGACACCTGTTGATTAAGGCAGGCATTGAATATTTTTCTGTCCACCACATCATTAAAACAACCAGGTGCTGTTAATATTGTGACCAATTGGCGCAATGCTTTTGACGAGCAGTGGACAAAACAATCTCACCTGAAGATCATTATTTTACTACTAAATGAATGTGCAGATGAAAATGTTGTATCAACTGCCATTGTTAAGGTTAAGAATGAACTCAGACTGTGTAATGTGATTCAATATGGACTAGAAGTCCTTGAACTACCATAAAAAAAAAAGAACATTTTAACTTCTACATTTCCATGACAACTGAGCAAACTGCATTTGCTGACAAAGATCATGTGATTCAATCAAAAGCTCCAGAACACCTACTAAATGGAGCTTAAGAAGTTCAACTGCATGCATGCATGCATGCATGCGATTTTAGTATCATATATTTGAAATATTTTTTCATTTCATTGTCTATTACTATGCAGCCTGCAGGTAAGCAGCATAATGCAGCATGAGCTCATTAACAAAACCATTTTTATAATATCGGAAGCTTTTCCTAAGAACACCTGGACTGATTTTATACTCTTTCCATTCCTGAAGCTTTGTGTTTTCCTGCTGTCTGCTCATCCTCATTGCTCTGAGGAGGTTTAGGTGCGGGGGCTGAATCAAAGGCAGATGGATTGATATTCCAGTCAGACCACAGGGCTGTTGCTAGAGGCTTCTTTCAAGCCTAATGTGAATTGCCCTGTGAAGCCAGTGTTCACTTCCCTAATAAACGAGAAGCCCACATCAGAGTGTGTTGGCAGGTCTACTAACCACTGGCTGGCCCACAGTTAAAGTAAGGTTACATAGTCTGGAGTTAAGTGTCTTGGAAAATTTGTCATTAAATGGATTCTGGTTGATAAAACACAATCAAGATAAACGTACTCATTTGACAGATTCATTAGTGATGACACAGAAAATACAGCGACATTAACACTTTGGGGAATAAACTAATAAGAGATAGCATAAGAGTAGAACAGATCAGAACGATGTGAAATATCAGGGTACAGCGTGAAATTGAATGGAGGTATAAAGAGAACCTGTGAAAAACTGTACAGGTGCTCTAAAAAATCATTGCTCTAAAATATTCTAATCAGAGTAAATGTCATGGGATCTTTCATCGTTAAATCTGTCTGTAAAGTTTAATTTCAAGTTAATTCCATTAATGTTCACCACTCACTTTATCATACACATGTGCATGATTGTAATGTTCAAGTACAGCACACAGTAAATGCTGGTGTTGTATTGGCTGCACTATGTACAAAAAATGTTTTTGTGAGGTTGCCTTCTAGTTCAAAACCACCGCAAAGTAGAACCACAATAAAAAACATGGTTGAATTGATATAGTACCTCTGTGACAGCGTCAGTCAAACAGATATTTTGGCTGAGCTGTTGTATTGAACTGCTTTACAGGTGTACTTGTAATATTTCGAAGAAAACTTTTAATAAAATTGCTTCATGGCATGTGACCAGAGTCAAACTTTCTTCTTTCCTGTCACCTGTAAACAGCTACACATGTAAACTACACATTAAATTCATTCTGTGTGTATAGTAATTACTACATAGAAGATAAATCTTTAATTCCCCACCAGGAAAGCTGAGGGTACAGATATTTGAGAGAAAATGGTGACATGGACAATAATATGTGTAATGTCAAAGGAATGAAAAGACAAAGTGGATGGAGGGGGAAGATTTCGGCCAGTCCAAGTATGTGTTTTGCAGTAATCCTGCTAGTAAGACACATCACCAG
Organism: Anabas testudineus; assembly: GCF_900324465.2. NCBI lineage: Eukaryota > Metazoa > Chordata > Actinopteri > Anabantiformes > Anabantidae > Anabas > Anabas testudineus. The sequence goes on along the minus strand of NC_046632.1, from coordinate 13,646,389 downwards.
CTTGTCTCCAGGAGAGACACGATAACCACAAACACACAGCAGTGCCGAGCGCAGCCCACACACTCAGACACATTCAGTCACATTCAGACTACAGACGCAGCCAGTGTAAAGAGGCAACAACCAGGAGGTAGCCCTTCACTGGGCTCCAACAACATGCTGCTTTATCTGCTCAGTGTAAACTGCAATGCAAAAGGTGACCATGGTGCCCTGTGGACTGGAAAATGTCACACTGTATATCATATGATGTGGTCAATACTACACTGTCCAGGGCAACACAGAGGGTGGTTATGTCTCTCTCAGATTTCAGTCAGGCCATGGGAAATACCTAGTATAAAATATGTCCAAATACAATATTATACTCTTTTGGCTACTGTATAAATAGATTAGTTGTATGATTCTTTACACAAAAAGCAAGCAGAACAGAAATAATTTAAGAATATAATATAGAAACAGACATTATAATAATAATTATGGAAACAAAGAATTCTAGATGTTTTACTGTTATTGGAGCAGCTGTGACTATCTTAGATGAATTTATTGTCCAGAGTGAAGCAAGGCAAGGATGTCATGACATTACCAAGGGTCAAACTGAAAAGGCAGGCATGAGACTGAAGGCAGGGAAGGTGGTGACAGATAGAATCAACACAAAGTTTCAAAGAACATCTGAAGAGAGACACACGTTGACCTGACCCAAAGGATGCATGTTTCTATCCTCGAGTACCTTGACACTGAGCCAGGAAGGCACAAGGAGAGCATGCACGCAGAACAAATTAAAAAAGCATCTATGCTCACTATTGGCAAAATATTCAGTCACTCTCTCCAGTAAGTTTGACCTTTACTGTATAGATGTGGTGTGCATCATCAGATGTTGCATAATGTCCTGGAGGCTTTGAAGAAAACTAAAAAATCTCAAAGCAACTGAGGTAAACAAACATTAGTCATCGGAGTCCATGTCGTGTGTTCTTCCAAGCAGCATAAGTCCTTATACAACAGTCAACATGCTCCCCTTGTGAGTGGGTGCAGCAGCATAGACAGAGAGGATGCAGGTGATGAGCTTATTCTTGTATCTATCAGTGGAAAATGGGTGTTTTACCGAGTCCAAGGCCATTACCTTTTTAATATGCAATTAAAACTAAAATTTAAAATATAATTATTAGGGAAAAGGTTAAATAAAACTGAAATACAAGTAACACTGTTTAGGATGATTCCAAAATTGGAAGGTTAATTTGTTAATTGAAAGAGGACCATTCATCAGTGGGTCCCAACCCTTTCTACCAAACTTCATGAGAGAATTGTCAATCAGCTCAAAGATATGAATGTCTGAATATGCAAAGAATTCAGGTCTTTCACAAAAGAAATTACATAATACTGTGAAGAGATTTTGGCACTCTGTAAAACCTCAGTTTGTCAAGGCCAGAAACAGCTTTTTAATATGCGTGACCTTTGAGCCTTCAGTCAGCAATGCATGAATATCCATCATGCTACCATGATCCATACAGTCACATGGGAGGAGTCCTTTGGAAGATTATTGTCACTTAACAGTCCACCACTGCACCAAGAACTGCAACCTGAAAATCAAATACTAAAAATAAGACATTCTGTGCAGAAAAGCAGTCTACTTCTCTTGGTCTGTCAAATGGACTGGTTCTCTCCATCAAAGATAGAAGAGAGGATCAAGACTGTTACACGTACAAAAACCAGCCTCTGTGGTGACACAGGTGTCATGTGAAAGTACTACTGAGATTTCAGAGACATATGCTGCCATCAAGACTTTTCTCAGGACACAGAGTGTGTGTCCTTGAGTGACCTGCCTGCAGTTCAGACGATTAAAAGTATAATTAAAAGCAAAGGTGAAGTAACATGTCTCTGTACTGAATTTTTTTAGTGTTGCAGGCATGCTTTAAAGGGGGAGGTTATTTCTTCTAGTCTGACCATGAAAGAATATTTACATAGAACCGATGACTAAGCCGACTTGAAAGATGAGTTAGGAGAAGATAAAGAGTCTTTGGCCGCCAGAGATCAAAACTTTGGCTATGTACACATAGACCAACGGCTTTGTTTGACAAATGTGAAGACGATGAACCTCGCTGCCGCTTGTCTCAGCTGTGGTGCAACTCTTGCTGCACTCAAAATTATATTTCCAACTGACCTTTCAGAATGTTACACCTTATCTAGAAACATGGCATAACTGCATTTGCAAAGATAAGATTCTGGTTCAATAAAAAAATAAATGTGTATTTAATTATGCATTGGTTTTAAGTTGTGATCTTGCCACTCAAAAAGTGTGCTTATCTGTAGGCAGTTACAGGGTCACACCAAAGGCACAGGTAACATTTGACACACTAAAAAAATATTAATGATGTACTTAGATAGTATTTCTTACTTTTAGAATAAACAAAAAAATCAGAAAACTGAAATTACAAAACATCAGGATAATCTGGAATTGCAATTAAGTCTAAGGATAAAACTTAACCCCACTTAGGAAACCAGTTTGATCGCTATAGATACTAACACATACTAAAATGCACAAGTCAGACAGGTCATAGTGTACTAGATATGACATAGCCCCGCATTTGCATGCAAACACAAAACAGGGGATGACCTTCAAACCGAACTTTCCTTCAAAAGTTTCTAATCAGTTAAGAAACAAATCAATTGTAGAAGCATTAGTTTTAATAAACATGATCCTGTCAATGTCAGGAGGCTATAAGGACAACATAAAACAGCACAATCACAAGATGCTGGCCACCAAAGCCTGACAGAATCTATACTTTTTAAAAAATTTAATTCATAGTTTTCAAGTCACTAGGGCTAGTAGGGTAAAATCCTTGAGAGGAAACTGGTCCTAAAAACCTATTTCACTTCACTGTTTACATTCTCTGGGAACTCAATTCTCTTGGCTGCTTTGAATTCAGTACATGCACTAAGCCTTAAACACCCCTGCTGTGATTAGAGTCTAGCTCTGTGGAAACACAGCAATCCTAAGTTATCTGAGATAACTTTTCAGACCTCTATCCGGATTCAATCTTCATTCAAAAAAGTAGTGCAAGGTGAGATATAAAACTCATTCTCTCCCCATTTTGCCACAATCGGGACTCCTGGTATGAGCTGGGTGACCCAAGTGGTCAACTGGGGTCATATTATTCCCCAATCTCATAAGGGGAAACTTTATTCAGATTAGGGCTAATTTCTTTACAGACATGATAAATGAGCAAAAGCTATTAGATAGTCTGCAATAACCAAATGCAAATTCACAGCACCTTTTAATTTAATTTTGATTTTAACATTACCAATCTGTGACTTTATTAAATATGGATACACCATGAGTCACATTTAATTACTGTATGCCCTGCAAATATTAGGCCTACTCAATGGGGTATACCTCTTTCAGGCTTTCATTTTCAAGAACTGAGAATTACTCATGTTTTATTTACTATAAAATGATTCCTGCTTTGGAGGTAGATTACTCTTACTGGATAAATGCAATGACATTTACATTTAGTCATCTGGCAGACACTTTTATCCAAAAGCGACTAACATGTGTGATACAAGACAAAGGCAGGGAAGTGTAAGGAGGTCTTGATTAAGGACCCCTAATTGAGGTAGGCCAAAGCCGGGATTCAAAACCCCGGTCTCCTGCATGTTACCACTAGAATACACAGAACACTTTGTGAATGTGTGTGAATATAAATATGGGATATTATACTATACCAACAAAGGCTGATGAAGTATTATATCCAAACCAACTGACATATTTATATGAGGGTCACTTAGCATTGCTTAGGCTGCTACAAGCATACCATTAGTACTGCAACTGGTAAAAATGTTCATTAGCGACAAATCTCTTATGGAAGAAGGACGGCTTGATGACATCAAACAAGGTATAACCAGGAAAAATCAAACCATACCTAAATGATCTAGATTAACACATTAATGGACTCTTATCAAACAATTTCTATGGAAATTGCAAATACCATCGGTTTTTAGTTGCCCCGAAACTCTAAGACTCATCTCTATAATCCCATGAGCAAGGAGTTTCTAACCTCAGAAATGCATTCTCTCTCTCACTGCCAATATTGTTGCCTTCAGCGAGCAAGAAAATGACCAGAAATCCCAGTCCTGACTTGATTTCTAATTACTATTCTCTGCCAAATACACTCTCTGGCTGACTTTCCCGTGTCCATTACCAGAACAGACAAATTTCATCTCTATGTATTGAGAATGCTAAGCTTTATTATTTGAAACTTTTTTTTAATACTTTTTTGCGGTATGTTGAGAAAACAAATCCATGGTGGTACACCGTAGTAAGCTGATATAAGAGCTTAGCGGACAAAAAAAGGTTACCGAAGCGTTTATATGTTGTATACATTATGAAACCATTTAGAAAAATTCATGGTTTGTTGAATTTGGGCTATATAAATAAAACGTGATTTGATTTGAGAGACTTTTAGCTGGCGACAAGAAGTGTTTGCAAGCAGAATCTGCCAAAGAGGGGGTTACTAAGTGCAGACTTAGTAGGGTGCCCAACATTTCACACATGCTACAAGTACTGTGTGTATTTATTTTCTATTTTTTAACGTCACAAAATATCATAAAAGTCAATGCGTATTAACATTTGAAGAAAGGCTGTTCAATGCCTGTTTGTGTCAGGGGGTAGTATTTAATGCATTTAACTAAATCAGCATTACTAAAATGTGGGATGTGCTCAAACTTTTTTATAAAACAATATGTTAAAAAGGCAATTATTTATCCCTGAAAGCTGCCGACAGTCAATCACAAATGTAACTAAATGTGCTGTGTATTGTCCATCGAGCTGGCTGGCTCACAGGAAACAGTTTTAATGCGAAAGGTTCAAGTTGTGACTGGACCATTTTCATTTTGGCATTGATGATGACAGCTACTTTGCATTTAGTACTGGCAGGTCTGTTCAGTCCTCTGCTGAAAATGTAATACACCTCTTCAGCTTGTTATCTGTGTTGTGTTTTGATGCAAATGTGTCATGAAAGATTTATGCCACTGCGAAAAACAATTAATTTAATAAACTCAGTTAAATAACTGCCTTTTAATATGCATGTATTTTAGTCGCAGCAAAAACATACATAAAAAGCACACACATCTAACTACGGGTATTGCATTTCTCTCTTTCATTTCACGGCTGCTTTGTTTTCATTTAGACATTTTATATCTTCCATAATTTTCTGTAGGTACAGTACATTCTGTGAATGTGTATACTGCAAACCTACTACAAAACTAAAGATGCTATATTCAACTAACTGTAGAACTGGTTCTACCAACTGAGATATGCCGTGGCTTGAAATTCAGATTTTCTTCTATTCAACATACATTGTTTCAGCCATATCCATTCAACCCATACAATAGGGAAATTCCAAAAATACATCATCTGGTTGTCCTAATGTACAAATTGTCTTAAGTAAAAAGGAGTCTTTGTGTAATAATTTGAAATGTGGAAGAAGCACAAAGAATAAATGGTCACAGTTGGTGGGGAAATGGCATGAATGTTTAAGTGTCTGAGATGAATAATAGCAGCACAGAAAGAGACAAAAGACATCATACAAAACTCCAGCCTGAGACTGAAATTTCCCAAAAAGGAATTTCTGGTCGATATGCCATGAAATGGAGTGTTGTGCTGCTATGAATTAATGAGCCAGATTCCAGTTTCCTCTTTTTAATGTCCCATGCAACAGAGATATGACTGTATGGGGAGCAGATGGTCACTGCACAACACAAACGAGCAGTCAGAACCCAGACACAGTTACAGTGACTTCACTTCTGGAGTATCTCCATCGATATGAACCCCAAAGGATGAGGGCTGATCTCCCATAAAGGTTCTTAGGAGTGGATAGCACAGGGTTAGATCAGACGTAACCCAGCTATTAACCATTCATACAAGGTACAGAAACACCAAGACACCACTGTGGGCAGAAAACAGCATCGGACAAAAACACAAGAAATGTCTGAAACCTTACCCCTACCATACACTTTGATCATCTGTGAATGTGCAATGCCAAGATTTCTGACTGATCTTGGCTCGAGCCAAACATCAAATTAATTGTGTTCCAACTTCCTACAGACCTGATATTAGGGCACAAGTACAAGCCTTTGAGGAAGGCTTAACAGCTATTCAGAGGATAAAAGCTCTGCTGTTCCCTGCCTCAGCACAGTATAACCTGAACCGAGATTATTTATTTATTATGACAGCTACAAGGGAAAAACAAAACATAAGACAATCTGAACCAAAATAGTCAATTAAGCTGGATAAATTAGCATCAATAATGCATTTTACACTTGTTTCTAGTATTACTGAGTAAACTGCCAGAAGCTATGACAAAATCTATAAAAATCATGGTTTCTCCTTTATTTACAGGCGGCAACATAATGACCTACATGAGCAGTATATAGTAATGCCTCATGCTGCTGCATTCTTTTTTTTTACACAAACCTAAATTTGTGTGTATTCACACAGCTATAGGCAAATACATAGGAAGAGGCAAACACTGTTATCTGACACTTGGGGTGTTTTCCCACAGTGGATAAGTTAAGTTACATCGCCTGCATGGTCATCAGACCTGGTGTCTGTGGGCACATCGCCTCCTCACAGCTCCACGTTTGTCCTTGATTAATTAGACAGCATGTTTTTGATGGACAAACAAAAGAAATTACCCAAAGCCCTCAAATCATGCGATTCATAGCTTTTGGTCATGTTTTGGTTCAGTACGCATTCTCAGAGTTCGCTAGACGTTGCAGATCGAGACAGACTCTTGGTGTGATTACCATTTTCACACCAAACAAAATGAACTGCACCAAGATCATGAACTTGACTTAGATTTAAACAAACTAAAGCCTGTAGGTATAAAAGCACCCTTAGTGCATATTTAAGTCTTTAGCAGAGATTCATACGTTTTCACATCTGACATGTGTAAAATGAGTTTAAAAAGGCAAAAGAAGGACTTTGTCCATGTTACCTTCCGCGCTGCGTGAATGTCAAAGAAGGGCTTATTCCGGACACTGAAGGGCTCCTTGGTTTTGTCAATCTGTCCAGTCTTCATCTTTTCCAGCCGAGGATAAATGATCTCCTTTTCCATGCATAACAGCCGAATATTGAAATCACACTGGCCAACAGGCTGCCCCTGAAAGACACAACATAGCAATTTCAGTCATCTTTTAATGTACTCTGAAATATAACTTGCTGCATAAATCTCGTTTGGAAATATATTTTACAGTCATTCCAACAGTCATAAACTTCACTTTAATTCAATGCCATGCCAACACTTAATCTAACTTGTTGTGACTTAGTGAACTCTTTTGTGAGTATAATGTCTTTGATTGATTTGAAATTTGAGTGTCTTGTGATGATAAAAATTATTTGGTTTTTAAAGCGGAAATAATGAGGTTTTCTTTCTCTTCTATTTATTGCAACTGATTGTGGGGTTTTGATACAATAAGGTTCGAGAAATCAATTGACATTTTTTGCTGTTTACTGAAAATGTATGGACCAAACAACAACGGCATGCACAATAACATTCTCATAGCATCACTAGCCTGCTAGGTGCAGACAACAAGGCCCTAAAATCAGTTGAGCTAATTATTATGACATCATCACCCGATGTCCTCTCTAGATCAACAGCCAGCCTGAAAGCTGCCAGACTGTCTCAGGAAGGAAGAAGTATAACAATGGCGAGTTGAGTTCTTGCTTCAATTTAACACTCTAAAATACTAAATAGAAACAGAGGAGTTGTGATGAAACCAACCCGGCACAGGACGGTAGAACTACTGCACATCTCTCCTACTCAATTAACAAAGTGATTAAAACGTAACGACTCACAGAAGCAACTTTTATCTTCACAGAAAAAAAAAAATTACTGTTAGAAGAAATAAATAGGCTCTGAAAATTTGCCAGATGGAGCCAGACTAAATGTATGACAACAGTTTGACATTTAATGGTTCTCACTAGTTATCAGAGAGCAAAAAAGGAGCTCAAACTCAGCTACCAAGCTGCCATTTCTTTACTGAAAGAGACAGAGACAAAGAGACAAAAACAATGAAGTGAAAATATTTTCTGTTACTTGGTCATGAAGGGCCGTAATATTCATTTTTAAATGTCTTCCATACATCTCTGAATAGTTAACCACACCTTTGATCGATCTAGAGGCTTTGCTACTCATTCAAAGCAGATCAGCTACGAACATTTTCAGTCCTGTGTACTGTGAACTACAAACTCTGGCACGATAAACTTGGTTTTGAATTATCTGTTTGAATAGTTCAGCAACAGCATTCTCTAATACTATCAATTAGTTTGTAAAACAGACGTCAACAGAGTAACAGGCATGAGCAGGATGGAGGGGGCCTCTATTATTATTTTAGCTACTTCTGATGCCTCAACTCTCAATACATACAACATTTGACTAAATTCAACATTTGATAAAATGTTTTCATCAAAACATGAGCTATTACAATTTGTTAAGTGCTGTGATGCCACATTACAGTGAAAAGTGAAACAGAAGTTGGAATTGTTTTTTTTCCATTTCCAATAAGGCTGCATAGTTTGGTGAAGTACTCAAAATATTTAAATTATTGTGGACAAATTGCTGTTCAAGACTGATAATTTCACCTTGGCTGTCACAGAGTGGAGAAAACATCAGAAACCTGTGGTTAAACATTTCCACCTTTTTTGTGGCAAATTTCGTCATCTAAATTGAGAAGCACGGAGCAAAAAGGTGCGACTTTGGGGACATTTAATTCTGTTCTTACTGTTTGATAAAGGCCACTGTTCTTAAGAGCTTTCTATGTAATTATTAGAGAAGTGAGGAGGCAAAAAATTTGTTCACAGTGAATGTGGAGGTGGATGACCAATAATTAGTTAAGATTAGATGCAATTACTAGACTGTACTGTCTTGTGAGTCATACAGATATTTAGCAAAAAGAAAAAAGATCAGAGTATTCTTTATAAAGTGTTACATAAGCAGGTTTAATAAAAAATATCATGAACACACTGCATATTACTTTCATTTTTTACAACACAGAGATAAAACATGATATTTTCATTATTATAAAAGCAAAAATATCAGGTATTTAGGTATTATCATTTTCCAGATGCTCATGTTTTGCTGCTTTTTAGCGTTTTGTAAATTAAAGATGTTTGAGGAACACTGAATTTAAGATTTACCTCTGAGAAACAAAAGTGCAATTACCCATTACTTTTTTCCCCACTAAAAAAATTAGTTGATTAGTCCAGAAACATGTTAATGATTCATTAACTGCAGCCATATGAAATTGAAATGACCAAATCGGCTTAAAGAGTCAGTGGTCCTGTTATGACTCCACTTGAATAAACAGCTTAACTGCTAACACATTAGCTGTAACAACTTGATAATTAGGCAGCAATTGTGTTTCTGTGACTCAGGCTCCTTTATTGCAACTTTAATAACTTTAAAAGGGCAATTTGGCAACTCCAATTATGGTCAGGCAAAATGACATTTCCTGTCTCATTTAGGCATTACTTTGAAGACTTTTTGTTTTGTTTTTAGGGTAACTGCAGTCGCCACACTACATTCTCCTGGAGCAACAGCTGGTATCATGCCCCACACATTCAGCACCATCTGTCAGCTATGTCATCAGGACAGAACAAGATGTAAGTGTGGATGATTCAAGGCATGTGCTGTCCATGTCTGTTCAACAGGAAAACACTGCAGAGCAGTCTTGTTAAACCAACATTACTTGAAATCAAGATCAATTACATCAGGGAAATCACCTTGTCATTTCTACTGCTGTGGTTCTGGGGCCTGGTAATGTTTCTTGACTGCTCAGTGTCATTGTAAATAACTTGAATTCAAACTTAGGGCTGCTCTATATTCCCCTACTGTCATCACTCGAGGTTTGGAACAGGCCAGAGCTGTGTTTCATCCGAGCAAATTCAGAATTTATCAACACTTATAATTACTGATACCAATCTTTAATGACCATAATGGCTCTGATACTAATCACTTCAGGACACTTGTGTCTCTACAGCACTGTCGTAGAATAAATGGTCAAAAAAAGTAATTGTGTGAATTCACTTAAGCAAAGATGAAAAACATTTTCTAAATGGTCACTAGTTTTGTGTTAGTGAACTGAATAACTTTGGGTTTTAGACATTTTTCATGGTTTCTGTTGAATGAAATGAATGGATCAAGATTAGAATTTTTTTTTATTGAAATGTGAAGAAGTTACTTGTTCCAGGAACATTTTGATCATTTCAATGAATTCCTAGGTTTTTATAATATTAAACTAAATACCTCTGGGCTTTATTATAACAGGCAATTTCATTTTTTCAAGCTGGGATTCAGTAATTTCTTTTAGCATCTATTAAACCTTTAAAGACACAAATGCAATCAAAACATACCTGGCAGATAGGGAAACTGAACGATGGGCATAAAGAATCTATATATAAACACACATGAAAAGTTAAACACATGAGAGCTGCAGGATCAAAAATAGTCTCATCATCGGTGTGTGGCTCGAGAGGCTGAAGGATGAACTCAAGACTATGGCAAAAAAACATGAATGGTGTTGGATTTACTGTTGAAAGATTTGTGAACATCTCAGGTAATTTGGAATAAATGCCATCAAATAATCAAAACCAGAGGTGGAACTAGTCAGCCGAAGCTTGATATATTGCCTACTTCAGGATATTTCTAACAAAAACACTGAGGCTTTTATGTTGCATTGGTCTAAAAACACACATTCTACTTGCCCGTTTGCATCACAGAGCCACAAGTAATACTTTGAAGCAATATTGAAGCAGATAAAAATATGATTTATTTCACGAGGGCTTTGATCCAGATGTCATTGGTTACTCTTAGGTGTTGGTTATATTAAATTTGGGATGAAAAATGCCTTCAATTTAATAATTCCTCTATATTTTTCTTCTGGTGTTAAGCAGTCAGATCAATAAGTTCTTTTAACACCAGATATTACAGAACATAAATTTTGACTGTCCCAAAGACATTTAATAAAAGTGTTTGCTCTGTATAGCTGTAGCTCAAAACTACTCTGAACAGATTTTGTCCATCAGTGCCATATCTCTCTCTGGCGTATCTGGCGTTGGATGGGAGTTTATTTGAGTCTAAAATGCAGACAGCAGGTAGTTAGTAGGCCACAATTTATGACAATAGTCTATCTACTTATTCTCCTAAGCCTACTGTTCCCGTTCCTTTATTAGCCACTTAAATCCTGAGTTGGGCTTTTCCTCAGATACAATTCAAAAACAGACTAAAAGTGTATCAAACAGCAAAGAGCTGTCAAATAAGCGTCTTTCAGAGGGATTTAAACAGATGCAAAACAATTTACAGAACGAAAATGAAATTGAGATTAATGACTATTTTTACTTGAACATTTTTCATTATCCTCCTATAATTAATCCAATAAAACAACATGAAAAGAGAGTAAGATGCCTTGGGTGGATTGTGCTAAATAAAGACAGTGGAAGTGTTAGAGGATCCTGAAATCCAGAGCACAACACTAACTGTGTTCTATTTGGTTTTAAAACAGGGAGCATCACAGCCTCCATAGCAAAATTTTGGTACAATTATCCCCATAATGACCTTATTTCCTTTATCAGTGTCCACATATGTTCAGCATCTGTCCAACCAGATGCTGGATGTGGAAATGAAGGGAAAGACTTGTGTTATAATCACAGGCAAAAAACAGACCAATCTCACAGTGTTCCAGTTTTGGACACATTGTGATTTATGTGTAAATTAAAGCCACTGAGGTTAACAGTAAAGCCACTGTTAGGCAGTGGATGGCATTACTACCTAGAGACACATAAAGCCAGGAGTAATGTTTATCCATTGACAAGTACAGTACCTCTTCTTATCTGCTGTTAGTGAAAGCTATTACCATAGGTGCAAAGGAGATGTTAATATACTGCAAGAGCATAAATCTGAAAGGAAGGCAAACTGCTGTTGAGGTGTGTCTGCAGAGATTCTATAGCACATCATCAGAGACACACTGCCATTGTTTTGAAAGCCGTGATATAGCCCAGGGACTATCATTAGAGTGGAAGCCCTGCAGAGCCACAGAATGTATATGCACACAGACTTCTTAAGCAGAAGAAAGTTGAGTTAAAGTAAGAAAGCTTAACCGAAAAGGTGTCCGTGGTGAAGCACTTTGCTGTTAATCTGAATGAGCCAATTATCTCCTCTAATTCTGCACCTAAAGTGAAATTATTTTGGCAAGACGGAAGATAACGAGGTCAATCAAAATGTCAGGACACATACTGCGATGTCAAGCCTCCACATTTTCATTATTTTAAGATAATAGCATGTTGAAAATTAAGGACACATATGTAATTGTTATGCTTTCATCACATCTTGTCAGTTCCCCCACAGTGGGGGAGCTGACAGTGACTGACAAGAAGCAACTTTCCAGGAACACAAAAATGCTATTATTTAATACTGTGCAGCACAAGTGGGAAAAAAAACTCCTTGTAACAGCAAGGTTCAGTCAGCTACGTGGTTGGAGAAGTACTGTACACATCAGCACTCTCAACCTAATACCACTCTGTAGGAAGACCAAGAGATTCAATGGCTCTGACATGAACAGTGCAGTATGTGCTGATATAACTCATTTATTTCCATCAAAATCCACAAAACTAAATAAACTCTGACCCGTCACACACAGCTAAATTACCCATCGTGATGAGAGGACACACACTTCTTATTACGCTCTAATCAAAAGCATCCCACTATTGTGCTTTGCCCGACTTTCCAAACAAGTATGGTGTCATGTTAGGCCATGGGCATGGCAGGTGGTGTCTTCTCCCTCCTGCTGCATTTCCATCCTCAATCTCTGGATGGAGCTTCGGTGCCGAGGAGCAGCCCAGAACAGATAATGGAGAAGGCTAATAATGGCCAGTAAGGATCAATACAGCAGCGCTTTACCGATGGCTCGGGGGAGTCATGTGGAGCTGCTAACCTCTGCACCATCTTACAAAGATTATCCCCTCACCACTGGAGCCTTTATTGAGTAGCTTGCTTACGTGATCTTCTGATCGATGAAGAAAAGGAGGCGACAGACACACATAATGGCCTAAGTAACCCCTCCCCTCGTCCTTCATCTCAAGGTATTCATCACGTTTTTATAAAAAAGACAGCAGAGGGTTGCTAAGGGCAAACTGTAGGCTCATTTGTCTCTGTGTCTGCCTGCTTACCATTAGCAGCGTTGGTGGAGGGGGTGAATTAATTTACAGTTCAGGAAAGTGTTAGCAATTAACAGCCTAGTAGTGTTGTCCTCAGGCTGTCCTCTAGAAAAATGGCGAAGTCAAAATAATGTAACAGGAGAACATGCTACTACATAACTTTTACACACAAATAAACACAAACAGAAGTGATCATCAGAAATAGGCAAATTAAGCTCAGCAAAACTCATTTCAGTAGAAAAACACAAAAACATAGCGTATATATAATCTTTATGCGTCACACACACACACACACTTCACCCCTAGTTTAGATCAGGCTTTCATAAAGCCTGGTGCATGACAGGGTGTAGGGTCAGCAGAGCTATGCTCTTCCCTCCAGCATGGAGACTGACAAAGCTCTCTCATCCCTGAACAAATACCTCACTGCTCTGCTGCCTGCTATAGCCTTGAAGGAACTCAACCGGGAATATGATTTTTCAGGCCTGAGGAGAAATAAATCCCATCCAAAGCCAACACCTTGTTCTGATTATATGTGCGCTACCAACTGCTGAAAGTCAAGAACACAAAATTACGAGTTCCTCTGCTAAACAACAAATACAAGAGAAAAGACAGAAGGAGCTGATGATAGATCACGGTGTTCCTAGTTGCATATTCTGTTCGGCATATTGATCCGGCAGACTCTCGTGAGTCATAGGTCAAAGAAAAGACAACACATTCTCAAACAGCCGGGGCTACTCACATTGAATTTGATGATATCGTATATCAAATAGCGAGGGACCGGCTGACCATTCACCTTGTCGATGATCATCTCCTGCAGAGATAAAAACAGAAGAAAATCGTATCAGGAGGGGGAACGGGAAAAACAGACAAAAGCACACAGACATTGAGATAAGACAGCCTGAGGGGTGAACAAGTTTAAAGTATATACAAAAAGATGTCCTGAATCTGGGCTGCCTTAAAGCATGTAGAAAATAGTGCCTGTGTGAAACTACTTAGGCATGATGGCACACTAGAGAGTGAACACTCTCAGGGGATGTATGTTCAGAGAGAAAGATGGGAAGGATAGCAAGGAATTGGGGAAGGGCGGCTGTGTGTGGTGTCGTCTGGTGTAGCAGGACATGAAGCAGAAATAGCACTGCACATCCATTATGCAAGGCTCTCAAGTCGAGTCAGGTGCAGTCGTGGTGCAGGACACCCAGGAGACACATGATTAGTTTGCACAACCACACAGTGTGGCGACAGCAACGGCGCAAAAAATCACCATTGAAATACGGTAGGTGAAAGTAGGTTTCAAACTCTAATGCTTCATTTACTTTTGTTAACTCTAAAATAAACACAATCTGTATTTTTTGCCTTTCAGTTCATTAAACATTAAGGCGACTGACTTCTGATGTAACTGGAAGTTGAAGAGGTAGCAGGTAAGACATCACTTTAGGACTTCACTATTACACAGAGTTCCAGAGATTCCGCTATACAGCGGTCAAACCACAGGAGCTTATCGTAAATATTGCATGGTGGTTGCCAGCACTCCTGCCCCAACTGAATAATGTACCATTTTCATTTTGTTTCCTTCACAATGTGACCTTACACTGCACTCTCTCTCTTTAAGACCTACCTAATGTAGCACATTTAAACTATACCTGTTACATCTGTGATATGCTAATAAAATAATAAAATTTATAATCAGCATGTTTTGTGATAACACAAATGAACTGTCTGTTGATTGAACAACATCTGCAGTATGTGTTTAAGTGTATAATGTATTTATAATATTTGCTTTAACCCTGCACTAATCACAATCTGTTATATTTTCAAAACATGTCAATTGCAGTTCAACTATGTAACTGTTGTCTTCTCTCATAACTTGATACTGGACTGTTGTAATTAGAAGAAACCCTGTTCATGAATCACTGAGTTAGTTTCATGAAATTGTTATATCAAATATAAATACAAAAGCATGAATTTGTAGTTTTATAGAGACAATGGTTCAGGGAGACTTCATGAAGTCTCTGCAACGGCATGCTATAAAGACAGTACAGTGGTACCAACCTTTTCATCAAATGCTTTTAATCTATTTCTTTACCACCTCACTGATGAAACTAATCTCAAAATGACCTGTCCAAACATCTTGTGGAAAAGTATTTGCTTTATAACCCACCATAGAGGTTTTTAAATTGAGGACTTTGGACACAACCACCAGCAGCAACTGGCGAAGGCATGTTACCATTGGCTCGACTTGTGGTGGTGGGTGGCACTTGACTACTTATATCCTTTGCATTTTTGGAATTCAGGTTGAAGACTATTCATATAGAGGCACAATCAACAATCCTGAATCAATCACTTTAAATGTGCAGCCTTACTGGGTGATATGATTTTACTTCACATCTGAAAGGACAAAAACACCAAACATCAATAGCAAAATGCCAAAGCCTGGCAGAGAGGAAAAAGGAGAATGAATGGTGGGCATGTAGAGCACCGAAGGAAGGGCTGGGGGCAAAAATGATGTCATTCCAGGAGGCTGCCATCATTATGCATCTGGTGTACTGAACCGTAGCACAGAAAGACAGCAGTAGATGAATACATTAATGTGACCAAAGGAAACTGCCAGGAATTCAATCTACAGCGTACATTCATCCAATATTGGAACTCAAGTTGATGTAAAGCTCATTAAAAACTGTACTCCAAAACAGCATGTAAAGACAAAGACCGGTGCCTTTGGGCTAAACATGAAACATATCAGACAGCACAGCAGAGACTCTACAGGGCTCACTGTGAACAGCTCAACACAGCCTCTCTGAACTGTGAGCCAGAAGCATCAACAGATGAATGCAACATGAGTCAAAACGAACCTTGTAGCAGTCTGAACTGACATCCACAATTCTCTTTCATAGGACCACTTAATACGCTGCAATTAGATGTCCTGCCTGAGTGAGGAAACTAAATTCACCACATCAATCAGCAACTGTTAAGCCAAGAGGAAGCACATACCTATTTTAGATAAATTTGCTAAACCCTGACAAAACAAGACGGGGAGCAAAACAAAAACAATGACAGGCAAATTATCTGTTATCTCCAGCAATGAAACACCAAACACAAACACCGCCAGACATTTATAATCAAATCTCCTCAGACTGCAGCAATTTCCTTGGCTATGTTTTCAGTTATAGAGTGCTAAGATGACTCATGCATGCGCACCTCCTGCTGGGCAGAGCTGGTACCTGTGCAACCTAAACCGTACAAACATGCCAATAAAGGTCTGTGCCTGGTTTCATAAGGTGAAAGTAAGTCACCGACCCCTGCTGCCACCCCAGGGAGCACACCGCTGAGTGTTACAACTCAACACAGTGTGGAACGGAGATGTAACAGTGACAGAAAACTATGAAACATTTCACCATTTCCCCAGGACACCAATGATCATTTTACTCTCAGCCATGTTTCACGGGCCCTACGATCAACTTGCTCTTTTGTCACCTAAGGGTTGGCAACTGGTGCCAATTATCTGCAAGACTACACAGCAGGAGCAGAAGGGGAATGTTACAAGACTGAAGATTGAGGGGACTTGCAACTCCAATCAAGAGAGGAACAGGCCAAGTGAGTTTCACGTAAAACACGTATGGCCCAACACATAACTATACAACAGAAAGAATTACAAAGAACAATAATAATATTTAAAGGCACAATAACTCACCCCATCCAATAAAGTATTTGATAGGTGGACGCGCAGATCCTTCCGGAAAGGAAACTCTAGGTTTGCTATGTGGAAGACTGTGTTGTCTCTGTCGATCATAAACACTTCATTTTTTCCATTGATCAACATCATGTACCTGTGGGAGGAGAGGACAAAAACATTATGTTGTTGTAATTGCAAGCTAATAAGTCTCATTTGTGTTGGTCGATAAAGCTAAAACGCTAATCAGTTGTTATCTGTGGGATTGATATTGGTTAATGAGTTATTTAAACATGTGTCAATAGATAAATTATGGTAAGAGACATGATGCTGATGTTTATTATGTTTTTATTACAAAGGCTTTAAGCTTTCACCTCTGTGTTACTCTGTGTTCTTATATTTCTCCAGCCAGGCAATTTGAATAGAACTGGTGTCTTTTGCTGAGTAACAGATTCATATATTAATAATTTACAAGAATATTCTTCAAACTGTGCAGCTGTAATAGAGAAACTGGAACAGTAATTTATTTTGAAGGGATACTTAAAGCCTTTGAAGTATTTCTCCACATGACTGAACAACTGAGTCTAAATAAGCAACAACAAGAAAAATCTTAAATTTTTAATGGGTCATACTTAAACTACATCCGGACTGTGAGTGTGTGTTTTGATCTAGTCTGACCAAACAATGCATCAACTGTCGACAGATTCTATTACAAATGTTGCTAAACACTGACTAGTGCAGTGAAGTGTATGACACCTGCTCTATCTAAAAAGAAAAATGCAGTACAGAAATCTTTTGATTTTATCTAACATAACCAACCATTGGCACAAAATTGTTTGCTTGCATCATCAGGACCTATAAAAATCTGATTAACTATAAGTTATGTTTGCATCAAATGATAAAGGCAATAAAGTCATATTTTGGATGTCGGGGGCGGAGGGGGGGGGTTACCTTGGTACTGTACTTAGTCTGTCATTATTATTTCTAAAGTTCCAAATATTTGCGGTGATTAAATTAAATACCAATTTGCCAAAAGTAAAAGCTGGTTGATTTCCTATTTATGTGAGGAATTCTTTTGACAGTAGTGTTATACATACTGTATGCACACCTTTGCTTATGATTACCTTCTTTTACACATATACATACACTATAACTGAATGCATGCTAGCAATTCCACTGTCCTCTTATGGACATGTGTCATGTGACACTTAAGCCTCCCAAATACAGTATGTACTACTGAAATATACAAATGTTGCACAAGTGGTCATGCACATAATGTAAAAACAAAACTCCCACAGAAGTAGAGCAATAGCAATTATGACCCCTGGAGATAGTAATGCTCTGCTCAGTTTCATTCCAGCAAACAAACACTGGTGGCTATAATTTTCTGTAATTTTTTTATTTGGGGAATTTAATATGTTAATTATACTTTAAAGTTGAATTGCTACGAGGGAAGACAAACTCCACTTGAGATTTGTGCTTCACTACAAAACAACAAAGACTCTGAATATCTTTAATGTGTAAATTGGATATGCTAAAGTCAAATAAAACAAAAGGTGAAGGCATAAGAGCTTTTATACTGGCTGAGAAAAATAAATAATAAAAAAAAAAAGATAACCAAATCAGATACTAGCTAATTACAATGGATTACCAAAGCAACCACTTTTCCTTTCATCTAGCCGTGCTTCATAGGAACAATTGCTGGAAAAAAGTATTTTTGCTCTGTGAGATTGCAAAACTAGAGTGGTTTCTTGGGTTCACAAATGTTTCTCATTCCAGAGTGTGAACAAATTCCCTTTTCTATTACAATTGTCCCTCGTTGCCTTGCACCAACATAAAAATCCTCTACTTCTGGGAGATTACTCTATCTTCAAACTGCATACATCACCAATGGTGAAGTGATTTGTTCGCATGAGCATGAAGCTCAACTAATCCATGGCCGGCTTTTTCAGGTGAGATAAAGGCACAAAATCACCTCCACAGTCTTAGGCAAATTCAACTTCTGCAACAAAAACAAAATAATATTCTGAAATCACTGTGACTAAATGAATGTAATGCAGTAGTTGTACAACATAAACTCAGTGGTCACTTTAATAGGTACACTTGCATAGTATAATACAATCCAATACAACAGTTTGACCGTGAAGTCTACTTTTATTGTATGTAGATGCTATTTTTTGACACCATCATTAAAGTGTTGTTCATATCACAAGTACTACAGGTCATAGTGGTGGTGGAGTTACTGTTGTAGTATTACATTAAAATGTGAGATTTGTTGTATGTAAATAGGGAAAAACAACAACAACAAAAAAAAAAAACAGCTCAGTGTAATGCTAATTTTATTACACTGTTATTTGCACATCAAATCCTGTATATTTTCCCTGTTGTCACACCAGTTAAAGTACAATCGCACAGAGCCAAAAATAAAACTCCAGAAGACATGATATTGCTGGAAAATTACTTTTTCATCCACAAGTGCACTCGACTGACAATGACTGGTAGACTGTTAAACTACCCATCAGCTTACCAGCACAGGTCATGATATCAGCATTTGCTGACATTAATTTGACTCCACTCATCCTCAACATTATGCTGAAAATGTGCCAGGTTGAAGGAACATAAAACACCGAGATCAAGACCATGAGACTTCACCTTTCAGACTTTTATCAGCCCTAATCCTTCACTTGTGCTCTGAAAAATGCTATAGAGGAGAGGAAAAATCTTTAAATAACACAATTTCACACTTCAGATGTGAACTCAAACTTTCTACACTGAAGTATAATCTTCTGTCAACATTTAAACTGAATAAGTCATTTGAACAGTTAGCATTCCATATGGTTATAATATAGCCCTGTTTTGTTTTATTATATAAACACCCCGTGTGGACAACATTCAGCCAAATAGCTTAAATCCCAGTTATAATCATCCATGCATGAGCTGCTCACCTTAGGCAGACTAACCTAATATTTAGCAATTAAAGAGAGGTTTCAATCTGACTGGGTTAGATCAGGTCAGTTAATTTAATTCTTACATTATATAAGTGCCAAACTATTTTTTGATGGGTGTAAAATGAAACCTCCATACAATCAAAGCAATTGTCACGAAATTATTGCAAAATACATAGACTTAATGATAAGATAAAAACAGTGCTGGATAATATCCATAAAAGCATGAATGTAAGCAAAGAGTTCATACCAAATGTTTATTGTTTGATCAACAGAGTCAGTGGATGACTGACTTGGCAGACATTAGAGGCATTTCAAATGAGGGACAGTAAACAGACAAAATCCTTGATCCTCCCTTCTGCTTGCTCCCAAAGACAAGCTTAAAGATGAGCCACACCCAAAAACGCAGGCTCCATTGTTGCTTTTGTGTTGTTCTCCAGAATAGGCTTCAAACTGTAATACCAGCAACCACTCACTGAAGTAATATTTTTATCCAATTGCTTTGCAAACTCTGTAATTTACTGTGTTGAACAAATTTCAGCTACTCTGAAAATTATATGGAATTTCAAACCACACTCATTGTTTTCGTATAAATGCATCTGATACAATGGGTACAAGTATCTGATTCTGCAAAATCGGCATTACCCACATAAACCTAGAACTTCAGGCTCAATTGACACAGCTGGGTTATTATATAGTTTTAACCTATGATTCACTCGCACTGCAGGTGCAATAATGTGGCATTCATTACCAATTGCAATTGGCAAGCTGTGCAACCTGCAAAATGGAAGAAAGGTTTCCCACTGTGCCCACTGTTAAATTTAGTAGCCTTAGTTGTTTCTAAAGACTAACCACATAAAAGTACTTAAACAAAATGGAGGATAACCTTCATTATCACAGTGTAGTTTGCTAGCATGAAGAAATAAAAATGTAGGCAACCTAAAAGACATTCAGTTTTCAATAAAAGAAAATGCAGAAAAGCAGCAAACACTCATGCTTGAGACATGAGTTGAATGGTGAACTGATTATTATGCTGAGTGGATTAACAGGCTAATTGTTTCAGCGGTAATACCTGTATATGGTATTATTTTGTTTAGTTGGAGGCGGCTCGAGTCCTCTGAGACATGCTGCTATAAGAATTAGCTGGATTATAGTGTATCTGACTTGTCTGTGAAAAAAACAAAACAAAATGTTTAGCAATCTGGTGCCTTCATTAGACACCTCTTATGATCCCAATTACACTTTGAGGGCTGCCTGCTGCTCTTTAATACAAAATACCAAGTGGTGAATAAAGCTAGATGAACTAACATCCTAATGAGCAACTGCAGCCCTGCTATGTTTTAAAAGGTTAAGTATCCTAATCAATGCAACTGACAACGAAGGCTAATTATCCTGTAACTCTAACAATTTGTGGAATTTCAAAACCATGAAAATGGGTGGAAAGCTTTAATGGTGCACATACTCAGCAATAACAACATGCCTCAAGTGCACAATGATAAATTCTTGTGTTACAGTTATAGCCCTTGCATAATGTATCTATTGGAGTAATTAGAAAACTTTGTTTTTATTGTAAACAATGTCCTGATACTAATGTATCCCTAACTGTCACACTGCAATGTAGCCTGGGGTAGTACACATCCTCCAACTCTTCATGAAAGCTTCCTTCTACAATAAAACATCATGATTGCAACCTGTTCAAATTGTTATTCTTCATCTGCTCCTTTATTGGTTTTCATTTGTATTCCCTTCCAGGGCTTTTATCGTCTTCCTACACAATGATTATGCTCTTTAATATTTGTTGCAATTGCTTTTTGTTTTAATTTGTGCAAATAAATAAAATCCAAATTCAAAAAAGGAGATAATCGAAGAGATGTACACTTTCCGGGAAAACAAAGTCTGTTGACAGACATCGATTTGAGATTAATGACTTCCCCACTGACATTGCTATGAATTTCTCATACCTGCTGTCTACCCACCATTATCGCAAAGGGATTAGATGGAATAAATATGTCATTAATACCAGCTGGTTCAAAGTGGGAAACTTGACGCGCTGCCAAAAATGAGTGTGTGTGCAGAATACAAGTGTTTGCACTGAGAGACGAATTGTGTCTTTCATGAGCATTGTGGAGTAGAGGACCATAACTTATGACTGTGTTCCCTATTAATTCACCTGCTATTGCTACTGCTAATATTTTCTGAACTAATTGTCTATATATCACAATATCCTGTGAACTCAAAACATTCCTAACAACAGACCAAAAGCTAAATGTATCTAATTTACAGCGTTTTAAAACCGAGAATAGAAAGCATTCACACAGTGAAGAAGCTGGGTTTTGGAATTTATTTAGTTGATTAGTCTTGCATTGTTTGAGCTTAAGCAGGGCATCTTTGCCATGAAAATGCTCAGTTTTTTTGTATCTCTAGGAATAAATGTGTGGGTAGATGACATTTCCTATACAGGAAGCTCGTAATCATTTTGAGAAAAGCTTTATTGTGGGGGAAGTGGAATGAAAAGCCAGGTATAGTTGGGTCAATCTTTTTCCCATTAAAGTCAAATGCTTCTCAAGCACACTGGCCAAGGAAGGTGGTTATCACAACCCTCATCAGGCTCTTCTGTTAACTGAAAAATATGAAGAGGTCACAGTTTCACCACCCTCCCCCTCATGCCATGACAGAGGAGAGCAACAAAACACTGGCCTTAAGATATAAAACAACTGCCTCCAAAAGTCTTTTGGGGGGAAAATGTGAGAGAAGGAGGAAAGAATGGTGAGTGGGCCAGCTGCACCTACATCTTCGGAGTGGGAGTAAACACACAATAAAAGCATTAAAAAGACAGAGAGCTTAGTCGAAGCAATTGATGATTCTCACAGACGAGAAGACCTGGGATGATATGTTCCCTCAGAAGGGGACCACTAACTGAAAAGATCAAACAGACAGCCAAACTGTCACAACAAAGAGGTTCTGTCAACCTTTGAGGACACAACAGGTCTGAACTCAGCAGAAATGGTTCCCCTGCTGTCTAATTGGCCAGTTAGCTAGCATAGCTAACACTGTCAAATATGTTCAGAAGAAGGCAAAGGGAGACCATTAGTGCTGTGTAACTCCCAGTGGTCCTCTTCCTCGCTGCAGTATCGTCTTCTTCATGTCTCCCCCTCTCTCTCTCTCAGAAGATTATGGTAACAGCAGACACCGTATTCTCTTTATATGACCTATCAGAAAACATTCAATTTAATGTGCTACTTCATTCACAAAAGGTTGTTCCCTCCCTGCCTGCTCCTGTCCTCTGATGGGTGCTATGAGTCTCAGATCTTATCCTTATCCCTGTCCTCCAGACACTTTATCCCTAATGAGGCACAGACGGCCACTGTGTCTGTTTGCCAGTTTAGCCCCATGGCATGACTGACAGCAGCTGAGCTCCAGGGAGGCCTTGTGTCAGATCCAGCAGATTTGCACATCATTAGTGGTGCGTCAATGGGCAGGACTGCTCTCCCATAACAAAACAAGCCAGGTTGATTTCTGACTTTAGACAAAAAAACAAAATAATCCATTTTCCGGTGTTGTGGAGCACATGTTGCAAGGAGCACATAAAAAGCCACGAGGTGGAAACAAGATGATTTCTTAATGGGAAAACCACATCTGTCCTTGCCAGGGCAAAGTAATACTCAATGCAGCAGAGAAAAGTGCAAATTGTCTCTATTTGCTCATAAGCAACTGAACTGATGGTATCCCCATTCAGAGGGTGAACACTTATTTCCCAACAATAAAGTTTCACTTCACTTTTTATCAGAGGTAAGAAGGTCAACCCACAAACACAAATTTCCCCCACATATCCTATCTGTATGGAATTGCTAGTGCCCCAATATAACATTTGTAGTGTGCACTATGTTGTTCACATTGACAATCACTTAAAGAGTTGTGTAATAAATGATAAAACAGAACCTGAACGACCACAAGAGGCAACAGCACGTCTATTCCAAACTACAAACACGAACAAGCTGTTGCTTTGGCAAATTCAATTGTTCCTAATTTCCCCACGCCCCTCACAGCTGCTTGCCCACATTTTACAATGGAAAGCATCCCAAACCGTGCTACATTGGCATTCACCACCTCAGCCATCAGATGGAAAAAATTATCCACCCTGACATATATTCTGCTGAGAGGTGGGGGGGGGGGGGGGTACTAAACATAATATTATCTGTCTTATTTTTAAGCAAACTTGGCAATGAAGAGCTACAGCAGAGGGAGATGTCACAAAATGTGAGTACAAATAAAGAGATTTAGAGAAATACTGTCTGAACAGCAGCTGAATATATGATTAAAAAGCTCAACTAACTAATTTAACAGCTTCTAAACACTTTTGTGAGTTGAAATCTTCATTCTCTCTTCCATGTGAAGCCACTGGTTCACAAAGGCACAATAAACAGCCCAAAGTTTTACTAACACCCTGAAAGGATGGTAGAGTTCTGCTGCAGACTGGTGTAGGAGCGGTTGAGGGTTATATGCATCATAAATTACACAAGTAACCAGCAGAGATGGTAAAAGACAAGTAATAAATAACCACTCGATAAACAGCTATGTTAAAATGTACGCTCCCTCAAATGATCTAATCTGGCTTGTCAAAGACAACAACAGACTATTGATTCATTTTAAATGATTCATTGTAAATGAGTAACTGAAGTGGTAGGTGGGGATAAAAGAAGTGGGGAGAAAATTAAGAAGCCCAAGACTTTCACTCCAAGTCCAATTTCGCTAATAAAGTCGAATTTGAGCAGCATTGTTTGTTTAAAATCCCAAGGACATAATTGGCCCCTCTACCACCTCCTCCTCTTCCTCTCTGGGGCACAAACCAATCTAGCACTGACAGAAGGCTCTACTACAAGATGATTAAAAACCCAACTCAGCCTGTGTTTCCCCTCTTGGCAAATCCACTGATTTTCCTGTCCTTTCCAAAGCCCATTAGAAGCTACCTTCTTGGCAGAAGGCAGGCACTGACAGTTTCTTCACTGCCTGACTGGTCTGTGCACGAGGGGGGCTGCGTAATATTTTTAGGTAAGTGGGGTTGCTTCAGTATTTTGTCACCATCTCGCCTGTTATTGTGCTACTAAGCAAGACAGTTGAACTGTTAGGGTTGTTGATGTATAGCCTGATGGCCCTAAGAAGACACTACAGTTGTGTTGGGACAGAGAATAACTCTGCTACATTTTTGTCCACTTAACTTTTTCCAGCAAAAATGATAGTTTTGTATTAAATAAAGAAGCCAAATCACTTACTTACAAAGTAAAAATGATTTGCATTGCAATGGGAAACCTTATCTTCACCAGAGTAACAAAGAAAAGTTGGAATGATTTAGAATATGTAAGACTTAAGTGAGGACCTGTAGCAATATGCAAAGAGAAAAATCTTTCCCAAACACCTTGAAAAGACCAGTGTTCTATTAAAAATCCATTTTGGGTCTTAAAAATGCCAAAGGCTAGAAAGCAGAACATTTAATCTGGAATTCTCTGCACACACTGTGCAGAAACAAAAAAAAAAAGAAAGAAAGAAAGAAAGAAAAATAAAATCACACATTACCTCACAACCTGAAAACTCATTAATCCTATTGATGCAGTGCAAGTCCTTCACATATTACAGAAAATTCTTCACAATTTTCAAAAGGCATTTTAGGGATTAATACAGCCCATGGAAATGTGATTAAAAGTGGAATCAGTCTGCATTTATAGTATTTTGATTGCTTTCACTAATTGTCAAGGACCTCACATCTTTCAGTCTACACTCTAACATTGGTTGTTGTTGTTCAGTAAGCTGAGATATTGTCCAGACTTAATAAAGTCCATCACCTGAGGAATTTGAATCACAAATGTTCCTTTCACTATACCATTTCTCATCATTGCTTCTTTGGTGCCAGTACGAGCTCACACAAAAAAAAGAAAGACGTGGCTATTTGCCGGATAAATTAAAAAGCAGAGTGGTTCAGGCGAGGTACTAATAAAGGTAGCATGCTTTTCAAAAGTTGTGATCTATGCCTCAGCTCATCACAATCAAGTAATATCAGACCAGCAAAGTCAGAACAAGCTGTCCCTCAGAGAGAACAAAAGACCTTTCACTTAGTTGGTTTGTCAATAAATGTTTCCTCAAAAAAAAAAGAGCTCAAGCTTGTTATGTGTATGCAGACCACAACAAAATTACAATGTTGTGAATGCTGCATTTATCCTTGCTGTAAATTCTGTGTGTCAATCTACCAGGAGGAACAAGGATAAAGAAACAATATTGCTGTCTGCGTTAAGTGGAAAAGATGAACAGAAAACCCACATGGGAGTGGCACCTTCCTGACAAATCATCAAATTTTTATGTCTATCAAATCAAACCTTTGGCCATGTAAATATGCTGAGGATGGGTTTCTGAAGTTATTAATACATATCAGCAAATGAGTGGCAGCTTCAGCTTCCTGCAGTGGTAGTTTATGTAGCTATTCTATCAGGAGATGGGGAAAAACACTATTTACGATAAGACAGTGTTCCAGAAATATAATTGAATGCATTTCGTTGGAGTCACATCTCCAAGTTTCCTCCATTACCAACATGGTGCTGCAATTATTTGGAAAGCAGTGATAAAAAAAGCAGTACAAAAAATACAGAAACTGACAGCTGAATGCATTTGGACAGCGCTAATGTGAAGTATGATAATAATAAACACACAGTCTTGAATTGAAATCTGCCTGCAGACAAGAAAGTGTGTCCAACAGGGAGGTGGTATGAAATCACAGAGTGTATCAGGTAGCGAAGAAGACCATTGCTTCACTATTGCAACACACCCGATTAGCATTGACCAAATTACGCATAGTATAAATTAATTAGTCTCTCTCAATTACTCCAGCACAGTGTGTTCTGGTGAGAATAAACCTTGAATTAATCTGGTTTGGACAGAGAGTACAGTCACAGCAGGCTGTGATCATTCGATGTAACACCAAGTGACATTTAAAACAAACTAAAGTGCAAAACAAACAAACAACAAAAAAATGTAATATTAAATATTGGATTTTTTCCCCACATCAAATGTGTTTTGTTTGAGCAGAAAATAAAGTGTTCTTGACTAAACACGAGGACAGCAAGTGATGGTTCTGTTGATTATTTTTTTCAGTTATACAATAGTTAAAAATGCCTGTAATCATTATTCACAAAACAAATGAAACAGACATTCTGTTTATAATCATGCAATTATTTGATTATCAAAATATTGATATTGACTTCTTGTCAATTAACAAATTGACTAAATGTTGCAGTTTTACACAGAAACACATAGGGTCCAATTTACTAAGATTTATTAAGGTGGTCTTTTTGCAGGTGATCTACTAAGAACAACTGCATGATCGACCACTATTGCAAACTACTAGTATATTATATTAATAAAACAGTGAATATTCCTGCAGTGAGTGATGACTCGTATCTAGCATCCTGTGCCTCTCTCTACATCTATGCTTTTCATAAATGAAGAATGAGATATCACTACTTTTCAAGACTCAAGTACATAGCAGGTGAAATGCGGTGAAGGACAAGAGCTGGAGGCAACAGAAGAGGAGTTCAGTCTCTTCAGGAGGAAAACTTTCAGGCGACTGCAGATAATAGCTGTCGTTTAAACACTTTGGCAGAATACTGGTCAGGGGCCAAAACTCATCAAGTCTAGGAAATTAAAGCACTGATATGTAAAAATTCTCAATCTGACTGTGTTCATTAAATATTCACCAGCAGCCTGCACATTTGTACCAGCAGGAGAGAAGGCAGGCTACTGGAATACTAAATTCATTCCCCCACTTTAGACCAGAACTAGCTTTTGGCGAAAGAGACAAAACTACTCAGAACAACAAATTCAACCCCTAATGTAACAGGAAAGAAAAAATTCTATACTGCATTTCCTGCTCTGCATTGGGCAGAGTCATCATGTTCAGTGTGGCTCCACCAGTGAAGCCATTCAATTCCACACTCCAAATATTCATAGCTATAAGTGACAAATCTGTTTTATTAGCAATATGAAGACATTGTAATTAAAAACACAGAAATCATCTTAGTGTTCCTTTGAGTCTTCACCACTAACCAGACAAATTAACACTGATCCAACTCCCATAACCCCTTTGTATTCCAATTAGCTCTAAGAGGAAGCATTGTAATTGTGAAGAAAATCCAGAGACACAAAGAGTGATAGTAGTACTGACATGTGTTGACAAGGAGCGTTTTAATCTAAAGAAAACCTATGAAAAACAGACCCACCGTGTGCCATCAGCTTTCCAGCTGACTTTGTAAGGATTCTGTTCTAGGAAACGAAGGTTTTGTCGATCCATGGACACAGGCTGAGCACCAGGAAAACCAGACCTGCAGCAACAATGAAAACACAATAGAGGACATTTATTTAGAACTAACCCTAAAACCATAACCTCTTGTACTATTGCACTTTAAGACTGGCTCTCAATCAAGTCAGTTATAACACTAAAATAAAACTTTTATTAGTGAACAGGGCTGTTATGTGTGAAGATGCTTATCAGGAAAATGATGATCTCACCTCAATCACACTTCAAAATATAATAATACAAAATAATACAATTTACTATCTTTATTATCATCATTATTATGGATGTCATGAATTTATACCCGTGTTTAAAATTGGTCTAAGCCCAAAAATTATTGCAAAGAGGTCCAGT
The DNA here is from genome assembly GCF_900324465.2 of Anabas testudineus. Lineage (NCBI taxonomy): Eukaryota > Metazoa > Chordata > Actinopteri > Anabantiformes > Anabantidae > Anabas > Anabas testudineus. The sequence continues at coordinate 13,617,890 of NC_046632.1, read as the reverse complement.
GATCTCTTAAGTATCTATATCAATGATGTTCACTACATTTTATAGACTCTTAGCGACGAAGAAAAACAAATCATAACACTGTATAAGTTAAATTATTCAAATTATTCAGCTATATAAATAATGTAAATTATTGGTTTTGTGACATAACAAAAAAAGCTTAATTTGAGGTGAACCCTTTTCCCAGTTTTGGGAAGAAACTTACTACATATATTGCTCACATCCAAACATTTTATAGAACCTCTACAAATCATAAGTATCACTTACAAAGCCGGCTATAAAGATTAACAAGTCCATCTTTAACCCAATTTAGATTTTTATGAATAATATACCAAACAAATATAGTAGGTAGTAGTTCTATGATAGCATGATCACCTTTCCTACTCTATTTTACACTGAAACATGTGAGCTCTGGATATAATTATACAATAAATGAATGAAGCAGTCGTAAGTAATGTGATGCAGCTAACACACAATAACTTTCTATTGGCCGACTCCTGGCTTTGAAGGGAGATAATTGCAGTGTTTACTCCGCAGTCTTTCACACATTATTGTACAAAGTAGCTCTCATTAATCTGTAGGTCTGGGGGGGAGCATTGCCTCAACTGAACAGTTCTTTAAGACCTTAAGACCAATCTAAAAAAAAGTGTATATACACATTTGAAAAACCCTGCTTCTGCACAAGTGGGTCTTTTCAACACACCTCCTCAACATCATGTTTGTTAAATGGTGGGAAGTTGAAGTGTGGGAGGCTCTAGGTGGCTTAAGCCATAATGTATCATAATGGAAAAGGTAAAAATTTTTGTTTTAGACTGAGACTTGAATAAACCACAGTTAAGTAGTTGGAAAAACAGCATGGACTGCTCTTTCTGCTGTGACAAGACATGGAAGAGTTGACTCTCTGTAGTTTTATTTAAAAAAGCTGCAGCAGCATATTTCTGCAAAAGAAAAGCAAAAATCTATTCCTGACTCTGCTGCCTGTCTGAAAGTGTCAAGATCTTAAGGAAAAAAAAAACAGAAAGAGGTGATTTAAGACAAATGAGTCACTCACAACACAGTACAGTACACCCACGCGTGTATACACAGACACACACAGTTTCCCAGAGGGGCACCAGGAGGACAAAGGGAGGCTCTTACTTGTCCCACTCGGCCATCACCTGACACATTCTTTGGATCTCGCCTAGTTTGGGTTGTGTGGTGACCTGTGTGACGCCTCTCACCGTGATGCCTTCAAGGAATACTGCACCCTAGGAGAAAAAAGCAGAAGGAAAACAGAAGGATGAACTTGGATTGAATTGAAAGAAACACTCATGCCCACCTACACACAGAAGGAAAACATTTTGAATACCACGTATGCTTTCCAAACAGCTGCTTTTTTGTTTTATGAATCCCTCTGTGCAGAGATAACCATTATAAATCCATCCTCCCTATTGATCTCCCCACTTTTTAATCTATTTTCAACTTGATTATTGGGTACATTCACTTTATATAATGTGCTCATCCTTTATAACGTCCAGGAAACTGCACTCTGCCTCCATTCTTCTCCCTTCTTGTTCCTATGATCCCTTTTATAGAGGAATCCACTTGTATCTGCAAATAATTTCACTTATTTCTCTTTTGTCATGACCTTTTCCCTTTCCGTCAGCCCAAATGAGCCTTGCTACCTGGTGTAATATGATAATATGGCAATTATAACAGAAACATATGTGATACGATAGTGTGTGTCACACAAAGCACCATTAGTGGCTAGATGCAGAGTATGTGTGGCTATTTTGGGATGGATCACATAAATCTCATTATCCACCTATGGTTCTAGGTGGTTTGTGCATTAGACAGTAGTGCTCCTTTATAACCTTCATACACCTTAAACTCAGTTTGCTCGAACAGGTGGGAACGAAGCTTAGGTGGAAGGTTTCTACAAGGTTAAGCATGTTCATGTAAAGTATTTTCTTATCACACTGAATGGAAATGAATGGCCAAAGTATTAAAATATAATGAAAACTGATTAGGGATGCCTGTCAGGCTTACAGCAACATTTGATAATATATCCTAATGATATAATTAACGTAATGTGGCCTGGACACCGCTTTGAGAGTAATGAATTTAAAGTTATAAGTTCATTTTGATTAATTTACAATTCTGGTGAAGTGCCACACTTAATCTTCATGAGATGGGTTTTTAACTGTCCTTTTACAACACAATCTACTTTATTTATAGGTGCACAATGGCTCACAGTAAGATGAAAAACATGCCTTATAAGAAAATCAGGAGCAGACTAATCAAAAATGAAAGTATCATTTGTAGGAACTCTAATTTGCATGACAACAATGGCTCTAGTGGATAAAAACAATGGGTCACCACACAAATTCAGGGAAGTAGCTAAATGATGATATTGAATAATAAGAATGCCATTAAGTGAGGGCACTGTGCAATTTGCTATGAGCTGTATATTCCTTCTTCCACTTATATGGCTTAAACATATTAAAGCACAAGAGACAAAAATTCGATTTGTTCGACTTGTCCATCCACTTCGCACATTTCAAACCCAGCAGCATGAGGAAATGCTCCTATCAAACGCCACACCCACAACCAAAGAATGTCCGAAAATAAATAAATTAAAATACAGCATGAGTTGGCAGTCTGACTGTGAGGCAGGCCATTTAACCAAGAGACGGTGTACCTTAATGACAGTGAAGTAATGCAGTCTGTAAGAGCTGCTGCTGTTCTCTCCTCTGGCTTCTTCCCTGTAGACCAGTCTGCTGTATCACATTTTCTACTATTAGATTTGCCTCGATTCAGGTTTTCAGTGAGCTCTGTGCGCAACAACGGTGATAAATAAATACAGCACCGTCTTTTTATGGATGTTTGTCTAATTTGTACAACTATATCCCGCCAACAGGTGCATGTTTTGATTGGATTTTGCATTTCTACTTTTCGAACACAGTTGCTTTTGTCTTTTCACTGCTTCTACTCTGACAGCAGGAGAATTAAGGTTCTTGTATGTACTAAAAATTCGGGCTGATGTGAACACCAACAGAAGAAAATCTAACTATATGCAAATGGAGACGACTCTTTTCTTCTAATTTTACTAAACTGAACTGATGAAAGCTTTACATAAAACAGTGAGATGGCTTTCATCTAATCAAAATGATAGCATTGCCAGCAATAGAGGAGATATAAAGTGTAATAAAGTCAAGATGCACTTTACTGGATTATTATGCACAGTTGAGAGTCTAATCACTTCTCAGCACGAAAGCCCCCACAGACCTTCACCTGCATGACATTCATTCATCCCATGCAGATTTTCTGGCACTTTGCGGAAGTCTTACCAATTTTAGTTTCTCTTTCTTTCGTTTTCCAGGCCCTGACCCCGAGGAGCTGGGGCCCGACTCTTGACCAACCACGTTACCGTCATCATCCACATCCCCGTCGTCGTCGTCAAAGCACCACTCAGGCAGTGCAGGGGCGGGAGGCGTGTCTTCCTCATCGCCATAGCGACGGAAAAGCTCTTTGAGGTAGTCTCCCTTGTAGATCCCCGGGGCCCGGGCCTGGCCAAAAGCAGCCACAGCTGCCTCAATGCTGATAAGAGACAAAGAAAGAAACACACAGGGCAGCTTTTAAAAAGCTTTAGTTTTTATTGGTTAGTCTAGTTTCAGATTTAATTTTATGTTAACCAAAACTTCATATCGAACAGCTACAAACAGCAACTATCATTAAGTTTTTAAATTAAAAAAAAAAAAAAAAAGACATTATGAAAAGCATTTTATACTGTCAACTATATTTTATTACAAAAGAACAGTGATTTAAGGGCTTGTATTACAAACTTTCCCAATGCTTTCTTGTGAATATCTGTACATTTGATTTTAAAGACATTCCTCCATCATCCAGCCAATTGTTTTATTAAGGTGTAATAAGAATTCAAACTAATGAAACATGTAAAGTCTCCAGTGACGACTACAGCTGGATACGTACACTTCATTCCATGTGTACGTAAAAGTGAGGCCAGCTCCTTTATTTTATTTAGTACATTAAAACTATTTGGGTTTGACATCAAAAGAGAAGAATTTGAGACACCGGTTAGGGTTAATAGGGCGTTAGTTGCAAATCTTTTGCATGTAATAACTGGATCAAGCCTATGACCAACTAACATCACCAAACATTTGCATTCTTCTTTTGTGATGCTTTTCTAGGCTTTCGCTGCACTGTTGTTTGCTTTGGGTGGTTACTCCCTCCAGTCTCCTCTTTAGCAGGTAAAATGCTCTAAGGTTTAAGCCTGGAGACTGACTTGGCCAGTCTAAAACCTTCTCCCTTCTTGCCCCTTACCTTAACCTTCACGCTTGCCCTCTGGAGGTTGTTGCTGATATCACTAACAGTTGTTTTAGGGTCTTTCTTTACAGCTCTCACAATGTTGCTGTCGTCAACTGCTGCAGTTTTCCTTAGTCTACCTGTTCGACATCTGGTACTTGGTACACTAGTGGTTTCTTTTTTTCTTTAGGACATTTCAAATGGTTGTACTGGCATGGCCAATGTTTGTGCATTGTTTGGAATGATCAATTCTTTCAAATCTAATTTGAATAGATTACAGTTTTGAACTGTTGGTTGGAAAAGACAATAATTTGGGCAACAGGAAGTTGTGATGGTAATTTTCTCCACATTTCATAAATTCAACAATTAATTGAGGAATTAATCAGCATATTAATGAATAACAAATTATGTTTAGTTGGAACCCTAATCATAACCCAGTTCAGATAATTTTTCATTGTCAAAAATTATAAATGAAAAGCAACACATGAAACCAGATGAGGACTGTAAATGCTCTCTCATAAAATCCATTTCACAGGAAGTCGTGGGTGGTGGGAGGACTTTATCCAGCCTGCTTGTCTACAGCTTCCAGGGATTCTGCTTTCTCAGACTGCTGCTCCACCTCTGACTAAAGACACAGCCTCACCCCATACCAGCTGTTGTAAATTATTTAACAGTTCTGTCAAGGCCTGACAAGCCCGGTCACTGCTAACCAGCGAGCTTTTTCCTCAAGCTTTGTGTTGGTTGGTCCTGACAGAGTACATTTTTCTTGCCATCATACATACCAAAACTATCAGAACATGGTATCATGTGCAAAAAAAGGCTAACAAAGACCAACAGGGCCGTGAGATTTAAAAATCCAAGTAATGATGAAAGGTCCTGAGGCTGCTCCATGTTGAATAATTTCTGTCATCACGCAAGGTGATTCTTAAGTTTGAGAAACTTGACACCAACAGTATAAGAACCCAAACAGTGAGGTCAGTTCTTACCTCCAGTCCATCTTCTCCACCAGGTACGCACATATCAGAAAGCCTGTTCGGTTGAAGCCATGCGTACAGTGAACCCCTTCAGGAGAGAGAAAAGTAGCAGCACACAGGTTAAAAACTACAACTCTCTATATAATTTACATTTATATTAAATCCTAGGCCTTTAGCTAACACTCATTGAAGAATATGGTGAAACTCAATATTAGCAAACTGTCATTCCCCATATCCATTTTCAACAGCTTCATCCAATCTATTTAATGTTATTATTTCAACAGCTCTGTCAAGATTTTATCCAGTGTTTTTCCCCATCACATCAATAACATCAGTCCTCTGAGGATGTACCGAAGCTGAGTCCATTGCATTTTGGGCAAAGGCATCAAATTGCATGCTCAAAGGGCTCACATCAGATCACCCTATACTTGGAAGGGGGAAGGGGGGTCCTGCCATTATACTTGATGCACTGATCTGAAATCTGTGTGACGCTAGCCATTACACACAAAGAAGATACCCAGAGATGGATGAAACATTCGGAAAGGTGAAAAGTGGATGAAAAAGGGCACAAGAAAAACAAAAGTAGAGAAAAGGTTTCTTTATTTTGAAGTGAACTGAACCCTTACTGTAAAGATTTAGGTCATATTTGTTCACAAAAGGACCAAATCGCTCATTCAAGTCAACAAGCTAACATTTGCACAGTCTCCAACAGGTACACAGTAGCTCAAACTGCACCAAAAAATAAAATGAAATAAAAATTAAACCATCTGACAACCACATTTCTCCAGTTTAGGATGTTCACCTGACAACAACCAATGCTAATGAAGATGAACTGAACCAATGTCAGAGGATGGGGATCATATTTACCAGAGACACTAAAGCCTAATCACCAGCTGGCTAAAGACAGGACATTACTGTGATGACATTCACACATTGTGCTCTGATGGTCGAGCAGTTTGATTTGCAAGTGAGGCAGAAGTTAGTAGGCAAGAACAGATCTGAAGAGGGTTATCAAATGATACAGTAAGGTCTAAGAGAGCACCCTGCTGTCACTAATATGAAAGTGCAACTTCAGTATCCATTTACTGCGTACTTTATTCTGAAATATAGTACAGTGCTTACAATTATAAAGGCCAACAAAGAATAGGACGACATAACTTTGCACTATTTTCTGATGTGTTTAGGGTTAAAACAGCAATTACATGTTCTAGCTCTGTCTTCGATCTGTCTTGGAGACCATTTAACATTTTGGACAGATTTATGTAAATAATACTATCCTGCACACATAACTACAGTATTTCCATGCAACTGAAAATATACAATTGAAACCACAGTGTACAGAACCTGCCCACACTTGGACAGCTACACAGTTTTCACTTTTATATCAAACTTATTGAGCCAGGTTTTAGCCCAGGTGCCGAATCGTGCCCTTTAACCTAGAAATCACCTACACAGTTTTCAGTGGGAGAGGAGCATTGCTTCTCATGTCAAACACCTACATAGTTATAAAACCAACAACACAGTCACTTGCACAAGGTTGTTTGGATGTTGGTTTAAGAGCCATACACATTTGGGATGTACAAATGCCATCTGCATCTTCAATATCGATGCTGGCTGACACTATGATGAGTAGTATACTATTGGTTGTACTGGAAAGCACAGTTTCTGGAGTTTAAGAGCGTGACTAAATGAATACTTCACATGCTTAGTGAAAATAAAAAAAGTGTCCACATCTTTAAATACAACAAACTCGTGTCTATTTGCCCCTGTTGAATTTTAGAGTAATGATTCCCCCTGGTGGACACAACGTTGTAATACCTGCTCATAGTAATATATTGGGCATGTATTAGAAAACCCTTAGCAGTAAAAACACGTCCTCACAGCACCTAATGTGACTTTCGTTTGTACCACTAAATAAGACATGCAATGTGTTTATTTTTAAAAAAATAAAACTGAAATTTCTTCCTTTATAAGAAAAGTATTTCTAAAACCAGTATAGGATTTTATAGCAGGGGAACGGATCACGTTTTACCAATTTTACAAATATTTTTATTCATCTACATAAAATGTAATTAGAATACATTAATGCTAATATTTCTACTGCATCTCTGAAAACACCAAATAGTCCAAGCCTTTGATCTCAAAAAACATGTTCAGTCATAAACTATGAACATGAAATGTGTGAAACATAATATGCAAACACTAACAGACAACGTTGGGAACCTGGATGAAGCAAATATAAGGTGCAACAAATAAAAGATATAACCATGTACTGATTTGACCCAAGCATAGATTGCTTACCAATCAGTTCTGTAGGATTCTTCTCTATGAAGTGTTCACACAGTCTGATGAACATAGTGGTCGTCTCTTTTCCAGGACATTCTCCATGGCTAAAACAAACAGATTCACATCCAACTAAAGATCGATAACAACATTTATTTTTACTTTGAGACAGTGAATGTGCTCTTACCCTTTACACTGAAACTTCACATATTTGATGCCCTCTTTTTCAATGTCATTGCGGTCATAAAAACGAGTAGTGTTTGTCAAATCCACAAGCAAACCCATTTTCACCTGTACAAAGGCAAAACAAAAGTGTACGATGAACTTTTCTATTTCAAACTGCTACTCAGAACTTCAGTGATTGTGTAGTTACTTACTTTAAGACTTTTTAAATAGTTGGACAGCATGCTTGGGTGAAACCTGTTCTCCTCTGCAACTTGGTCATCATATCGGGGGCCCAACATTGTTTTCATTGGCAAAAATTTACCTATAAAAGAAAATATACATAATAAATTAGTGGTTGTCTTGTAAAACCTCTGTACTGAATAGGAACCGAACAAGCAGATGATTTTTCTTCACAGGATGTGAAAAAGTGTTATTACCAAATTCTGCAAAGTCCTAATTATTGTCTTGTTCAAGTTGGTCAACATTTACCATGATATTCACAGGTCGGAAAAAAAACAGACATTAGCTGCTTAGTCAGACATAAAAATACTTGGCAACAACTCTGATAACCGATTAGTCCATTATCAATAATCAAATCTAAACATTTACAAACATTGGAGGACAAAAAAGGAAAAACTTCTCCTGTTTGAGCTTTTCAAATCTAAATATCACTTTTTATGGCTTTAATATTTATGTGATATTATATTTAAAATGTATTCTGACACTGAGTCGGACCAAACAAGACATAAGAAACCTTAACCTGGAACTTAAAGAACAATGATGGTTTTCTCACAATTTACAAACCGAATAAATAACTGTACATGCATAATGGGTGCGTGCTTACAGATCTCTTATGGCCTTTTTTATATTGTTTTTTTATTTTGTTCATAAAAAAATAAAAAAACAATATAAAAACTTTCTTGGCACACATGAACAACGGAAGCAATAAGGCCTTTAGATAAATCAATGAGTTTCAAACCCAATCCGTGTTAAACATCAGGGTGACAAGACAGAACACCTAACATGAGACATCCACTGAGCATCCTCACAGTGACATCTCCATCTCTTCTTGCACAAACTTTAGGGTCTATGTTCTCCTGGGAGGTCGCCCGCTTTGACACCTTGATAAAAGGATAGACTAAGAGCACAAATCAAGGAAGAAGTATGTGCTGTGGTCTTGTTAACCAAACTCTAATGTCTCATGAAGATAGCATTTGCTTAGAGACTACTGCAGTGGTATAAGTGGCACAAAGCAAATGTGTAAGTGAGATGAGCCTGGCAATGAGGGATCCAAGTGAGCCCGTCACAGTTACAAGCTTCAATAGATCACAACCAAGCACAACATCATGCAGACCATGATGCTACCGCCGGGTTTGTTTTGACACGTGATGCTTTGTCAACCAGCTAAGCTAGCCAACTCAGTAACTTAGTGCTTTCCTAGAGGGAAACAAATGGATAAAACACGGCCCGCAAGCTCACATTTTGTTCCAAATTAAAGATGTTATCGGCTAGAAAAAACTATACGTGTCTACAAGAGGTCGACCTTAAAAGCCAAAGCTATTAAGTGGATATCTTGCGCCCTAAGAGTATCACACCAAACTCCACTTGATTTTTTGACAAATTAAAGTTTGCCCCTAAACAAATGGCAAATACAAATACTCGTTAAGATAATCTAAGCTGCAAAACCTGCAATAAGGTCTGTTGTTCAATTCACGGGAATCACTGCTTGGTTTAAATAAAATAATACTAATTTGAACCATACTTTTAGCTTATGTTGTCATGCTGTGATGTTTTGCTAGTGTTGTTTGTTTAACTAGCTAATTATGAATTACAATTTCCAGGTGCTGTTTGTATATACTATATCAGGACATTTGACCACAACATAACACCACAGTCGTGCTCTACCCACATAAGTTACTGTGCGACAACCACATGAGCTGCACCACTGTAAGTTAGCTATTAGCAATAGCGTTAGCGTTGTTTACATCAAGCGAGTTAATCTAACGTTACATCGTTAACTCTCTTCCTCACCTGCCACAGGTTGTCCTCGTCTGGGGCAATTCCGCCATCGAGGTGGAGGTCCGGTGTGCGACATGTTTGCAGGTGTTTTTGGTGTTGCGAGTCGTTGGTAAAAGCTTCGTATTACTAGCTAACGTTAGCCTGTTGCTTCGTGTTCCCTCTCTCAGACCACGGTGATCCCAGGTTTCGGTTCACCCAAGCACCGCGGACGCAGAGCCCTTTAGCTGCTCATTCAGATGAATCATCTAAGAAATTTAAGCCCAGTCAAACGTCTGACGGGCTGGCGGGTACCTACACGAAGCATAGGTTATTACGACTCACGGTAAATCAGCATCCCAGTTATGATGTTATATCCCGAGTCTGTTTTCCTTTAATTCGGATTATTAGCAATTAGCTAGCATAGCGTTACTGCAGCAGTCAACAAACGAGCTAGCTAGCCTAAGCTAAACCACGGGAGCTAGCCTTCTTATTCTGCTTGTTCATGTTTGTAGTTCTGACGACAACCTGTGTCACACTGCCACCTGCAGGTACACGCGTGAAATGACTGAAAACAGTTTTCTATTTATTTTAAGAGTTTCAGAGTTTTAAAATATTGATTTAAATACAGCTTTAAAATATATAGGACATAAAACCTAGAAAATAAATAACTAGAGTAGTTGAGATTAAACTTCAATGTCATTGTGCAAAATACAGGAACAAAGGCCAGTGGAGTGTGGTTAGAGTGAATATGTATAAGTGGTGCCATGAATTGTACAATAATTATACTGTATTTGCATTGAAGAGAATTTAACATATGCATTTGCCACCTACTGTAAAATTAACACTTGTTTTAGTGGATGAAATAATGTGGGAGTATTGGCCATGTTCTGAATGGTCAGTGGTTCAGTTGAATAATCTGGCTATACAGTACCATCTGCACCATGTCTTTCTACATGATATTTTCAAAGACACACAGATGTTATGTTTTTTCTGTGAAAAGATTTATTTATTTTGGGCCTGTTCCCAAACTCACAGGCTTTGGCAAGTAGTCAGTGCATTTATCTATCAGCAGCCTTTCTCAGATCATCTTTCCCGTAAGTACTTTTCTGCTTAAGCCAGTGAGTATTATGTTACTGATCTGATGTTACTGTCACAAAAGCATGCATGGACAAGATACCATTGAAACTGATTAACATGTTTTCATTTTACCATTGTTACTCATTCTTTTTCGATATGATTTTCTGTTTCAGTGCTTAACTTTGAGCCTTTTCACAAATATAGGATTATTATTGTTGAAACAAATCTGTGTTATTCATTAGATTATGGCTGTGAAAAGAGTGAAGTTCTATAATTATTCTTAGTTCATACAAAAATTGACTTTACTATCTCACCAACAAACTATAAATGCAAATCCATTATCTGAGTCGTGCACAGCCCATATCATCATAACGTGTGACACCTAAATGTAAAACAATGAGTGACAGCTTTACAGTTTCAAGGCAGTTTACTGTTGTTTCTACAAGTGATAGCATCACTGAAGCACAGAGATTCTTTTTATAATACATAGCTAGCATTGCAACTAAACAGCTGTTCCTCCATTTACATCGGCATGCTATAACAGCACAAACTGGATAGGGTTATAATATAATATCATATTATACAAACTGTACATGTACATACTATTTTACATTCTTGCAGCCTCTACTGCATAATGCTGGCACCAGTGTCACAGATAAAGTAAAAAGAATATAACTTAACGTTTGGCCCACATTACTGCATACGGTAGATGCTGTCAGTGCTCAACCCAAATTATAATCCTTTGTCATTTTCAAACGGAAGACATTTGCTGTGTAACATCAGATAGCAGATCTGTATCTTAAGTTGATGTAATAAAGCAGCTACACCCATTGTTTTGCTATAAATATTATAGGTTTATAATAGTAAAGACTTAACAGTAGCTAAATGTACTTCTATTTACATAAAAACATCCCGTTTTATGTTCTGGGCGATGACACTTGACGAGAGATTACGATCTTTCCCACTTACTTGATTTCATAATGGAAATAGTGACAAGTAAAAGACTGTCACACACACTAACATGGAAATGTTTAGAAAGAATCGCCTGCATCACCTTTATTTAGTGCTGCTCCACTTATCTTGATCCCTGGAACATTTCTTTTTTTAAATTTATTTTTCGATTTGTCTCACCTGCTCTGACCTTGTTCATACATATCCAAAGTAACGTAAACGGTCACGGGTGCAGTCCTCTCTGTCTGTTTCACTGGAACACGTTTAAATTGTTTAACAGTCATCGAGGCAGAGCTTTCCACAGAACTCTGGCTCCGGTACGGACTGAATGGGCGGTTCTCTAAAGACATCAGAGCTGTGGATTCTCCAGGTGATCGCAAATGCTGTTCAACTGACTTGTCAACTATAGCTGGGTCAGCGTATTCCTCTGTCTGCTCACTGGCTGGGTTAATAGTGCAGCTGGCAGCGAGTGGAGAGGTGGATGTTTTCTGATGTTCCTCTGTGAAAATCTGGTCAAAGGGGCTTTCAGATGGATTACTGAATGGCTGGAAGGAGCGCATCCACTGTATCCACCCAGTCACACACAGGCACACACATACAGAGGGAGAACAAAAAGACTACAGGTGTTACCACGTGAAAACCTTAGATTATATAAACAGAATATAATACATTTTAAACTACAAGACCTACTCTAAAAGACAACATTTAATCCTATTTGGTTTGATATTTAATATAGATCTTTTGGACTCGATGTGCCCTGATTTCTAATACATTTTGGGACTATCTTAGGGATAGTGTGTCTTAACATTTAATTTAAATTCTTTAGATTTTTATGTGTGTAAATACAACTGTCAGCACAGCTGTAACTAAGTGTATTTCATTATAGACAAAACTGCATCATATTTTCTCAATTTATTCATTTTCCATTTGAGCTTGGAGACATGAAATCGCTCAGTAAAGCAGAAAATATCAATATGTTTTTTTTCTAAAAACAACCTAGCATCATGTCACTCTCTCTACTACTTTTTTATGGTTGTAATCAATTCCTCCCAACTCCTGATTTCACCTTTTGATGATTCGGTGATGACCATAACGCCACCGAGCTGAGGCCTGGGTTCGGTACTGGTTTCTCGCTGAACTTCTTCCACCTTAAAAGCAGAATATTAGCATCATTAGAAAATGTTTTTCAAGACTGTGTGGTCATAAATAAACAGAAAGTTTTATATTTTGCCCTCCGTTACTGCAGACAAGGACCCTTCCTAGTGTTTTATCATATAAAAATCTATTTTTATGTGATATACAAAATTATCAGTGACAATAAAAGACGGAAACTTACTGAATAGCACAGAATAACCCCAGAGACAACACAAGCACTATAATGATGCTTCCGCAGACACCGAGTGCTAGAGGGAGCCTGGGATCTATCAGAAAAAGCATAAGACAGAAGATGAATCACTTCTTCCAAACTGAATTTCAAAGAAACAATCACAGATAACGTTCTACATAACATCTGGGTTACTTAAGATATTGCTTTAATGACATGCTGCGTGAGTAATAATGTGGTTAGGTTCATGGTTAGCTGACACTATACAGCTAATAAGAATATTATAGAATCGTGTTATAAATTATGCAGAAATTACACACAACTTTGGAATAAATCTTCATACTGTTGGTTTAATGTCTGTTTTCAGCTTGTTGAGTAGGCTTCTTATTGTTCCCAGACCTCGTATCAGCCTATCACCTTATTTGTTTGGTCTCCTGGATAATTCCCTCACTTTGCCAGGAAAAAAGCTGCAGCACTTCTTTAATTGATCTTAGCCCCAGGCTATGAAAAGGAATAATCCTTCCTCCTTTAAGGTCCTTAGGCGGAGGTGTTGTAGTAACTATGGTAACAGTTGTGCTAAAACATAATATAAGTAAGTGTGACACTCTATTACTGCAAGTAGCACATACAGAAATAGGGTCATTTAATTGATGCAGATTAAGCCAAGATATTGTATATGAAATATTTCCTCCCATTTGCTACCATGTTTTTGAGTAAGAACAAAACCCAAGCCTACTGAACTGATCAGGTACAAGACTGTTTTCTTCACTCATGAGGGAGAATGGGTTATTTTATCTTCAATAGCTGCTGTGAGCGTGTCGACCTGACATGCCAAAGCATGACTGTGACACAGGAGATTTGTTTGTGTAGCTGAAATTCATCAACTGACAAGACAAACAATGTGCAAAGGTTTGCAGTGCTGATTCCAACCTTTTCGGGAAAGCCAAGACAAACACTGCAAGATTTCACACTGCTCCGCGAATTGTTTCCTTACCACAACAATCCACTCCTGAAGGTGGACACATTAACGCACCTTCCCTGACTCGACTGCTTATTTTTCATAGAAAAGTGCATTTGCAAATTTTGCTGATCCATCAGCATACGGTCACATCAATATATGCAAAGTTACCACGAGTGAGGCCCCTGTAGAACAGTTGTTTTAGGTGACTGGATGCAGGAGCCATGTCTCGAACAACAAGTGCATTCCCATCCACCTGTCTTTGTGCTGGTTTTTAATCAGAGCCTGTGCAATAGCTATTACTATGCTTGCTAAAAACTGTTGCTACCAAGCAAGATCAACAATGCTTGTTTCCGTGTGAAAGCCTATAGATTCCCGTTAGAGCGCTGATGTTGTGCTCATACATGCATGTGATGCATGTGTAATATTTATTGTGATATTTCAAAACCACAGATTTCCAAACTGAAACTGTCTTGTGTGTACACAAGCAGAACTTACAAGCTACTTACCAAATCGTTTGGTTTTAAAGAGCCTCGCGCTGCTTTTGGTGCTTCCAGTAAGAGCTGTGGCCTCGACGTAGACGCTGTATTGGGTGTTTGGATGGAGCTCTTTCAAATTGATGTCCCGCCTTGTGCTATCTACTGTAACATCTAACCAACGCAGAAATATGATCAACACACTTTTTAGAGACATAGACGTGTTCACAAAACCTGGTTCAAGTGTTTGTGGGACTTACTGAGCATTGGTCCGTTCTGTGCACCGAAGAAAACGGTGTAGTTGATGACTGCACCGCTGCATTCCTCCTGTGACTTTGTATTCCAGCTCACAAAGACGCTTTTGTCATTAGCTTCAACACTGATAATCGTGACATTCCCTGGATCTGTCGGGAACACGTTGTCAAAATTAGACTGATAAAACATCCAGAAATAACTTTTCTGAATTGTAAAGAAAGAGAATCTGATGAACGCTGTACCTCCAACTCGGGAGCAGACCCGGTGGACTTGTGTCCCATGACCTGTCTCATTATCAAAGAGCGGAGTTACTGTGATATTGTATGGCATCTTTTCCAGGAGGCCTGTAAAAAAAAGGAAGACTGTTGTGTTATTGTTTGTATGGCAGTGCTGTTTAGTTATTGGTACAAACTGAAATTGCTGCTAAATGGATTGCTATGAAATTGCAACTAATATGGTTAGTCGCAGCTCCAATACAATTTTTATGAAGTTGTCTGTGAAGTTTTTGATTTACAAAAGTGTAAAGCAGCATAGTGGAATAGAAAGTTCCCTCAACATAGTGAACTGAACATAATTGAATTAAATGTACTTATGCAGGAGAGCCGAGGAGCAGACTGTAGAATTTCTCTGCTATTGCCTTTCTGGAAAACTCCTCATTTTGAAATGATAAGATCTTTCTAGCTAATGCATCACAGAACAACTTTGAATAGATTCCCATTAGTGAATCCATTATTTGCCACACCCAGTTGATGAGAGATCAGACAAAAATTGATCAAAAGTTAAGTCATCGTGCGTCAGCGATGGGTTGGATGGCATCTTACTGTACATCCACAAAGCTCAATCTCTTCATGGTACTGCCCATCAAGTGCTTACTCATTATCTATTTAATGTCTGTTGTCTAACTTACCAAACAGTGTTGTGTTAGTGTGTTTGCTCTCCTTCCAGTAATAAAGATTTCCATTGTGGGTCCAGTCAATCATGTAACCACTGACAAGCTCAACAGGAGCCTTCCAGCTGACCAGAATAACACCTTCAAGGGTTGAGGTCCGGATGTCAGTAACTTGTGGGAGGCCTGCCAATGGAAATCAAGTGAAAAGAAGCAAAGTGCATGATGCCAAACCACTAACATGCATCACTTCAAAGCACTGTTCCATTAAAATGAAGCAATATGACCCCATAAATTGTGGTTACCCATTAAAAAAGCAAAATCAATAGCATTAACACTCACTTTCTCCAGTGGCTGGAACATAAACAGAGTCCTGCGCAAGCAAAGTTTCATTTTCCAAAACTCTGAGATTTATTCTGTGGGCATCTTCATTAACAACAACATCGCATGTTGAGTTGCCACATAAAATATCTGTATAATTGTCTCCAGTCATGACATCGTTGTTGGGAGTCCTTTTGACAGCGTAGGTAAACGTGCCTTGGCATGTTGAAGGAATCTCCTGCGTAGACGGTTTAAAGCATTTCAAACGTGTCAAGAAGTCATGTCAAAGGAGAATGTCTCTTAGGAAATGTAGGGTGCAAAGTTTGGAAACAAAAATGTAAATTTAAAACATATACATATATGCTATGCAAAGGCAGCACTGAAATGCATCCTTACCGTCCACATGGCATGCACCTTTCTGAATCCATTTTCCTCAGGTTTAGCTATTTTCCTCCAAAGGCGCAGGTTGACATGCCTCTCTGTTCAAATAGAAAAATATGTTCTCAAAAATCACATGCAGCAATGTGACAACAGTGAACTAAACAGTTTTGCTCTAAACTAAAGCCAAAGTAATAAAAGAACATCACCACTGCTCACAGCAGACAGCAAAAACAGCCTTGAGCCCATGGTAACCGCTCTAAACAACCGGCATGATATTTCTATTAGTCACTGATCAAATTGTTTTCCAGGCCTCAACCAAGAATCCAAGTAGCACAATGCAAATCCCTGCTCGTAAACTAGCAAGATTTAACTCTGTGAAAACATGCAATTATGTGTCACATCTCAAATTATCTTCAGTAGGTCGCATTATGCAGCGTGAGTCACTAACAGACAGATTTCAGATGCTCAAGCTGATGTTTATCATCTGACATTCACAGTTCACTTGTTGTGCGGCTCCTTCTTTGAGAATAACTTCAGTGTTTGTTTTTCTTTCTGACACCAGAGTCACGGCTTGCTTTTTTTTCAATCACAGATATCTAAAAAACATCAGTCAGTCACACTGAAATCCTCTGAATGATTAAACCCTGAGGCTTAACGAACAATCACAATGTTTCAAAGTGATCAGTCCCAGATATTTCCAAGCCTTGAGAAATTTCCTCCAGAAGTTATGAGAGTGCTGTTTCATCTTCGTGTAATTAGTGCTTAGCTAATAAAGTATAACTACGATGGTTTCAATTTGAGTCTGACACGACAATGACTCTGTTAGAAGAAACTCAAACTGCCGACAGGATGGAGATAAAATAATTTCCCACTAAGAAACAGCTGGAATATGACTTTAAAGTCTTTAATTGCATAAAAACCTACTTTTTACATGCTCTGTTTTTTTCTTTCCACTTTATTTATTTATTTATTTATTTATGGGTTGTTTTAAATGGTTATGAACTTCACTCTCAGCGTCCAGATTTTGGAAGACAGCAAGCAGTTTTGAGAAAATGCTGTTCTTACTATTTAGTTTGGTGAGAACTGTCTTTTCTCGGCTCCAGTTGCTCCACGGTGCTTTATCTATTGCACAGCGAACTAAAATTTTGTATTTAGTGCAGGAGTCCACATTTTCAATTATTTCTTTTCCATCCTGACGAGGTTCTAAAGTTTTATTGATCACCTTTGGGGTAAAAAAGGAAACATATCAGTTAGAAACATTTATTCCAATTAGACTAATGTGTTGCTAATGCTCAATGTTACTAAGATGCTTCAAAATTTCCACACAACTTAGGGAAAAATATGCCTCTTACCACTGGAGTTCCATCACTGAGAGCCTGGAATGAAAAAGGCAAACAAAACTGACCATGAGAGTCACTAACACACTGGCAGCTACATCATTGTTAGTGTCATACATGACAAAATTCAAGACATGGCCTTCGGGCTGGTCAGGTTAACTTGGTACTGAACTGTGCAGGCACATAGTTCATGAACAAACACTTTCACTACTGCTAAACTTCTATGAATATGTCTATTTTTTTATGACCAAACTAAAATCAAACTTTTTTAAAATAAATATTTCTTTGTCATTTGGGATCTTTAGTTGCTAACGTGGGACATACCTTGTCATATTTGACTTGGCAGTGACACGTTTCTGAGGAAACAGAGCGAATCCACTTAACCAACAGATGGTCAGAAAAGGCAGTTACTTCAACCTGTGGGCGGCTCATTTTCACTGAGGGAACATAACAAAACACACACATTTAAAATATTAATATTTAATATTCATATTTAAATTAATATAACACGTGGAGATCAAGAGTAAAAAAGCATATACTGTTTGGTTTCACAAAGTTTAGTTATGTTACTTACATATGTTATAGGGGTAAAATTCATAGGGGTCAGAGTAATGGACCCATTTCTCAGTTTGAGCCCTCACAGTAGCAATGCCTTTCACAGTGACGCGTACTTTGTCTTTGCATGTGCACGTTGTTTCATGTGAACTGCAAATTTCAGAAATCTCAGACGGCCTTGACAAAGTGGCACTGAAAAAAAAATCAGCATTGCATGATAAATAGGTTTATAAATACAATGTGATAGATTGTTGAAATTAGTGTTATAACAAACATTAAACCTACTACAGTATGGTGTAGCTTATTGTTAATGAAGAAATTATTTGATGCTCCCAGTTGCATGTTAACAGCCGTGGTACGCCTGTCTGATCCTCATTTTCATAATGTAAGAAGCATGATAATTTGTTGGGTTTTGCTGTAAACAAGGGCACAACAGTAATGTTATATTTTTGACTTTATATACATATATTTTCATATTAACTGTATGCCAAAATGTACTTAAGTACAAGAATACTTCTTACAGTAAGTTCTGATGTATGTGCCTCCAAGGATCTGCTGAGTGTCTGCACTATGGCACTGTAACGTAGCATTGGGATGAGTGAAGTTCCTCAGTGTCAGGACTGTGTGTGAGGAGTTGACAGTTTTTGACAGACTCTCATCGATGGGTCTGTTGTTCAGAGTCCAGTAGACTTTTCCAGGGACACATGAAGTCTGGCACACCACCTCTGTATCAGATCCAGCTTTAATGTACTGGTCTTTAGGGACAACATTGCAGGGTTTTGCATGCTGGCCTGTGGGAACAAAGACAGGAAACAGGGTTAAACGGTTAGGTTGGCTCTGTCCAATATAAGCAATATCTGCCACTAAGCCGCAGACAGACATATTAAACACAATCAGACAGAGAGAAATCCATCACACACTGACATTCCATGGTCTCAACACACCTAGGTAAAAACAAAGCATCTCTGTGGTTCTAATACCTCCAGCATATGAAACACAACACTCTCTTTGTTGGTCTGTTTTGTAATTTGAATAACAAACCACACCACAGCTTTTTTTTTTTTTTTTGGTACAAGAACAGCTGTCATCTGCTGGTGTTTTATCACGTCCCAAGTAAATAACGCTCAGCAGTGCCACAGGGCTGATCGTCTCCTTGCCACGTACACTATACTATAGCTCCCTGGAGAGGTCTTTCCCTGGTACAGATAATAACATTTGAATGCGTAAAGGTCACATCTGGTTTGTTGATGATATACAGACTCTTAGACAACCACCAATTAGTCACTGCTTTTCAGGAAACATACTGTAACCACAACATTTCCTTATGTTTTGATTGTAGATTTGATAAAACTGGAAGTCTCACCAGTTTACTCACATCACATTTTTTCATATTCCTAAATGACATTTAGAAGCTTTAAAATCATCGTCCCCACATGCACACAAACCTAGCTGCAGTGTCAATAAAAGAAAGACAGATGTCCATGTTGCCATTGTCATAGTGGTGGCAAAAGAGAATAGTGCACATTCGAGGGTGTATGACCATGGTTTACCAGGAAAACGACACAGTACCCTGTTTTATTCTTCCTCCAAAAAGTAACCTGCAAACAGTCAAGCCACACAAAAGACTGAACCATCATTTATCCATTTTAGTCAAACAATCATGTTGGAGATTTAACACTTCCTGTTGGTGCTTCACAAACAATGAAAAGATTTCCACTGAACCAGCTACAGGAAGGCTCCAGTTTCACTGCAAATGCATTAGCACAAAAGACACTTTATTATACCAAAGACAGCATTAAGAGCCCATTAGAAAACTATGAGGCTTTCTTCAGAGCTGGAATGCAAACAACACCCACTCCTTGAAGGAACCCGTCTCCCACAGGGACCTGGTACCAACTTCAATCTTACTGTGAATTGAACGCGTGGATCTTAAAGTCCAAAGAACTCAACCCAAACATACACTCAGACATCACACATGCTCCCACTTTGACTCATTTGTGCACCTTGGCAGTAGGTGAAGTCGTGCTAGAAAGTCCTGCTTTGCTGTGTTTCCGTTTGCGCTAAATGTCCTGACAGTAATTAAATCTCTGCAGGACGTGCAGAGCTGCAGCAATGCAGACGTCAAGCACCTAGTTTCCCATTGTGGCACATTAGGGAGAAACTCAGATTATCCATAAACAAAACCAAGTTCTAGCTGCATTCAGTCTGAATCTTATACAATGTAGTTCACATCTGGTGTGTTTTATTGCTCTCCTCCATGGCTCTTCCCACAATCATTACAGTCTCTATTCCCCACTAAACATCTCACATGGGAAACTTTGGTGGAAACGAAACAGAAAACTAGTTTTCTGCATTAACTGGTCGTCCAGTTGGGTTACATCCAAACCCAATGTCCTTAAGCTAATAACTAAAATAATTCTAATTTTTAATTTGTGTCAAATCCAGGAATTAAAACTAAGTGAACCCTTGGATGCTGCAGAAGTACTTTAATAGACCTGAAGCAGTTCTGGGATGCTGATTAGTTCCTCCTGATCATTGTGCAGGTCTAATCCACAGCTCCAGAAAGTGCTTTTTTAAGCTATTGCTGCAAGTGGAGGATCAAGTAGTTATAAAAATCCAAGCCAGCACTTTTAAAGTTTAATGCTTATGTTCATTAACGACATAGAAGACTGTAATTGCTTTTGTGATACTAGCATAAACATACTGTGCTCCTCAGATGATATTTTATGATCAGAAAACAAGTGATTCCTTTTCTCGCCATTATAAAACTAGCTCCTCTTTGACCAGATGCAACACTATAATCTATAAGCACTTAAACATGACAATAAAACTACAGTTACAATATGTTACTTCTAGTTTTACTTTGACAGACTATTACTTTATGTTCATATGTGGTATAATCTAGTACAGTATTACCATAATGTACCATAACAATAAACACTTTCATTTTTGAAACATACCAACCATTAAAAAACTTCAACTTGTGGTTATTCTAAATAATATATAATCAAATTAGAATAATAATTTGGGGAGTGAAGGAATATAGATGTGGATACAGTTACTGTAAAATATGTTTTTAGAAAAGTAATTTTAAATAATAAATGCAACCAAATAATATAATGTTTGCATAAAACTGCTAATATTTCTAGTCAGGGACACTCATAAACAAAGGCTCATGTTATG
The DNA here is from genome assembly GCF_900324465.2 of Anabas testudineus. Lineage (NCBI taxonomy): Eukaryota > Metazoa > Chordata > Actinopteri > Anabantiformes > Anabantidae > Anabas > Anabas testudineus. The sequence goes on along the minus strand of NC_046632.1, from coordinate 13,596,464 downwards.
AACCACAGTGGATATTAACTAATGAAACCAAAACAAAGCGGGCATTTCCCAGAACTCCAACAACTATTTGACTAAACTGTGCGTGCTGCTTTGTTTCTCAGCTCCTCTACATCTTCCCACAGTGCTTCATCCAACACAATACATTTAAATGCAAGGATCTACTTACCTTTACAAACGGATGAGGTTAAGCCCACAATAAATAGGACAAGAAAGTGACACATTTCTTTTATCCTATTCAGAGCTCAGAGAAAAGATGCATTTAGAGTCGTCGGGTATCAAAGTGCGGAATAAATAAAAAAGTATTTCAACTGCATTTGTAGTTACTCTTCACTGCGCCGCATTTTGCGCACTAACACGAGACTCAAGTAACAGGAACTGAAGCAAACCCTGAAATAAACGGGAGATATTACCCAACTGGAGACACGGCGGGCTAAGAGGAAGTGAAGTAACTTGTCCACTGCCTGCAAAACCTAGATCCTTTGAGTCTGTTCAGTCCCGGACACAGCACATGAGCAACGTGAGAGAGGAGCGACAATGAAGAGACGTTCATTGGATGGTGCGTATTTGGACGCATCACACCTAGATGTGCGGGAATTGATGTGATCACTGCCAAATGCAAAACAACTCTAATATTGATATGAAAGCAACAGCCAGCAAGTCTGATATAATACATTTGCTGTGGCTATAAGAAGCAGTGAATCAACATGAAAATCAACTGGGTGCTCTTTGGATGATCAAATAATGAATTTTAACTAGCTTTGTAAAATTTTAAGGGCTGGACGGGACATCTATTTCTAGTTATTTATTAGTAATTATAATTCTCATTAACTGATATCTCAACAACTGGACCGTCAGTCCTCAATTGAACCTGACCAGGGCTTTAGAGAATACCTAACAAGTTATTTAATGGTCATTTACAAACAGAAAAAAGTTTTTTTCCTGAGACTAGTTTTACTCTCACTTACAGTATGTGGTATTTCATATGAGCACAATTTGCTGCACTCTCCAAATACTCTGTGCGCAACCTGGGGCCCTAACAACTTTCTGTTCATGCTGCGCCACCTAGTGTTTGGTTGACATCATTTACAGAATTGGCTTTATTTTATACATATAGCTTTAATTTAATTTGCCAGCTATATTAAGCCGAATCGCCCCGAGGGTGTCTACCTTCACAAATACAAACATCTATAATGTCAATGTATGGCAGAACGTTTTTAAACAGCTGTAGCGCTACAATTCGCATATCGGATAATGTGGTTCGGTTACGAAAACACACCGGAAGTAGTTAATGTTGCTAACTTAGCTAACTGTCGCTGCTATTAGTGACGTTAGAGTTTTGCGACCGTCGCACTGTTTATTACGTAAGCTGTTTACTTTTACTCCACGCCTTTAACTACCCTGAAATGTTCGTTTATAAAAAAAATAAAATAGACATCACAATATTCATTAATGTCAACAGAAAGTGTAACGCCGGCCATTAAGTTGACGCATGTGTATAGCAGTAATTACTTCCGGGTCGTTTGTATCTTGGATACATAAAACACCTCCACACCTGGGCCCGGTCCGTGTTTTCATGTCGGCTCCGTTGATCATCGCCGCTGTCGTCGGCGGCGGGGTCCTGTTCCTCATGCGTCGCTTGTTCCCACGGCAGAAAGCCGGGATGCTCCTCCGCTATCCCGCGGATACTATGAGAGGAAAGACGGTCATCGTGACGGGGGCCAACAGCGGGATAGGGAAGGCCCTGGCCGGGGAGCTGCTGAAACTTCAGGCCCGGGTCATCATGGCCTGTCGGGACCAGCGGAGCGCCGAAGAGGCGGCTCAGGACATTAAGAGGCAAGCGGGACCAGAGCAGGGGGAGCTGGTCTTCAAGCACCTGGACCTGGCTTCTCTTAGATCAGTCCGGAGATTCTGTGAAGAAATTAATCAGGTGAGGGACGATGATAGAAATAGGAAGATAACTGTGTGTTAGGATTTAATAGTCTAGTTCATTCCTGCCATTGTTAACTTAACAAAGGACATGAGGACCGTCCATGGTTCTGAACTGGAGGGTCCCCCTGCACCTGCTGTTAGTGGACAGGTTATTATTAAAACGTAAATAAATAGAAAACGGTTCTTCTGGGGCTATATGTTGGTAACAGAGCGTTTGTTGGTTAACATGCATTTTTAAAATTATTAAATATTTAAAGGTATCTGGAACCAGGAGAGTAAGAAATCTTGGTAATAAATCAAATCAGTTTGTTATTTGTCTCAAAATGAGCCCCTCTCTGCTTTAATGTTTACTTATTAAATGGCAACTACAGCATCCTAAGTTAATTAATTTAGGCTTCAATAAAAGGTGTAAATGTCAAATACTCATAGACATGGATACCTTAAGGTATAGGACGTATATATACTGTATCATCTATTGTTTGTTACAAGTAATGAGAGAGATTGAGATTGTTTCCTATATCAAGCCACAAGCTATTTTAAATCATTTTGAGCTTTAGATTCAACAAAGAAAAAGTAAAGTAAAATTCCATGTGAGTGGATGATGATGTTAAATGTTTCGCATTTCTCTGACCCGTTAGGAGGAGTCCAAGATTGATGTGCTTGTCAACAACGCAGGAATCTACCAGTGTCCCTACACAAAGACGGAGGATGGTTTTGAGATGCAGCTGGGTGTGAATCACCTGGGTCACTTCCTCCTCACTCACCTCCTGCTGGATCTGCTGAAGACTTCAGCTCCCAGCCGCATCGTCGTAGTCTCCTCTAAACTGTACAAATATGGTCAAATCAACTTCGATGACCTGAACAGTGAGAGAAACTACAACAAGGGCTTCTGCTACAGTCAGAGCAAGTTGGCCAACCTCCTGTTCACACTCGAACTGGCTCAACAACTTGAGGGCACGGGGGTCACAGTCAATGCTCTCACCCCAGGCATCGTGAGGACCAGACTAGGGAGGCACGTTCAAATCTCTTTCCTGGCAAAGCCGCTGTTCTACCTCGCCTCGCTGATCTTTTTCAAGAGTCCACTGGAGGGGGCCCAGACTCCTCTTTATCTGGCCTGCTCCCCAGAGGTGGAGGGAGTGTCGGGGAAATGTTTTGCTAACTGCAAGGAGGAGGAGCTGCTGGTCAAAGCCACAGATGAACAGGCAGCCAAAAGATTGTGGGACATAAGCAGGAGGATGGTTGGACTCGCTAACTGAGCAGAGTCCTGTTCTGTGGTGGTATTTCAGGGGACTTGTGCACTGGACAAGATAATTAATCTCCAGCAGCTCCACAGACTTTGCTATGTGAGAGATGGCGTGTGAAAAGAGTAGTTGCCACTTTGGAAATAAAATCATTAATTGCCCAACATATTGTGTCAATATAGTGTGTGTGCTAAGTGTGAGCAAGAATGCTGAGGTTACATTACAGAGAGTTGGTGAGAGATTGTAATTAAATTGATAGTAAATGAATGGCACACACTGCAATGTGGGACTAAACAGGAGAAACATGCTTGAATAGCAGCAACAGTACTTAAAACGATGCAGTCATTTGCATCTAAATGCACAAATCAAGATCAGAGAGAATCTCATCCCTTCATAGCGTTTATCAAAGCCAAGCTGAGCTGTCACGTTACGTCACACATTGCTTGTGCTGTGCAGATCCTCAGAGCAGAGTGCAGAGCAGATCCATGTTCGTCTCGGGGTCAGTCCAACCAAAATTCATTTTAAAAGTATATTTGCTATAACTATACTAACTTTGCTTCTATGGGTTCTGTTGAGCCTTTTTCTTACATCAACATTGGCTTTGGGAAGTTCGGGTGGTCATGAAACAAATGAAATGGGAAACTTTGACCCATTATCAGATAATAAATCATAAAGCATAGTCTCTACCTGCTGGAAGACCCCAAACCTAAATAGTATATAGTCTAATAGTAACATAATCACTTTACTTTAACAGAAGAATTAGAAGAAATAGTATTGATTTATCGTTAATTATCAAAATAATACAAATTTTTCAATACTGATGGTTATAAAATAATAAAATAGTAATAGTTCAATACTGAAAAAGGTCATTCATGGTCCAAAGTACAAGTTGATGTCTTCAAATGTTTTCTTTTAAAATATTACAGCTGTTTTTTTTTTTTGTTTGTTTGTTTTGTGCCATATATGACAAATAATCACAGTTTAAGTTTAATTTCCTTATACTGTAGTTATCCTTGGTGATGACTCTTAGGGAAACACAAATAAACATGCTGATCTTGGGCAATATATCCCTTTGTACTATCCTATTTTTAAATTCACAACAGCGATCATGCTGGGCTTCATAGTGACTCAGCAGGCATGCACCACATGGCTGCAGCAATGTGAGTTTGAATGTCAAAGCAGCGGCCCTCCCAGTTCAGTCACTTGACTTAACACTGTATGAATCTGCAGATATGTAATTATCTTAAGCACAACTCACATGTTGGTTTTCTTAAAAGCAGCAAAGTGTAAAAACATGATATCTTGTTTCGTGCATTCACTTTAAATCCCCACATTAAAGGGAGGCTTAGAACGTATCTGTATAATTTGTGCTTTATTAGGCGAACAAAACAACCAAAATATAGAAACATGCATCGTAGTCAAAGAAACAAGGTTACAGTGGCTTAATGAGCGTGTGGGCATTCAAATCTGAGGTAGAGTGGGGGCAGGAAAACCTCTCCATGGGGTATATAATAGAGCAAAAGTAAAGTAATACTGACCGCTAAGACAGATCTCAAAACGTTCCATCAATAACAATATAACACACCCACCGATACTGTTAAATTCAATTAACACAAGAAAAACAAAATGTGTTTCTCATTGTCCATTCGATTAATTCATTAATTCGTCCTGCTTTTTCGACATTCATAGTTAAAGACCAAATATTTTTCTGGTAATTTAATATAATGGCTGCAACTAATCCATGTGCAAGTTATTTGGGAATCGAGTCTCAATTAAAATTTCACTCTGGGTTTTAAAATACGGGATTGGCGGTTTTTAATTTATGTACAATTCTATCAAGAAAAGTTGCATTTCGTTTGATTGTTCTGGATGTTTTTCAGCTACATACAAAATATATCACTCAATTTGTAGGTATAAGTATATATTTGTACATTTTTCATTTAAATCCATAACCATTCTAAGAAATGTAAAGGCTCCATCAATTGCTCACATACAACTCTAAACGTGATTTACTTCCACTGTACAACTGTAGTGTAAACCATTGCCACCAACGGCCAAACGATCAAAGCTTTTCAATAATCAGCAATAGTTACATGTCGGCTCCCGGCTCCTGTTCAAGCCATTTTCATCAAAATGGCTGCGCTAACAGAAGGTGTAGCTGAACGTGCCAGGGCCTTTCTCAGCAAACAAACTGGACTGAAAGTCCTTCAGTTCAGAAGTGTTCCATAAAGCTGGGCCTTGGTCAGACTGTCTTTCCTGGAAAGTCCCAGGGAGCCAAATTTTTGGTTGTACGGAGGAGGAGGCGGGGGTGGGGCTGGTGGTGGTGACTGGCTAGCCTGTGCAGGCAGGCTGTGCATCTCCACTTGATAATGCTGCAGCTCTGCGGCCATCTCCAGCGACCTCTGGTTCAGAGACTCAGTGGAGCTGTTGGGGCTGGGGTCTACATAATCTGTGCTCTGGCCTCCAGCTGCCATGTTGCCCTCCCTGTCTTTGGAGCTCCCTGAGTGGTAGAGGCTGTGCTCTGACCCCTGGCTGTCCTCAGCTCGGTACAGGTGGGCTTGGCTGTGAGCCTGCCGCAGCCCTGGGTTGCATTCGTGGCTGGGGCTAGCAGCTACCCACACGGGGTCCATGACACCTGCTCCATGATGATAATAATCAGCCCCCTCCTGGAAGCTGCTGTAGAGCGGCCCGAGTCGAATCTTGGCCGGCCGGACAGAGAAGTGCTGCTCTGAGAAGCTGTAAGGTGAAGCACGGCCTGGGCTACGGTAGGTGTGTGCACTTAAGTCCTCTACACTAAGTTGTCTCCATCGCCCAATCAGCTCCTCCTCCTCGGGCGCTAACGTGCTGCCTCGACGACTGTCTCCATAGGCAACACTTGGAGAAGAAGAGGGAGGGAGCGGCTCATAGGGCTCACTGAAACAGGAGGACATGGTGCGGCTGTAGACAGGCGAGCTGCCATTCTGGTGGTGGCTCAGCTCTGTCTGCTGGAAGGGATGAGCGTTGGCAAAGCCTCTTGGACTGTCCCTCTCCCAGGACGAGTCACTCTTTCTCTCGTAGTCCCCTGCATCTCTCCATTCCATGTACAGGGAATGATGGTGAGGGGAGGAAGCTGCACTGCTTGGCGGACCATTGCCTTTGTCCTCCGAGCCCCCTCCACTGAAGCTCGAGTAGGAGCTTGAGCCTGCACCCAGTGTGGCAGGAAACTTGGCAAAGTGCTCCTGGGAGAAACCAGCTCTCAAACCAACTGAACCCTCCTCTGGGGTACTGTCGGTGGAGTTCTGAGGCTCGTACAGCAATTTCCTCTGCCCATGAAGATCCATGCTTGGCCTCCGCTCACGGTGCCGGTCATCAGGGCAGTACAGGGCCGTGTCACTACTGTACAGGTCTGATTTATATGCTGCACGGAGCCCCAGGCGCCCCCCTGGGCCCAAGCTCTCCATAATAAAAGCCTGTTCCTGAGTTTGGGGGCTTGGAGAACGTGAGGCCTGGCTGCTGCTGCAGGGCTCATCTTCATCTGGCTTCTCAAGCACTTTGGCAATTAGAGAGGCTGGGACAGAGTCGGAGTAGGTGTGACAGTGAGGAGACTCTTCCATGTGCATGGTCAGTCGCTCCTGAAAATCAGTAGGCAGCTGAAAGAGACAGAGAAAAGCAGATTTGGTATTAATGTTGCTGGACCAATAGACAGACCAGTACACTACTGACTATTTGTGATAAGGTTTGTTAGGTAAGTACAGTATATAATGTAAGAGCAGATACAATTTACTCTGTCCTTTCCAGACAAGGATTGAAGAATGGTGCAAAAATTGGCATCATTTCATACTGTACTGATTCAGTTTGTAGATCGTAGCCACGTATGTATTCAGAGAGCTTGTTACAGCACTGTCACTGAGCCTATATGCCAATATGTCTAAGTTGTCACTGTAACTAAAAGAATATCTTTCCCACTATTAACTACATGCTCTACTGATTGTGATCAATAGAGCTTTAACACTCTATGGCAACAAAATAGTAAAGTCAATCTGGAAACTTTTCTGGCTTGTGCATTTGTCAATTTTCATTCACACTAGTAGTTGCTAATTTTTGTGTAGCTGTGTAGATCTTATAATACATCAATGGTCACGTTTCTTTTATAACTAATTTGCAGGTCATACTCCTGTATTATTTCTTATTTATTTGAGTCAAATAATTATGTGCTTACTGTTTGCAGCTTCAGTTGTACTTGTGTACTTCAGTTAATACTATATAGTACACGATTGCTAAGTATGACACACCAATGCATTTGCATAACTTCACAGGAATAACTGTGTTTGTGACTAGAGTAAAAAATAATTAAATAAAAGGCCTCAACAACAGAGAAAAATATCTGTGAACATGAAGGTGAATTGGGTCTGAGCGTTCTGAGGTTTCTTGGAAAAGAAAGACATTGTTCTATTCAGAGCATTTCTCAATAAAAAAAAAAAAGCCTACATGCACTATCTGTGCCTCTCCATAGCAACAGGAATTAAGCAGCACATCATCAACAGGAATCTAGTCAGTTGTTCCTAATTGGCAATGAGAGGCAAGCTAATTATAACTTTGTAGATAGAGAAAAGACAAACACTACAGAGAACATGAAAAGACATTTTATCATAACAGTTTTTTACAACTCAGACCAAACTAAATGCCACTTAATTACTGTCCACACATTTTTCATTTGGGTTCGTTTTGAACAGGATCACAATTAGCTTTAATGTGGTGTTCAGAAATTTGAGCCCCATCATTTTATACCGTGTTTGTTTTGCAGCTAAACAAACGACTAAAGCACTTCACTAGGTGCTAAAGAGCTGCTGCACTTCTCATAACGCTGCAGTAGCATTCATCAATATGCTTTCGATTAGCTTCCACCCACAGAAGCAGCAGACCGGTGGACATACAGTGTGTGCATGCATAGCCTCTGACCCCCATTATGTTTGGCAGTGAGCCTTCACAACAGTTTTTCACCACATAACAGATCCTATACAGTGACGGTGTGTATGTGTTTTGGTGCACACTATATGTGTAAGGGGGATATTATGCAACCAAATACAGTTTCCACTGATATTGCCTTTCAGCTATATGGGTAAAACATGAAGAGGCATTCTTTAACCCTGTGGACATTTGCCAGTTTTGAGGTGTAGTCTTTCCACAAGGGCGAAGCGTAAGGCCCTGGGCTGATGCAGAAGAAAAGCGACGCCAAGTTGGCCTGGTGTTGAGACACTTAGCATGCACCTCATTTCACAGACAAGAGGAGTCCACAGTGTGGATGTGCTCTCTATTTCCATGTTGCCACATTCTGTAACTTTAGCTCCTTTAACACTTATTTGTCCCTTATTTTGGGCACAGTTTGCCATAAAGTTGTTTCTGTGCTGTATGTGATCATCAAACAGATGATTACTGAACCCAGTGCTGTATAATTACACTCTGACAAGAGGGTAAAGCCTGGAGAGCCCGGGTTTAGTCTAAAGCACAACGTTTGTGCTACTGTTACTTTGCATATCAGAGTTCACATGTAAGTGTAGTTCTTCAGAGAGTTGAATTGAGACATAATTAAAATGTAAGGAAGCTTAAGTTAATGTAATATTTCATTTCTGTGAGATATTTAAGGAAAAATATAATTTAATGTTATTTCACATCTTCCTCTTTCACTTTTCTAAGGTCAACGTTATATTTTACTAAGTGTTACAAACAGGGGTTTGGAGGACCCAATTATATACCAGACACGAGGTTAAACGAAAACAGTTTTAATAGTAACAAAGAAGCAAAGACAAAGTAAAAC